>NC_072391.2:22088750-22412500 GCF_028885625.2 Pongo pygmaeus
TGCCTCAGGGCCTTTGCACACACTTTCCTTCTGACTGGAAGGTTCTTCTCTCAGACTCTTTCCTGACTGATCCTGCTCATCATCTTCCAGGCCTCAGCTGATAAATTTTTTTTCTTCCAGGAAGTCTGCACTGACTTATATTCCTCTTCCCTGTGCTTCTTCTCTTATTAGAATGTTTTGGAATTTGTTTGTCCTCTGTCCTGGAAAGTCTAAGAGCTTCACGAGGGGCAGAGTTCCGTCCCTAATCTGTTTTGTTTATTCTTCCCCCCAGCACCTAGTACAGACTCTGACACTTGCTGATGGCTGCCTGGGAGCTCAGCAGGGGCTGGATATCATTCTATGCATTTTACATATGTAGACTCATTTAATCCTCACAGCTGAAGCCGTCCTCACAGGGTTAACAAGAATTCTGGACAGAAGTATAGTTGTAATTAAGCATTAATCAGGCTGCAATCTGCCTCACTTTCTTGTAACCGAAAGTCACATAGTCCTGGAAACCGAGCATTGAATTCCCATTGTTTCTACAGATAAGATTTCTGACATTAGAATCATAGGCTTTTGTTTAAGGATTGCTTATGATGTTTTTCACATCTCAAATTCCAGGGAAACAGCTGACACTAACCAGTTTGAAGACCCCCACAGAGAAACAGAGCAGTTTCTTCATCTCCCAGCCCTGTGACTTCACTGTGCACTCTTTGCACAGTTCCGTGATCTCCACTCTTTGGCCCACTTCAAAATCCTTGGAAACCCTAACCCCAAACATATCAGGGAGATGGATTTCAGATTTCCTCCTACCTCCTTGTTTGGTAGCCCTACGATTAAACCTCTTTCTCTGTTGCAACCCGGTGGCTCTGTGAATGGACTTGCCATGCACATTGGTTAATGGGTGAATGGACCTATTACGATTCCACAACTTACTGAGATAAGTTTTGTTTTATTTTTAATGGCTTTACTGAAATACAATTGAGATACAGTAAACCTTTTTTTTTTTTTTTTTTGAGACAGAGTCTTGCTCTGTCGCCAGGCTGGAGTGCAGTGGTGCGATCTCTGCTCACTGCCTCCTCTGCCTCCCGGGTTCAAGCAATTCTCCTGCCTCAGCCTACAGAGTAGCTGGGACTACAGGCGCGTGCCACCTCACCGAGTTAATTTTTGTATTTTTAGTAGAGACGGGGTTTCACCATGTTGGCCAGGATGGTCTCGATCTCTTGACCTTGTGATCCACCCCCCCTTGGCCTCCCAGAGTGCTTGGATTACAGGTGTGAGCCACTGCACCTGGCCACAGTAAACTATTTTTAAGTGTACAATTTTAAGTGTAGAATTTGATAAATTTTAACATGTATACATCTATAAAAACAAAACTATGATCAAGATAATGAACATATCCATCAACTAAACATCCTTTGTGCCCTTTTGTAATCTTTCCATCCCATCCCTCCATGCCAACCCCCTCCTCAGGCAACTACTGGTATGCTTTCTACCACTGTAGATATGTTTGCATTTTCTAAAATTGCATGTAAGGGGAGTCATACAATGTATACTTTTTCCCGGCTGATTTCACACAGTATAATTACTTTGAGATTCGTCTGTTTTCTTGCTTATGTTAGTGTTCATTCCTTTTTATTTCTGAATAGTATCTGTTGTATGGATATACTACCATTTGTTTATTCTTTTACTTATTGATGGGCATTTGGTTGCTATTGATGGATATTTGGTTGTTTCCAAATGTCCATCAATAGGCAAGTGGATAAAACCAAATGTCCGTTAATAGGTAAACTGATAAACAAATGGTAGTATATCCATACAACAGATACTACACAGAAAGCTGCTATGGACACTGATTTTATTTTTATCCCATTTTTACAGATGAGGAGATTGAGGCAGTGAGTACATCAATTGCTTAAAGCCAAAAAGCTAGTAAATGACAGAGCTCTATGTGGATCAAGATTCCGTAGGTTCAGAGTCCAAGCAATTTTTTCCTCCTCTCTGTTAAGGAAAGTTTCAAATATAAATGAAATTAGCAAGAATAGAATAATACACACTCCTGGTTTCATCACTCAGCTCCAGCAATGACCAATATTATTTTATCCATTTTTCTACATTTTAAACATTTGTGATGGAATATTTTAAAGCAAACCCTAGACATCTTGTCATCTCACTTATAAATACGTCAATTTGTATCTCTCACTTATGTGAACATTAAAAAAATTATCACAGGAGTTTCAAACTTCAGTAAAAGTAGAAAAAATAATATAACAATTCCCCCTCATACCTCTCATCAGCTTCAACAGTTATTGGCTCATAGGTTGTCTTATTGCATTAAACCCTCATCTGTATTCTCCTTCTTCTCCCCTGCCAATCATTTTGAAGCAAATCTCAGGCATTTTGTCATTTTATCTGTAAATATTTCAGCATGTATCGGTAAAAGTTAAGGAGTCTTGTAAAACAACATAGCCATAACACCATTATTACACTTAAACATTTTAGTCATTTCCTTTTCTATCATTAAATATTCAGTTGACATTCACATTTCCCCAATTGTCTCATATTGTTTTATAGTTTCTACTTCTCTCTCCCTCTCATTCTTTTTCCCTCTCTCTCTGGCTCTCTTTCTCTCTGTCTGTCTTCCTTCCTCCCTCTCCCTCCCTCCTCCACCTCTTTCTCTCTATCTCTCTCTCCTCCTCTTTCTCTTTTTTATTTTACAGTCTGTTTGAATCAGCACACAAATGACAACCATATGCTGCAATTGGTTGAGACATCTATAACGTGTTTTAATCCACAGATTCTCTGTCTGTGTCTCTCTTCTTTTCTCTTGCAATTTATCTGTTAGAGAAACCAAGCCATCAAGGCCGTATTTTACATAATTTCCATGCCATTATCACTCTTACAAAATTAACAGCAATCTTTAGCATCATCTAACACCCGTCTGCATTCACATTTCCTTGGTTGTCTTGAGCATGTCTTTGGATTTTTTTCAAATCAAGATCCACGTGAGTCCCCCATTGTGTTTAGTGGCTGTGTGATGGTTCTGAGGTCTCTTCTGTCAGGTCCTCTTCTCCATTTGTCAGGCCATTGCTATGTCCTGCAGAATGCTCCACAGTCTGGGTCCTAAAGCCCATATGGTAAATCACTGGGCTCTGATTTGTTTCCTGGTTAGTAATCTATAAATAATCATTGCAGGAATGAATGAATACATAGAAAGAAGCAGTTGAGAGGGTAAGGGGTCCTAATGCTCTTGGAACATTGCCTGAAGTAATTTCTTTGCTCTAGACTAGATGAATGATGTGTGTGTGTGTGTGTGTGTGTGTGCGCGCGCGCGTGCACACACAGCAAAATGGATTCTTACACAGAAACCTGCACAAATAAAGACAATGAAAAACAAATGTTTAAGGCTGGGTACAGTGGCTCATGCCTATAATCCCAGCACTTTGGGAAGCTGACGTGGGAAGATCACTTGAGACCAGGAGTTGGAGACCAGCCTGGCAGCATAGTGAAACCTTGTCTCTACCAAAAAAAACATTGCCGGTCATGGTGGCATGTGCTCCTAGTCCCAGCTACTTGGGAGGCTGAAGCAAGAGGATTGCTTGAACTCAGGTGTTCGAGGCTGCAGTGAACCACGATCACACCAAAATACCTAAATGTTTCTGACCCCGAGTTCTGACTCCACACTGCCTGGGTTAGAATCCTGGCTTTGCTGCTGACAAGCTGGGTGGCTTTGGACACGATACCTAACTTCTCTGTGCCTTGGTTCCCTTTTCTATAAAGGGGGATTTATAATAGTACCTACCTCTTGGGAGTGTTGTAAGGGTGTAACGTGTTGATTCATGCAAAGTGCTTAGAACTGTGCCTGGCATGATGTAAGTCCTCAACAAATGTTGGCTCCCATAACAATAATTAATGTTATTAAGAGGGAGCATGAGGACACCTGATAGGGCCTGTGGATCTTCTTCTAGAGCTCTACAGAGCACAGTTTGACAACCTGTGGCCTAGATGATACCTGAAGACTTGTCCCTTTGCTTTCACTTTATTTTGGGCTCATTCCAGCTACTAGATCCATCCATTCCCCCATCCTATAGTTATCTGTATTTAGGAGGTGACTAGGTGGGCAGGAAACTGAGAAGTCCCATTCCTTGGCCTGGCCTGATTAAGTCAGAAAATACCTGCAACCTCCTTTTGTGTTGTTCTCTACACCCTAGTCCCACCTCAGCCTTACTCATGTTACTCCAGGGACCGTCTCACAAACATGAAACAACCTAGTGCCAATATCGTGTTTTGAAACCCAAACCCTGAAACCTATCGCCTGCAACTTGGCTGGCAAAACTAAGTACATCTGCTTTAGAGCAATTAAGAAATTGCAGCCCGGCAAAGGAAAACATGCTGTTGAAACAGGCTTCTGTGTGCCATTAAATATTCCCAGCCCACTGATGAAGTGTCACAACAGACCGGGAGGGAATCTTGGTTCATGAATCTGGAGGCTCAAAGCAAAACCAGCCATTGGATACCCTGAGGCTTTTTTATTAATAGTGTAGTGGCAATGATAATGGCTTTTGAAGTCATACTCTGTGCCAGGAACTGTGCTGCACTAAAGTTCATATTTTCTGTTGTTTGATCTTCACAGCTCCTCTGGGAGATAGGTTGAATCGTTCCCATTTTGCACATGAGGAAAATGAGGCTTAGAGAGGTTAAATCATTGGTGCAAGATTTCTACAGGTGCAGAGCTGGGATTGAAACCCATTTCTGTTCAGAGCTCTTAACCCTGCCACTGGGCATCCTCTTGGTCAGGAAACATGTCATTTTATAGGATGCCTTAGACATCAAGCTCAGAGCTCTTGGTCAGCTGTGATTAGAAACTGTTAGTTTTCTTCCTGTGATAGGACATGCCTGTGTCTTACAAACTGCTTTAGTTCCAAAGATAAAGTCAATACGCTGTAAAACAGCATTGCAGATTTATAGAGGGAATAATCTATGCCAATTTGATGGTTAATGTCTCAAGATGTTTCTATAGAGACAAGTTTTATATATATATGTATATATACATATATATATACACACACACATACACATGCATCCACACTAGCAGCCTTGAAATATATGTTTTTGTTTTAAATTCCTTTTTCAGTACCCAGGTTCTTGTTGGTTTGCTATCCTAAATGTATAGGCCTGACTTCCTTCACCCCAGCCATGATTTCTTCTCTCACATCCAATTTTTTCTCATACCAGAGTTTTCTCCTGATTTCGGCATGTTCTGGAAAGTAGTGTATATTCAACACACTCTCTTTGTCTCTCTCTCTCTCTGTCTCTTGCTCTCTGTCTCTCTGTCTCTGTCTCTCTCTCTGTCTCTCACACATACACACACACACACAGACACACACATACTTGACCACTCCCAGCCTGTAGTACCAGGGTGAGCTTACACATCTTTGACTAATTGGTTGGCAGAATTTAAGCAGTGTATTGGAATTTTGCCTGGGATAGTAAGCCAGAATAATACATTTTTGCTTGAACTTGGCTCTTAGGAAAATAATTTCTCTGTGTGCCTGGACAGGGGCTGGGCAGGCAGTGAGAGATCTGAAAGTCCAGTGGGCATCTGTTAGATAGGAGGTGCCTGTTAGATAGGATCTTTTTACCTGCAGAGATCCTTTGGGGTTTTAAAGTTATAAACAATTTGGTTCCAGGCTGGCCTTGTTAAAGAAAAAGAAAATCTATAACGAGAAAAAAAGAAACACCTTGGCCGAGCGTGGTGGCTCATGCCTATAATCCCAGCACTTTGGGAGGCCAAGGCGGGTGGATCACCTGAGGTTGGGAGTTCGAGACCACCCTGACCAACATGGGAAACTCCGACTCTATTAAAAATACAAAAAAAGTAGCCGGGCGTGGTGGCGCATGCCTGTAATCCCAGCTACTCGGGAGGCTGAGGAAGGAGAATTGCTTGAACCCAGGAGGTAGAAGTTGTGGTGAGCCGAGATTGTGCCATTGCACTCCAGCCTGGGCAACAAGAGTGAAACTTCGTCTCAAAAAAAAAAAAAAAAAAAAAGAACAAAAAAACCCCCACCTTTAGGTTGCTGCAAATTGGAGGAAACTGGAGTGACATTCTGACTTGCCTGGAAGGTTTCAAGGTTGGACGACTTGCTCAGCCCAAACTTTGAAGTCCCCTGGATTCCTTTATTTCTCCCACACCCCACATCCATCTTGTCATCTCTACTTGTGTAAAGAAGGTAGATAAATATGCACACCTTCACAGCCACCACCCAGGTTCAAATCACATCAGCTCTTACTTGGATTATTGCAAGAGCCTCCTAACTGGTTTTCTAGCTTCCTCACTGGGAGTTTGTTTGCTGCTGATGCTGTGATGGGCGATATGATGTTGTGAAGGCACCAGTCAGAGCTCATTGTTCCTGTTCTGGCTCCCAGCTCACCCAGAGAAAAAGCCAAAGTCCTCACTGTGACCCTCAAGGCCCCCATAGGACCTGCCTCCATGTTCCTTAAAACTCATAGGTGAGGCCAGGTGCAGCGGCTCACACCTGTAATCCCAGCAGTTTAGGAGGCCGAGGTGGGTAGATCGTTTGGGGTTAAGAGTTTGAGACCAGCCTGGCCAACATGGTGAAACCCCATCTCTACTAAAAATACAAAAATTAGCCGGGTGTGATGGCACACACCTATAATCCCAGTTACTTGAGAGGCTGAGGCAGGAGGAGAATTGCTTGAACCTGGGAAATGGAGGCTGCAGTGAACTGAGATTGTGCTACTGCACTCCAGCCTGGGCAACAGAGCAATATTTCGTCTTAAAAAGAAAAAACCTCATAGGTGAGTTTTAAGGCTCACGGGTGAGCTCTGTGCGCACCTCTGCCACCCTGCTGCATCTTCTCTTTCCTCCCACCACATTGGCCTTCTCTGCTCCTGGGACACAGCTGTAGTCGGGCTCCTACCTCAGGGCCTTTGCATGTGCTGTTCCTTCTCCTGGCAATGCAGTTTCCCCAGACAGCTACGCACCCTTTCGCTTCTTTTTGCACTTTATTCAATTGGCCCTTCCATGGACCTCCTCCTCCTCACAATCTAAAATTTTAGTCGTTCTCTGCCTTCAACACTTCATGATTACCTTCTGACCTTTATTATTTTCTCCTTAGCACTTACCACTAATCTCACATACCACGTACTTTACTTACTTTTCTCACTTATTGCTTGTCTTCCTGCCCTCCCCCAACTCAGCATTAAAAGGTAAGCAGGCAGGTTTATCTGTTCTGTTAGCTGCTCTATCCCCATACCTAAAACAGTGCTTAACAAATATTTCTGCAGGATCAAATGAGTTTGTATTTTTTGGATAGTCCATACAAACCCACATTCTCTACACTAATGGGTAGAAGTTTTACAACAAAGCTTTCTTTTTTTGATTATGATAATTAGGCTCCCTTTCATGGGGACAACAACAGACAGTGTGGCTTCAGAATTATATTTTGTGTCTGGTGCATGGGTACCAACTTTAAAAGCAGGTGGCTCCCTGGGAAATAACGGCAGAAGGAAGACACTTAGATGAAATTAGAAAAATTGAGCGTTACCTTCATGAGACACCATGGTGATAGGGCAGGGCAAGACTTGAGTGCTCCCAAATGCTGGTGACACAAAAAGATGGTGTCAAGTTGAAGAACAGAGGCTCTTGATTCAGACTGCCTGGCTTCAAATCCTGGCTCTATCTCTTACCAAGTAGGATGATGAAATCTGGGCATATTAATGTCTCCAAGCCTTGGTTTCTCTACCAAAAAAATGACCATGCTGACAATAGTGTCTACCACAAGGAGGCTTCAAAGATTCGGAGAAACGAGGCGTGTGATCTAATGGATAACAGAGTGACTGGTACACATGAGGGCTCTGGAAAATGTGAGCCATGGTTGTTAGCTGAAGAAAGAGGTGTCGGTCACTGATGTCACTGAGACAAGAGGCCAGGTATGATTGTAGAGGGCTTAGGGTGGGATGCTGGGAGTTTCATATATTGGGAACTGCAGAAAGGAGTCTATTAATTTCCTAGTGTGTGAAGCCTTCAAGGTTTGAATCATCCAGTCCTCAACTCTAGCTGTGGGCAGAGGATGTCTTTTGGGGTGTGAGTTCAGGCAGGTCTCCCTGTCTTTGAGACCTGTTATTTTCTGTTTTTGATGTGGAGGCCCTGTGGCAGGTTTGTGTGGTCCTGCCCTTAGGGTAAAGCTGATTACACTTGATCCAGATTGGAACAACTAGACCATATCTTCTGGGGATTTATAACTGGGACTTGGTTTCCATTGGCACTGGAGCTGGGAGGATGTGTAAATTCAGGAGCTGTGGGACAGCCACGTTTGGCCATGTGCACTGAGAAAGTCTATTTTAGAAAGAGAGAGATACAGAAAGCATCAGTCATTTGGTGGTGTTGGTGGTGTGGTGGGTCATCCATTGTCCCACCCTCCTCTTCCTGTTTGGGGAATTTCCCTTTCTGTCATCGTGGTGGAAGCAAAGCTGCTTCAGATCACAGAAACCCAAAAGGCCACATTCTTGCTTTTTAGTTTTTGGGATGCTAACGCAGGGGCAAGTGGTGCAGGCTTGGTCAGCGTTGCAAAGTAGTTGGACCACACTAGAAGGAACTGGGGATCTTTAGAGAAAAGTCTGGTACCTGGTCTTGTTATAGGTCCACCAGGTTTGTAGGCCTGCTGTGCAATAACCAATACACTGAGACAACAGGGTTTGCAGAAGAGAAAAAAATGAACAATTGCAGGGCATTTGAGAGAGGAGGGACACTCAAATCTGCCTCCTTGGGCAGATCTGGGCTGGGATTTTTTTTGGAGATCATGGAAGCTAAATAGCTGGAAAATTGGGGTTATTTGTCAGGGTATAGGGGATGAAATTGTCGGGATGTAGGAACTGCATTTTTTTGTGAGTCAGCTTCTCATGGAGTTCTTCAGACCAGCTGGCGTCAGTAGTTTCACTGGTGTACAGAACCTGAAAGAATATCTCAAATAGAAAACTTAATATTTCACAATGATTAAGTTGTTATCTACAGAGAAGCTAAGGGGAGCTATACTCTTGTGACAGGGTCTTTGTGATTCTGAAGGAATAGGCACCAGAAAACTATGAGGAAGCAGGTCAGAGAGCAAGGTGACTTCATGATTAATGCTGAATGTGCTGCAGGCCTGGTTTATTTTTATTTCTCCCCCTCCTTCTTCCCTGATTAATTGTATAAAGTTTACAGATACAGTTCCAGTCTGAGACAGGAAATATATACCTGGAAATGAGCCTGGCAGATGTTTGTCATGTCAGAAAGCCAAGAAGTTACCCAAGACCAATGGGGTTCATCAAAAGAACACATGAACCATCTTAAAAGGGATTCTACCAGTCAACAATGGAACAAGTTGAGTATCAGTAGGGACATAACTGCAGTGGACTGAAAACACTTCTAATGTGTTGAAATGCAGGAGTTCATGAGGATACCACCACTACCATCAACAACAACAAAACTCACAGGTCTCCCTTGGAAGATGCTAGCATACCACTGCATTACTTTGAAAACTGATAAGGAAAGGGAGAGAATCAAGCATGCATTCTACTTTTCCCTATACAGTTTGTCAGGGAGGCCAAACAATTGAAGGGCATGTTTATCTTTGTAAGTATTCTAGCTAATAAATGAGGAAGGATTGATAGAATTTCATCATTTTTAATACCTAATGAAATAAAGGATTTAGAAAGTGATTGCCAACTGATATCCAAACAAAAGAGGCAAACAGACATCGTGGCTTTTTGATGGAAGTGTGCTCCCTAATCATGAAGCAGTTAACAAAGAACTAGAATGAAATCAAACCTCTAGATCTAACTACTAACGTCTAGGAAACACAAGAGAAACAGGAATGTGTTCAATTCAATCATGGAGATAGAATCAGTAATTCAGACTGTGGGTGAACTCTACAGGAACTGATTTCTTTTTTCCACTTTATTTTTTTAAATTGTTTTGTATGTATTTAAGGTGTATAACATGATGTTTTGATATATATAGGTAGTGAAAACGTTACTATAGTCAAACAAATGAGCACATCCACCATCTCACTTAGTATCTACTCTTTGAGCAAAAAATCCCAAGTACAACCCAATGTTATTAAGGACGGCTCTCGTGCTATACATTACATCTCTAGACTTGTTCATTTTACATCCCTCTTACTTTGTATCCTTTGATCTACATCTCTCCATTTCCTTCCGCTCTCTCTGGCCCCTGGTAACTCACACACACACACACACACACACACACACACACACACGCACACATACACAGAATATTCTCCTTCCTTCCTTCCTTCCTTCCTTCCTTCCTTCCTTCCTTCCTATTAAAAGAGACGTGAGACATATCAACCAGTGGCAAGGTATGGTTCTTATTTTCATCTAGAATCTAGCAAATAAATATGAGAGAAATACCTCAAGATAATCAGGTAAATTTCAACACCAACTAAGCATTTCATAGTTTTGAGGAATTATTTTTAATTTTTAAAATGTGATGATAGTTTTGTGATTATCTGTCATCTAGCTGTCTATATGTTTTTATGTTGATACGTATATCTTTTTTGTTTATTGAGGCAGGGTCTCACTCTGTCCCCCAGGCTGGAGTGCAGTGGTGCGATCATGGCCATGACTCACTGAAGCCTCAACCTGCTGGGCTCAGGGGATCCTCCCATCTCAGCCTTCCTGGTAGCTGGGACTGCTGGCATGCCACCACACCCAGCTAATTTTTTGTAGAGAAAGGGTTTCACCATGTTGCCCAGGCTGCTCTCAAACTCCTGGACTCAAGCAATCGTCCCACCTCGGCCTCCCAAAGTTCTTAATCAGGGACAATGTTTCTCCCTAGGAGACATTTGGCAACGTCTAGATGTAGTTTTGGTTGTCACAACTGAGAGTGAAGAGGGTGCTACTGGCATCTGGTGGGCAGAGACCAGGAATGCTGCTTAACATCCTACAATGCACAAGACAGCCCCCGACAACAAAGAATTATCTGGTCCAAGATGTCAGCAGTGCCAAGATTGAGAAACACCATTCTAGACATACATGTTGAAATTGTTTTGGATAAAATTATAGGATAAATGGTATTTGCTTCAAAATATTATGAGGGTGGGGACAAGTGGGTAGGGAGACAAATGAAACAAGATTGACTGTGAGCTGAGAATTATTTAAGTTGGCATTACACTGTGCTATTGTGTGTATGTATATATGAAAATATCAATAACAAAAGCTTATAAACACGATGCAGGCATAGTGAAGATTGTATTCCAGCAGCAGTGCCTCAGCAGGACTCTGTGCCTGGTGCCAGCAGTGGAGCGGGTGCAAGCTGGGATGTTTGGTTCTTAGTGGCAGCAGCAGTGGTATCCTCACTAGGCTTGGTCTGTAGTGGGATTTTGGTTGCAGTTCTGGCTGTCTAGCTTTTCCTTGTTCCTGCTTGTTTTTATCTTGTTCCCTGAGCTTCCTAGAGATTCCGAGCTTCTGATATCCTTTCAAAAATTCATTTTCTGTTAAAATCAGTCAGAGTTAGTTTCTGTGCAGCTAAAGATTCTGATTGATTGAAGAAAAGAATGAAGCAGATGTATAGGGTGAAGCTGATGTGACAGACAATGGAAAAGAGAGAGAATTCATTCTATTCCATGGTTTCTTCCTTTGTCTCCTTCCTTCCTTCCTTCCTTTTCTCCTTCTCCTTCCTTCCTTCTTTCCTTCCCTCCTTCCTTCTTTCCTTCCTCTCTTCCTCCCTTCTTCCCTCCCCATTGCCCCTTCCCTTCTCTTCCCTTTCATTCCCTCTTCCCTTCCCTTCCCTTTCCTTCCTCCTTCCCTTCCCTTTCCTTCCTCCTTCCCTTCCCTTTCCTTCCTCCTTCCCTTCCCTTTCCTTCCTCCTTCCCTTCTCTTTCCTTCCTCCTTCCCTTCCCTTTCCTTCCTCCTTCCCTTCCCTTTCCTTCCTCCTTCCCTTCCCTTTCCTTCCTCCTTCCCTTCCCTTTCCTTCCTCCTTCTCTTCCCTTCCCTTCCCTTCCCTTCCTTTCCCTTCCCTTTCCTTCCCTTCCTGTCTTTTTCTTTTCTCACTATGTTGCACAGGCTGTTCTCAAACTCCTTACCAAACCACCATCCTGCTATGTCTGCTTTTGTTCACTCCAGTGCAAATGTTCCATCAGTATTTGTTTAATGAATAAATAATTGCAATTTGGCTTCAGACAAAGAATAAGCGTGGTGTTCATGCCATCAGAGGTATTCTGGTCCTCTTGGTATAATCCTTGTAGATGAACATTATATATTTATTGTGGTATATACATTTGTCTCTTGTGAGTTTGCTGGCATGTGTCATACTCTCTAAATGCCACTGACACTAGGATCCTGAGTCCTTGTGTTTGTGAGACTGGATAGGGAAGCATCCACCAAGGTCAGGCCCCTTGAGAGGCAGAGCTTGCCTTCTTGTCCTGGGAGATAGCCCTGTATTGATAGACGCAGCCCATCAAATTTCATTAACCAATGTGGCAAATAGAAAAAAAAGTTATAAGAAGGTAGCCTAGGATTTAAGAGAACAAACTTTGAGCCAAACAGCCTTGGGTTATGACCCTAACTCTGCCATTTGCTAATGTGTTATCTCAGACAAGTATTAATAATGTAACCTCTCTATTTCTCAGTTTTCTCATCTGTAAAATGAACTATTTGGAGGATTAAATAAATAAAAAATATACATGCAAGAGCTGACACATAGTGAGCATTGTATAAGTGATATCATGATTACTAAACATTTGGGTTATTACTATCGTTGGAAGGTTCTTCTAGTATAATGACCACCAGCCAGGAGATGCCCAAAGTAGAAGATGGTCAACCTTAGGCCCACTTAAAGCTCCATGGCTCACATTCTGCCATTTACTCATCACCACAGTGATCTCAGACATGGTTGATTCCTTTTGAGCCACAACATTAATTATGCAGCATCAGTAACTCCCAAGGGCCTCGTCTGGTGGAGGAAATTTGTGTGTGTTGGGCGTGGGGGTTCCAGGGTCCTGCTGACCTGGGATCTACTATGTATTAGTCTGTTTTCATGCTGCTGATAAAGACATACCCGAGACTGGGTAATCTATGAAGAAAAAAAGGTTCAATGGACTCACAGTTCCACCTGGCTGGGGAGGCCTCAAAATCATGATGGAAGGTGAAAGGCGTGTCTTACATGGCAGCAGACAAGAGAATGAGAGCCAAGCGAAAGGGGAAACCCCTTATAAAACCATCAGATCTTGTGAGACTTATTTACTACCACAAGAACAGTATGGGGGGAAACCCCTACCCCATGATTCAATTAGGTCCCACCGGGTCCCTCCCACAACATGTGGGGATTATGGGAGTCACAATTCAAGATGAAATTTGGGTGGAGACACAGCCAAACCATATTATACTACCTTCTACCTGTATGATCCAGCACAGGACCTAATGTAGTTTACTCACCTGTGATAGGAAGGTAATTATCCTATCCCAGGTAGTTGT
Source organism: Pongo pygmaeus (assembly GCF_028885625.2). Lineage (NCBI taxonomy): Eukaryota > Metazoa > Chordata > Mammalia > Primates > Hominidae > Pongo > Pongo pygmaeus. The sequence goes on from NC_072391.2 coordinate 22,102,230, forward strand.
CAGTGAGAATTGGTGCAATAATACATAAAAAATTCATGGCACATGATGTGGAGGTTAACAAATGTCTCACTTCATTCCATTTACTTTTCCTTCTAGCTCTCAAGATTGGTAGCCACTCATTTCTGCCAGAGATCTTTTGGCTGGTTTGCTTTATTTCCTGTTTTGGGGAGAACCTTCTTAAAGGTTCTTAAGTACCTACTTAAAAGTGCCTTCAAGTTCACATGGTCTTGTACTCCTGGCTTCAAGCTATTCTCCCACCTCGGCCATCCAAAGTGCTGGGACTACAGGCATGAACCGCTGTGTCTGTCATCATGCAGCCTGAAGAAACATGTGGCAGGCCTCTCACTCTGTTACCAGAAAGCACTATTACTTCAGATCATTTATCTTAGCTGCCAGCAATTGGAAACCTGTGGGTCTTCAAACCTGTTCTCTTCAGCTTAAATGGAGTCTTTTAAATTGGGAAATTCCACTGATATTTTCACAGCTTCACTTGAAAAATCAAAGGACTTGGCAACCCTGGGCCCATATTTCCACAGGAAAAAAAAAAAAACTGGTGGTTGCTGAGCTATGGATGATGCCTCTAGCCAGGGAAAAAGGCTCCATTTCTCCATATTCCCCACCACTCTCTGTTGTCTCACTCATCCACACGTATTTCATTTACTTCTTATATCTAGCTAGTCCCCAGAGGCATGTGAGATCATGTCTGTAGAGGTTTTAAATCATGACCCCAAATTCTTTAACACTCCTCTCATCAAGAGGTGAGGTCTATGTCCCCTTCCATTGCACCTGGCTGGGCTTGTGACAGCTTTGACAAATAGAGTAAGGCAGAAGTGACAGTATATGTGACTTCTGAGGCTAGATCAATAAAAGGCCAAAACGTCTGCCTTATTGTCTTGGGGCACTTGCTCTGGGGGAAGTCAGGTGTCATGTAAGAAATGACTTACATGAAGACTCTGTGCTGAAGAGACTATGTGTAAGTGCTCCTGGTGACAGCCCCGACTAAGCTCCCAGGTAACAACCAGCATCAACTGCCAACCATGTGGGTGACCCAACTTGAAGCTGGATCCTCCAGCCACAGTTGAGTCTTCAGATGATTGCAGCCCAGCCAACATCTAACTGCAACTGCATGTGAAACCTGGATTTGTAGCCTGAGTGTCATGCACAAAATCATGAGCAAAGTAGAGTGCTTACTGTTTTATGGCATTAAGCTTGGCATGTTTGTTACACAGCAGAAATATCTGGAACAAGGATGTTTATTTGGTCTATTTAATAGGCATCAAATTTCCATAGGGTGCACTGGAAGATGATGTGAGTTCTTCCTTTTTCCAGTGGTTATCATAAGAAATAGGGATCAGAGTATAGTAGTGGGTTCATTCGTTCATTCATCCAACAGATATTTATTGGACATATACTATGGGCCAGACATTTAATAAATGCTGGAATTTTGGCAGTGGAACAAAGCAGACTAAGATCTCTGCCCTCAGGGAGTTAACATTCACTAACAGGAAAACAAACAATTACAAATAAGAAAATATATATTGTATATGAGGAGTTGATAAGGGCTATGGAGAAAAATGATGCAAGGGAGGACAATTAAGAGTCTGGAAGCAGGAAAGGTGTGCTAGGACTCTTATTGGTGACCACTGAAGTATCTTAAATATCCTATTCAAGTATAATAATAACAAAGATAATAATAACAACAGCCATTTATTAAGTCCCTACTGCTTATTGCCTTTTATATGTGTACTTCCATGTAAATTTCACAGTGACCCTTAGGGTTAGGAATGATTATCTCCATTTTATAGACGAGGAAAAAGTGACTTGGAGAGGTTAAGCACATCATGGGAAGACTTAACACTGGCAAGTGACAGAGCAAGAATGAACACCCAAGACCGTCTGATTGCAACACTTTTTCCTTTTCCCCTAAGCTAGTCCTTCTTTCCCAGAGCTCCATTGTGTGGTGAATCAGAAATCCAACTGATGATTTCTGACTCCTCTCTGCAACATCAAAGGAAAAGGAAGAAAGAAAAGAGAAAACAATTCCCTTTGGAGAAGAAACAGTCAGGAAATGAAGGCACACACTTGAAAGATTATGTATTTAATGTTTATGACTCTTTCTCTTATCCCTCAAGTTTGGTTTAACATCTGACTGGCAAAGCTGACAATTTATGAGGATCTTGGGCAAGTAATCGCGTGAAACTTCCCTGTGGCTGTAGCCATGGCAGGCAATTTATCCTACAGACTGTGAGGCTTTTCGGGTAAAATACTTTTCTAATATTTGTTTCCCTTCTGCTCATGCTTTTCCCGAAGGGCGACAAATGGCAGTAGTTTGCCAAGAAAATGCTGTATATGATCTTGAGTGAGACTGTCCTTCTGCCTCAAGTCACTCTTTAAGAGAAAAGGAAGTGATTAATCCCTCACCTCATCCATAAGCCTGCATCTAAGTCTTTAGAACTCCAGTGGCCGTTCCAAAGCTGTGTCTTTCTTCAGCAACCCAACTCTCCCTTCCTTTTCTCCCTTGGCCACTGGAGAGGAAAAAAAAAGTACCACTTTTCTTTATTTTCTGTTAATCATCCAGATTTAGGTCTTCTGGGGAAAATAAAACCTTAGGTGGGGGTCAAGATAGTGTGGGAAGCTTCCTTGGAAAAGTGTAAAATTGACTAAGATGATACTGGCAAGGAAGATTCTGGACCAAGGAATAGACTCCCTCCCTACCATAGCCAGGCGGGACACTAATGGTGGCCAGGTCCTGTCCTGGGCATTTTGCACATCTTGTCTTCCTTAATCCTCCAGTCACCTGTGAGGGAGGCCTAATCATTAGCCTCTTTGTAATGATGAGCCAGTTGAATCTCAGAGGGGTGAGGTGACTTGCTGGAGGCCATATTACTAGGGTAGTGAGCTTGGGAAAGGACATTCCAGGCATAGGAAACAGCAGGAGAAAAGTAGGGAAGTGAGAACCAGCTCGCAATGCTAGCTAGAGGTGGCGGGGCATGGCTGGAGGGCTTGGTGTGGGCAAGGAAGTGTCAGGAGATGAGCTTGGGAAAGACTTTGGATACTCTGACTCTAAAGACAGGGAGAATCCCTGAGGGATTTTTAAGCTGGGGAGTGACATCATTTAACTTGCATTTTCAAAAATCATTTCAGAGAATGAGCTGGATGAGGACCCAAGTAGAGAGAGGGTGGCTGCAGAGGAGGATCTTATTTCAGTGACCATGGTGGGAAGTGCAGGGGGTTTGAAGCAGAAGGCAATATCTGTATCTTTAAGGAAGACACAGTCCAGTGAGGAAGGGAAGGCCTTTCATACGAAGCAAGATGATGTGGTCACCAGGTGGTACAGCTCCAAGCTTGGTATTTGTGGAGCAGCAGATCCAGATTGGATCAACAGACTCTTCCCGTTTTCCTTTGGTCAACAGAACCAAATGAGTTGGTTCTTAAACTCCCACTTTACCCTTAGGGCTCTCCTCTTCCCAGATGTGTGTGTGTGTGTGTGTGTGTGTGTGTGTTTGTGCATGTGTGTGTGTATGTGTGTACAGGGGAACAACACCATGGTCACTGAACTAGGATAGAAACATTTTTAATTGTGAGATGTTGTGAGATGCTACCCCCTCCCACCCCAGCCAAATTTCATCAGCCCTCAAAAATCATCTCAGCACAGTCTGATGTTAGCTAGACCTGAATTCAAGTCTAAGCTCACCACTTCACTGTGTGACTTCCAGTAGGTCATTTCATCTCTGTGTACCTCCGTTTCCTTACCTGAAAAATGGGGATTCTTAAGCTATCTTCTTTGTAGGTTTGTTGTGAGGATGAGACAATGTGTGTTGATACAGTTATCTCAGATCCTAGCATGGAGTAAGTGCAAAATGAACATGAACCATTGCTTCTTGCCTTGTTGTTTGTGGCCTCATTCCCAGGTATGACAGCTTGACACAATCTCGATGTTGGAAACCCTTTTTGGATTCTACACAGATCTCAGTGAATATAAGAAAGCCCAAATAAAAGACTAAACAAACCTGGACTGTCTCTAGTGGGTCCAGAACATCTGATTCCCAAGGGTGGCCTAAGGATCCTGGCAGGGGCACAGCCCGCATGGTACTAGATGGGAATGTCCTGGGACTCAGGGCCTCATAGCTGCCCTCCATCATCAGAAGCTCACAGCTGCATTTCCCAGCAGGGATCATTAATCATACCGGCCACTGATACCACAAACAATAGGGCTGAGACTATTTGCCAGACATCTAGGACAAATATCGTTCTTGGTTATTATCCTTGGTTCCAACCCAGTAGGGGGAGAAGGAGAAGCCAATTCTCACTTTTCTGTGGTCATAGGGTGTCATTGTTAGAGGCGAACCATGGGTGAGATTTGAATCTTACTTAACTCAGAAACTCAGTCCTTGTTTCCTTCTACCCTGTCCTTCTGCAAAACATCAGCAAATGCTGACCTGCTGGGAAATATTTGATAGTGCTGAAGGGGATGAAAAGGAAAGGAAAACCAGTGTGTATCCCATGTCCTGTCAATACCCTTTGCTAATTCTAGGTTTTACTGCATGCTCACAACCACCCTGTGAGGTTGCTACTTTCATTCCCATTCTCACTTTAATTTTAAGTGGAGAGACCAAAGCTCAGAGAGAGGAAGTTAAATGCCCCAAGAAACACAGCTAGTTAGAGACTAAACTAATATTTCCTTGTACTTCTTCCTATGGATTCTCACAGTTGTTCTATGGTTCCATTTTAACAGATGAAGACACTGAGACTAGATAACTTACTCAAAGACTCACAGCAAAAAAAAAAAAAAAAAAGAAAAGAAATTTCGAAAAGTGATAGAGATAGGTGTTGTGGACTGAAGTCTTGTGATTCTAAACACCAGGTGACTTCCATTATCTAATCTATATCTCTGTTACTCAAAGCGTGGTCTGTGCTTTCAAGCCACTGTTTCCTCATGTGTAAAATGGAGATAATCATTCCTAACCCTCAGGGTCATTGTGAAATTTACATGGAAGTACACATACAAAAGCATAGTGGACTTCCACTATCTAATCTACATCCTTGCTACTCAAACCAGTAGCATCGGCATCACCTGAAACTTGTTAAAAATGTGGTTTCTCACCTAGATATACTGAATCAGAGTCTGCATTTTAATGCATTTAATGTAACCCCTGGGGGACCGTGGGTACACAAGTTTGAGAAGCAGTAGTCTACATGGGTCTATTTTTGCAGTGAAAACATACTTACTGAGGACAAGGCATTGCAGCAGCACATCTACAGAGGTAACACCAACAATCCATTCCTTCACTCTGTGTACATGCCACTCCTCACAAGAAGAGGTGGAAGTTGTTTCCACTCCCTTGAATCTGGGTTGTCATGTAGCTGGCTTTAACCACTAGAATGTACAAGAAGTGATGTTCTAAGATTTCCAAGAAGTTTGTACTTCTTGCCTTTGGGAACCAGCTGTTGTGCTGTGGGAAGCTTAAACTATGTAGAGCAGACACATGAGTAAGAATTGAGGCACTCTGGGTGGTAGACCCATCTCAGCATCCAGCCAACCCTGACTGCCAGTCAGGTGAGTAATCCATCTTGAATGTTTCATCCCAGTTGAGCCCCCTGATAACTGTATCCCCAGCCAACATCACATAGAGCAGAAGAGTCACCAAGCTGAACCCAGTCAACCCAAAGACTCAGTGATAATAACATGGCTGTTGTTTCAAGGTATTAAGTCATGGGTGGCTTGCTATGCAGCAATAAATAATTAAAAGGGAAGTTGGTATCTAAAAGTAGAATGCTGCCATATCATGTGTCAGTCGCCTTGGAACTGGGCAGTGGATGAAGACCTGAAATGCCTTGAGGAGGCTGTTAATGGAGGCTGGAAGGTCAATGAGAAAATTGCTGTTGGAGACAGGAGAAAATGAAACTTGCATGATGAACTGCCAGAACAATTAGCAAAACTGTTCCCTGCAGTAACATGAAGATAAAAATGGTGCCTAATGAACCTGTCAATTGGTTAAGGAGATTTCCAGTTAGACTGTTGAAAGTGCCAACTGACCCTTAGTAGCTCAGAGCTAATTATTTTTGTTAATTAAAATTCAATATAATTAAAAACCCAGTACCTTAATTGCACTAGCCACGTTTCAAGTGCTCAGGAGACACCCGTGGCTCCTCCGTTGGAAAGTATAGAATTTTATAGAGCATTTTCACCACTGCAGAAACTGCCACTGGACTGCCTCATTGAGAATTAGTCATGGAACTTCCAGAAAGCAGATGACACACCCAAAGGGTTTCGCTCAAGCATTGCTACTCAAAGTATGGTCTCTGGACTAACAACATAAGCATCATCTGAGTGCTCCTTAGAAATAAAACTTCTCAGGCCCTGCCCAGACTTACTGAAGCAGAATCTCTGGGAATGGGGCAGGAATCTGGGTTTTAACCAGCTCCACTTCCTGCTGATTCTTATGCACTTTAAGAAATACTAAACAAAAAAAGAGTTGAATAAAGGGACTATTATATAGGTGAGGGCAGGGCTAAGGAAGACAGCAACGGACAGTGAAACAGGAATTAGCAGAGGGGAACAGTATTCATGGACCCCAAGGAGAACTGGAGCCCTGAAATAGAGGCTCGTGGGCAACCAAGGGGCACAGCCATTCTAGAGCTGGGGCAGTGGAGGAAGGGTTGGGGGAAAGAGGTGACCAATATCCTCACGCCTCCCTCCTCTGCCCTCTGATATATATATTTTTTTCCTGGAATTCCTATTGGCCCAAACCAAGCCAGAGGGCAAAGAAATCTCCTTTGTACAGAGCAGGGCAGAAAAGGATGAAGAATGGACCTGGAAGAGCAATGAAATCTAACCAGCACACGTGGATTTGATGTGTTAGCCATATTTTTTAAAATTCACGTTTAATATACAAATGCATAACTATTAATATTAAAAAAGATGTTAGAGTGCTGTTGAAAATAATTTTATTTACAACATTTTGGGGACCTGTGCTGTGAGCAATGAGGTCTCACCATACAATTTTAACAAAGGAAATAACCACTATTGATGTTTCCTCCCCTCCCCTCCCTTCCCTCTCCCCTTCTTTCCCTTCCCTTCCCATTCTGTCTTCCCCCTTCTCACTCTCCCTCTCTTCCCTCTCCTTATCCATCCTCATAATATGTAACAATATTATAGTAAATACAGTATTGTGTCCTGTCATTTTCATTAAAAGTTATGTTTTGTACATTTCCTTGTGCCATTAAGGATTCTCTGAAAACATGTTTTTTGGTGGCTGTGCAGATGGTTTAAAGACGATTGTTATTGTAAGCTGTCTCAAATCCTTTTGGGAAGTAGGTGGTGTATAACGCATAAATTATAAATGAAAAGCAAGTTGTTCTTAATGATACCCTCAACCTCTAAAGTGCAGTAGCTCTTTGTGGATCTGTTTGTACAAAGCCACAGAGAAGGAAGGGACAGTCACAATGACCAAAAAGAAGCCACCAGGTGGAAGGGCTTTGAACTGGGAAGGGGATTCAGGCCCAAGCTCTGTCCAGTCTCTGACATGTGACCTTGGAGAAATCTCACTGGTCAAATGAGGGTCCTTGGACCAGCTGAGGGTCAACGTCTCCTTTAGTTCTGATTATGATTTCTTGTTTTTTTTTTTGAGATTGAGTCTTGCTCTGTTGCCCAGGCTGGAGTAAAGTGGTGTGATTTCAGCTCCCTCTAACCTCCACTTCCTGGGTTCAAGCAAATTCTTGTGCCTCAGCCTCCCAAGTAGCTGGGATTATAGGCGTGCTCCACCACGCCCAGCTAATTTTTGTATTTTTAGTAGAGATGGGGTTTCAGGGTCTAGAACTCCTGACCTCAAGTGATCCTCCCACTTCAGCCTCCCAGAGTGCTGAGTTTACACTGCACCCAGACTAGTTCTGATTATGGTTTCTAATGCAAATCCAATTCCCCCATAGACAGAGAAAAGCCTCATTGCAGAGACTACCCATCTCCTCCATTGCTTCCTGGTCCCAGCCACCATCATTGCCCACCTGGACAGCAGCAATCTCCTCCCCACAGTGGTCTCCCTCTTCCATCCTTGCTCTCTACACTGTTTTTCACAGGCAGCTAGTGATCTATTAAAGACTAAGACATGTAATGGTATTCTTTTCATTAGCCCTCATCGTGGCCAATAAAGGCCACGTGATCAGGAGCCTGGCTGCTTTCTGATCTCATCTCTTTTTACTTCCCCCTTGCTCACTGCACTCCAGCCAAAACCACCACGGTGCTGTTCCTTGGATCCACCAAACACACTCTTGTAATAGCAATAGGTCCATGGCCCAATGGTTGCAGCAGAGAAAGAGGCTTAATCATAGGGCTGCTGAAATAGGAGACAGAGGAAACCTCAAATCCATCTCCCAAGGAACTTGGGGCTAGGGTTTGTAAGGGTTTTGGAGTGGGCCAAAGCATGGAGATTGTTGCTTGGTCAAAGAGTGTAGGATGAAGCCAGGGCACAGGGAGATGAAGAAACTTCATTCTCATGTGGCTCAGTTCCTCTGTGGGGGTCTTTAAACTGGTCAGCATCAGGTATTCCACTGGAATCCAGGATCTGCTGAAGCAATTCGTAAATGAAAGGTTTATAATTCTAACATCAGAGATTCTATCTATAGGAACAAAGAGGATGTAAGTGGTCAGCATCTAGTGTTATGGATTACTTTCCATTACAAGGAAGTGAGCCAAAGTGCAGACTGATTAATGCTTAATTACAGCTATATTTCTGTCCGGAATTCTCATTAACTCTGTAAGGATGGCTTCACTTCCAGCTGAGGGCCTTTATACCTGCGGTTCCCTCTGCTTAGAATGCCGTTCCCTCAGATTTCCTTATGGCCCCTACATCTGCTCCCTTCAGGTTGCTGCTGAAATGGATCTTATCAGAGAAGCCTTCTTGAGTCTCTTCTGTAAGATAGTCCTGACCTGTACCATTCCCATCCCCTCTGTAACTTTATTTTCCTTCATGACACTTATACCTGTAGTGGCTAATTTACTTATTTCCTTATCTCCACTAGGATATAAGTTTCATAAGAGCAGGCACTTGGTCTGGTTTATTCATTGCTATATCCCCTGCACCTCAAAGTGAACTTAGTAAGTGCTCAGTAAAGTGTGTTTAGTAGGAAATCAATAAATATCGCATGAATGAATGCATAAATAAAAGCCTTCTGGGGAAAGTCAGTCCTCAGGAGGAAAAGGAGCATAAACGTCTCAATCTGAGGGTTGGCACAGGTGGACTGACGCTTAGCCCATGCTCAGGGCCTGGATATTTTATGTAAAAGCAGTGGCGTCATTCTCTTCATCACTATCTTTCATTCCCTCAGGCCACCCTCTAACAGTTCCTCCCCACAGCTTCTCCAGCCCTTCCCATATTCGAATTCTCTTTCTCTTCCCTGCCATGAATGCCCTTCCCTCTGCCCCACCCAGTGGGCTGTCAGCCCTTCTGCACCTCACAAACGATGCAATAACCACCTTTCCTGTTCTCGTGGCATTTAATGGCCTGTAGTGCACTCAGCTGCACACAATCTCCTTTACTTCCGCAGGAGATCCTGGGGGCAGGTGCTAATGTCTTCATTTTAGTCATTCGCTGAAGCCACACAATTCATTGCGTATCTTGTCTGGTGGGGACTTGGAGACAGGGATGAAACACGCAGAGATGGTTCCTTCTCTCTTTGAGTCCAAAATCTGGCAGGGGAGATAGATGTGGAACATATAATAGGATGAATATTTTCTGACATATTAATGATTCTGAGTGTTGTAGAGGGGAAACAGGCATCTCTTACCAAGTGTCTGTGTATCTTCCATAGTTAATTTCATGTAATCCTCATGTCAGTCCTCTGATGTAAACCTAATATGAGTCCTGCTTTACAGACTAGGAGACAGGGTCTCAGACAAGACTTTTCCCAAGGTCATATGAGTCAGTGACTGTCAGGTTCAGATTTGAACCCAGGTGTGCCAGCTGCAGTTCCTGTGTTCCAACCACCAGGCTCTGTGGCCTTCAGGTTGCTCAACTGAGACCCTGTCAGGAGCAAGAGGCAGTCCAGATAGGTTCTTGGGAGAAGTGCTATTTAAGGTGAGACATGGAGTTGGTCAGAGAAAGAGGGTGGGAAAGTCTTGCAGGCAGAAGGAAGAAAAGGTGTAAAGAGAGTGGAGGTGGGAGTGAGCTTGGTCCTTTGAGAGATGCAAGAGGATGAGAGGCTGGAGCCAACTGGACTTAGGGTGGAGAGTGATAGGAACAGAGGGTGAAAGATGGGCAGGGAGTGGAACATGCAGACCCTTGCCCAGGTTAGGAGTTTGTGCTTTTACATGTACATACATATATAGATTGTATATTTATATTACTGGTAGACTTACATAATTTATACGCAGGTCAGGATGGGAAATCTGTGCTCCAGGAAAATGAGGTGATTTGTCCCAGGTCCTGCAGCTCAAGGGATGGTGTGTTTCTCCCCATCTGTATATAAACAAAGCTGGAATCAGAGTCCAGGTTTCCAAGTCCAAAGCTGGTGTTTTTTTCCTCTACTGGAACTGCCTCTAGCTCTGGCTCCCACAAACTCTTCCCACCATGACAAGAAGATTAGAAAATCCTTTCCAGGATTAATGGCAAAAGAGCGCTGCCCTGCTCTCTCATCAGGCACTGGGGCACATGTGCTGAACCTGTGTTACAAGCATTAAGTCATTAATTGAGAAAATTTCGACCCCAGAGCACCTGGTGGTCCAGGCGGCATCACTTCACTCATTCCTGAACACCCACTCAACACCCACCTCCTCCCAGACCCCTGCCTGAAAGCTAGGCAGGAGGAGCGAGCTCCAGCTGCCTGGTCTAGTGCAAACCACAGTTACCATCTGTGTCAGTCGGGTCTGCATCCAACTCTGTTGCCTTCTGTCCACACTCTGGGTGTTGCACGCGTCTTTTTGTCATGCCTACCTGATTGGAACTGCCGGCAGAGTCTATTATCCTCAACTCCACGGAGCCTTCATCCAGAGACTGTGCTGTGTGGAGGGGGAAATTCTGCTCTAATGAGAACATAGCTCAGAGCCTGACTGCCAGACTGAGGAAGGAGAGAGAATGCAGAGCTGGTGTTTTGAGAGTCTACTGTGAATTAGGAAGGAGAGAAGCAACTCTGAGTCCAATAAGTCTAAGTGGTAGACCACATGATTTGATTCTCACATATTCCTCCAAGCAACTAGACATTGGATGGGGGAATTATATAATTTTATTTTATATTGTATGCATGTTGTATATTTTCTTTTGCATATTGCATATCTTATTTTACTATACACATATGCATATGTGTATTTAATACATATTTACATATATACACACACACACACAATTTTTTGTGGAGTGATTCAGGTATTAAAAGAGCGAGTAACGAATGTGGATAAGAAGCAGTGGGTGAACTGGGAAGATGATTTAGAACATGAAGGCCAGTCATAGAATCCGGGCTGTGCCACCTACTTTCTATAGCATAGCTCCTTTAAGTCTCTCTGGGCGTCTGTTTTCTCATCTGCAAAATGGGAGTCATAGCCTGCTGTTGTTTGGGCAGGTGTATACAGTTAGATGCAAAGGAATCTGAGAGTCTGGATCCTGACCTCTGCTTTCGTATATGCACAAAGGATTTCATACACGCAATGGACGAGGACACAAGAACAACTGGGAGGGAGCGAGGGAGGTGGAGAGGAATAGGTCATGCCGTGCTCCTGGGTGGGAATTGTGGGGAGGTCTGACACATGGGTGCAGGCAGAGCTGAGACAGGCTTGGAGGCTGGCTTTGACTTTTGCCTGCTGCCACTGTGACAAAGGGAAATGAAAAAGGAATAAGAGATGTCCGTGCTTCTTTCCACCAAGGCAAGAGTATAACTCAGCCTTCCTGATAATTAAGACCTTTTATACCCCTTCCAGAGGGAGTGGGGGAAAGTGGAAGGAAGGCACTGCGAGGGCCAGTCTTGCAGAGCCTATCACACATGGCAGAAGGAAGCAAGTTTGCCTTTCAATGTAGTAACCTTCAGTAAAGCTGGGCCCAGTGAATGTTAGATGATCAATTTCTCCCCCTCTAGGATTGGGTGGCACAGTGATGATGAAGACACAGAAGGGCAGAAATTCTCTCTTCTCTTGAGGAAGAGGCCAGAAATGTGCACAGAGGGGGAAAAACGCACCATCCCTTGAAACGTCATCTAGGTTTCGTCCTCTCCATCAACTGGGTTAAATGTCTAAGCCAAGGGTCAGGTGGAGTGTGGCTCTTCTCCCTGGGGGAGGAGCAGAACATAACTAGGCATTTCTGCTTCTTCTTTTGGAAGAAGTCTCTCCTAGCACATCCTTGGGTGTTTTCCTGGAACCAGTAGGATGGATGGTTCAGATCTTCCCCACCAGAATTCTCTGAAATGGATCATGACAACTCATTCATTAAGCGAAGGCTCTCTGCACTCCAGCGGGTGAAAATTACTGTATTTCAATGCCCATCTTGCATTATATCCAGAGACGTTATCCAGCATAGCTTTCTGGTGATCATACCCTGTCCTAAATGGAAACCATATAACCTCTCTCCAGTTGACTTCTTATAAATTAGAGTTCAAAGAAGTTAAAGGCTGAAATTCTTCTCTTTCCAATTTTTTACTATGTTTTGCCTTAGTCTAAGTATTTTCATTCAACTGAGTGAATAATAGTATTAGTAGGAGTAGCAGTAGCAGTACTAATTGTAACAATTGCTATGATGCATTGATCACTTACAATGAGCCAAGGACTATTCTAAGAACTTTACTGTATTAATTTATTTAACCCTTATAACTAAATTATAAAGCTGGTACTCTTATTACCTTCATTTCCATTTTGCAGATGAGGAAACTGAGGCGCAGATGAGGAAACTGAGGCACAGGTGAGTGGAAGTGATTTGCCCAAGGTCACATGGTGGGTTGTCCCCCAAGTCCACGTTGCTAACCATTTAGCCACATGTCTCTGTGTGGGGTTGGGAGAATCAACAAACAGACTTAATATTATCTGGGGAAGGTGGAGACATAGAAAAGAGGAGAGGAAAAAAAAGACAGTCTCCCTACTTTATGCCTCACCAGGATGCTAATCACTTTGTGCAGGTTGTGTGGAATTTAAGAACTCTGAACTTTTTTTTTCTTTTATTATACTTTAAGTTTTAGGGTACATGTGCACAATGTGCTGGTTTGTTACATAGGTATACATGTGCCATGTTGGTGTGCTGCAACCACTAATTCATCATTTACATTAGGTATTTCTCTTAATGTTATCCCTCCCCATCCCCCCACCCCACAACAGGCCCCAGTGTGTGACGTTCCCCACCCTATGTCCAAGTGTTCTCATTGTTCAGTTCCCACCTATGAGTGAGAACATGTGGTGTTTGGTTTTCTGTCCTTGCGATAGTTTGCTCAGAATGATGGTTTCCAGCTTCATCCATGTCCCTACAAAGGACATGAACTCATCCTTTTTATGGCTGCACAGTATTCCACGGTGTATATGTGCCACATTTTCTTAATCCAGTCTATCACTGATGGACATTTGGGTTGGTTCCAAGTCTTTACTGTTGTGAATAGTGCTGCAATAAATATACATGTGCATGTGTCTTTATAGTGGCATGATTTATAATCCTTTGGGTATATACCCAGTAATGGGACTGCTGGGTCAAATGGTATTTCTAGTTCTAGATCCTTGAGAAATCACCACACTATCTTCCACAATTGTTGAACTAGTTTACACTCCCACCAACAGTGTAAAACTTTTCCTGTTTCTCCACATCCTCTCCAGCACCTGTTGTTTCCTGACTTTTTAGTGATTGCCATTCTAACTGGTGTGAGATGGTATCTCATTGTGGTTTTGATTTGCATTTCTCTGATGACCAGTGATGATGAGCATTTTTTCATGTGTCTTTTGGCTGCATAAATGTCTTCTTTTGAGAAGTGTCTGTTCATATCCTTTGCCCACTTTTTGATGGGGTTGTTTGATTTTTTTCTTGTAAATTTGTTTAAGTTCTTTGTAGATTCTGGATATTAGCCCTTTGTCAGATGGGTAGATTGCAAAAATTTTCCCCCATTCTGTAGGTTGCCTGTTCACTCTGATGGTAGTTTCTTTTGCTGTGCAGAATCTGTTTAGTTTAATTAGATCCCATTTATCTATTTTGGCTTTTGTTGCCATTGCTTTTGGTGTTTTAGACATGGGGTCCTTGCCTATGCCTACGTCCTGAATGGTATTGTCTAGGTTTTATTCTAGGGTTTTTATGGTTTTAGGTCTAACGTTTAAGTCTTTAATCCATCTTGAATTAATTTTTGTATAAGGTGTAAGGAAGGGATGCAGTTTCAGCTTTCTACATACAGCTAGCCAGTTTTCCCAGCACCATTTATTAAATAGGGAATCCTTTCCCCATTTCTCGTTTTTGTCAGGATTGTCAAAGATCAGATGGTTGTAGATGTGTGGTGTTATTTCTGAGGCCTCTGAAGAACTCTGAGCTTAAGGTCACTGTGCCTGGCCTCCACCTTTATTATTGCAGCCAGCCTCCTCTGTCACAAAGCGGAATTTGATCTAAGAAATTCATGCTGGGCCAGGTGCGGTGGCTCATGCCTTTAATCCCAGCACTTTGGGAGGCCGAGGTGGGCAGATCACTTGAGGTCAGGAGTTCAAGACCAGCTTGCCAACATAGTGAAACCCTGTCTCTACTAAAAATACAAAAATTAGCCGGGCGTGGTGGCACATGCCTGTAATCCCAGCTACTCAGGAGGCTGAGGCAGGAGAATGGTTTGAACTCCGGAGGCAGAGGTTGCAGTGAGTTGAGATTGCGCCACAGCACTCCAGCCTGAGCGACGGAGTAAAACTCTTTCTCAAGAAGAAAAAGAAAAAGAAAAAGAAATTCATGCTGGTCTTCCTCCTTCTTCTGGGTGTTTTCTGAGGAGGCATCCAGTCTCCAGGTCTTGCTCGAGGCATTCTTCTTTCTGTGAGAGTCCTTCCTAAGTACTTACAGCCTCCATTGTCCATTTCTCCTATGAGCCCAGTGCTTCTGGTCGCTTAAAGCTGAATTGAGTACGGATTCTGTTGAGGACAAATCTTCCACCTCCGTTTGGGAACAGGTACCTTAGGATGGGCAGCTCTCCAAGCGGGGCTCAGTGTGGTGTGCTCTCCAAGAGCCCCATTTCCTGCTCTTGTCTCTGTCTTTCCATCTTCAGTGATATCCCAGGAACTTAGGTCAATTCAAGGAAAGTCAATTGCTGAATGGCATTCTTAGCAAAAAGGCTTTTTAGGGAATTGGCTTTTGTTGTACTGGTTTGTCCATATATTGGCCTGATCCATATCTCATAGTTCGTGAACCCCTGAGCTTTTCTTCTTGGGAAGAAGGAAAGAAGGTATAGAAGGGGAGGAAGGAGGGAGAAGGGAAAGACCATCTGTCCCAACTTAAAACTAAGTAACTCATTGACTGACTAAGTAACTAATGCCTAGCTCCAATTAAACACACACACACACACACACACACACACACACACAGAGAGACAGTATGGGCAATCGTATGGGCATATCTAGTTCCCTGAAACATCTAAAATCTCAGCTCTTGTCCTCAGGAAAACCTTTTCTCCTTGTTCATTTTTCCTTTCTCCTTTGCTTTGTCATATCTATCTGCAAGACCGAAGTCTGCTTCTAAAAGTGATCCCTGAGTTTCTGAGCAAAATTGGTGCCTGACATATGTCCTTAGATTTTTGAGTTTTTCCTATATCCCAATGTAAGACACTCAAGTGTGTAAATGGCTTTGCAAAGAGCTGGCCACTGTAAGAGCTCAATAACTATGATAATGATCATGATGACATCAAATTATATTAAGCAGCCCTTTATTGAACTCCCAACATGTGGTGAGCTGTACACTCAGCTCTGTGGATGCAGAGTTAGATAATAATAATTACAGTTAATTTTTATTGAGTACTTAGTGCATACCAAGCACTGTCTCCATGCTTTATTTCACAATCTCCCTATGAGGAGCTACTATGATCAACATTATAGGTCGTGAGGCACAGAGCAGCCCAGGAACTTGCCCGTAATCACATAGTTAGTAGGTGGGAGAGCAGCTTCTCAAACTCAGCAGGCTGCAGAGCAAATTCCATAACTGTTGGTCTCCACTGCCTCTCCCTTGCTCCTCCACAGCCTGTACTATAGCCTGGGGCAACAGTTTGGGTGGCTGGGCTGAGTAACGTGGGAAGCCCATGGGGAAGGGGACTGTCTAATTTCTCTTCTCAGAACCACCTTGTCTAAGTGAGTTTTTGAGACATCTCCAGACTGAATTGTTCCTCCACGGACTCCACTTGCCTATAGCCTCCGTCAATAATTTTACAACTCAAACAGCTGAGCCATGAGGGAGGTGGCTTGTTTTTGTTGCTGCACCATCTGTTTTTCTCCATCCGGCTTAATGTGTGTCTGCCTGGGATACTCAGCAGACACACTCTGCTCTGCTCACCCCTGTGCCTACGCTCTGGGCAGTGCGGAAAACGGAGCCCTGGAAACCTTGTCCAGTGGTTGTTGAGGACACTGACAGTCCAAGCCACATGTCAAGCTTGTGCCTCCCTCTGAACCTTTGCTTGCATGGTTGCCAGGACATTATCTCCCGTACATCCTTGTGTCTTCCCCATCTTTCAATGCTGAATTCAAAGCCCACCAGGACCCTGGTCTCTTTAGATGACCCCAGGTACAAGGATCCCCTGCAGGCATGGGCATTTTGACTCCAGGATTTCTATAGACCACCCCTGCTTATCCTCTCTGACCTTGTTCTTCATCTGGCCTAATTTCCAACCTTGACATAGGACTCGACTCTATTTATGTGCCTCCGATGAGTGAAGGGACCTGTTCATTTTCTTTCCTCTACCTTACCAGGTAAGACTCTGCTCTCCTGCAGTCTTCTTCATTGCAGTTAAAGGCAGCTCCCTCTTGGCTGATGCTCAGGCCAAACACCTTGGGACTCTCTTTCTCTCACAGCCGCATCCAATCTGTCAGCAATTCCAACTGACTTCATCTTGAGAATACATCCAGAACTCTCCTGCCTTTCATCCTCCCCCGTGGTTATCTCCTGGTCCAAACCACCATCATGAATCCCTGGATTGTTGCAACAGCCTCCTAAAGGGTCTGCCTGCTTCCACCGTCACTCCCTAAAGGCAGCGTGAGCCTTTTAAAAAATGGTGTATCCTGGCCAGGCGCGGTAGCTCATGCCTGTAATCCCAGCACTTTGGGAGGCCCAGGTGGGGGGATCGTTTGAGGCCAGGAATTCGAGACCAGCCTGACCAACATGGTGAAACCCTGTCTCTATTAAAAATACAAAAATTAGCCTCACATGGTTGCACATGCCTGTAATCCCAGCTATTTAGGAGGCTGAGACACAAAAATCACTTGAACCCAGGAGGCAGAGGTTGCAGTGAACTGAGATCATGCTACTGCACTCCAGCCTGGAAAAAAAAAAAAAAAGGTGTATCCTATCTCTCCTCTGTTCATGACCCTGAGGGTTCCTCACCTATTCACAGTGGAATCTGAAATTCCTAAATTGACCTTCAAGGCTGTATGAGCATCATCTGATTTCTGACATCACCTCCTAACATGCCCATCTCACTCCTCCAATCTCAGTGCCTTCTTGGAGAGTCCTTGAACTTACAAGAACTTCATGCTGTTGCCATCTGAGACCCTTTGTCATTTTCTATTTTTTCCATTGATTATTGTCCTACATGACACTTATAGCCTTCTGGCATATTATATATTTAGGTGTTTCTAATTGTCCCTCTCCCCCAAAAAGCTCCATGAGAGCAGGGACTTTATTATCTGCTTTATCCCAGGGCTGAGAATAGAGCTTGGCATATGTTAGATATTCCAAAAATATGCAATAGTGGCCTTGATTTGAGAGGCTGGACAGCAGAGTGGTTAGGACGTGAGGCTCTGCAGCAAATCTGGGGTTCCAATCATGGCTCCACTGGTTAATACCTGATAATCTTGAACAAGTTACTTATCCTCTCTGTGTCTCAGTTTCTCCACCTGTAGAAGGCATATGAGTTGTTGGAAGGATTAAATGAGTGACTACTTGTGGAACATTTATACCAATGTCCAGCACATGCTTACTGTGGTCTATAAAAGTTCCTACAGGCTCACTCCTGTAATCCCAGCACTCTGGGAGGCTGAGGCAGGTGGATCACCTGAGGTCAGGAGTTTGAGACCAGCCTGACCAACATGGTGAAACCCCATCTCTACTAAAAATACAAAATTAGCCAGGTGTGGTGGCGCATGCCTGTAATCCCAGCTACTCAGGAGGCTAAGACAGGAGAATCACTTGAACCCGGGAGGCGGAGGTTGCAGTGAGCCAAGATCACGCCATCACACTCCAGCCTGGGCAACAAGAGCCAAAAAAAAAAAAAAAATCCCACTTATCAGAAGGTTGTTAATTGCTTTAATGTGTCCTTACATGTTGAGGATGCCTGTGTTTCCAGCAAGACTGTAAGTCTCATGAAAGTAATCCTCAGCCAGGCACGGTGGCTCATGCCTGTAATCTCAGCACTTTGGGAGGCTGAGGCGGGTGGATCACGTGGTCAGGAGTTCAAGACCAGCCTGGCCAAGATGGTGAAACCCTGTCTCTACTAAAAATACAAAAATTAGCCGGGTGTGGTGACAGATGCCTGTAATCCCAGCTACTCGGGAGGCTGAGGCAGGAGAATCACTTGAACCTGAGGGGGAGAGAGCTTGCAGTGAGCCAAGATTGTGCCACTGCACTCCAGCCTGGGTGACAGAGTGAGACTCCACCTCAAAAAAAAAAAAAGCAATGATCTGCTCTAGGTTGTCTACCGCCATATAGCCCTTAGGCCTGGCACAGTGCCAGTGATAGAGTAGATACTGAACAAATATGTAGTGACTGGATGTTGAAGGCATTTATAAGTCTGGGTTCAATTATTTTAAAATTCCTCTGCATTACAAAATGCTCTGTTTGGGAACAGTTGGGAAGGAATTCAAATAACCTTCTCAGATGGTGGAAGATTGTTGAGAGCAGTGATTTTTAGAGAGCGTTGCCCTTTACGTGGGAGCTCTGCATCCTTTCGTCTAAGTCTCTGGTCACACTTGAAATCACTCAATACCACTTGAAGCTCACTGTCACCTCTTCCTCCACTCTGGCCCTAGCAATCATTTCTCTAGGCTCAGGCAACAGTTAATTTAAGGTAGCAATTAAATGGAACCAAATTGCTCTTTAAATATCATAAATCATTTAACAGAATGACTTTCGTCTGCCAAACTGAATTAATCCCTAAAGCTGGAAAAATGCTCCAAGTGTATATATGTGTGCTTATGTGTATTTTTTCCCTTCTGAAAATAAATGGGAAAATCATAACTTTTTACTATGAAAACTTTCCAGCACACTCAGTAGTGGAGAGAAGTATCTAATGAACTCTTGTGCACCCAACACAACTCCAACAATCATAAAAATGTTGCCAAGCTTGTTTCATCAAAACCCCCGACTTTCTTTCTTTTATTTTTCTGGCTGGAGTTTGCCAAAGTAAATCCCAGACATCATATTATTCTACTGCAGACATAAAGGAGAAAGACTTTTTTTTTTCCTCTCTCTCTACGGTGCTGCATTGCCATTATCACACCCAGAAGACCAATGATAATTCTCCAATAGCTTTCAATACTCAATCCAGACTGAATTATCTGAAATGGGAAATGATGAAGGATGGGCCACTGATCTTACTGAAATAAAACTTGACACCTTCTGACATCCATCTCCTTGTTGAATACATTCTTTCTTCATCTCTCTGGTGTCTAGTTTCTATCTCTTGGGACTGTTCGTTTCTCCTGCTACAGAGACTTTCCCTTGGCATCACCTCTACCCTCTGCTTGAAAGAGCCTATTGATTTTTTGGAAGATTTGGAGAAGAGGCCTGGCACAGATTTACACAGGTCCTCTCCTAAGGGAAGACCAGGTCTTCCAACTCATCTTCAAAGATGGAGAGGATTTTGCAAGGATGCCTAGAGTCCAGCGAGGGAGACACTAATGCCTATCTTGCTAGCCAGACGTGCAAGATCAAAAGTCAGGCATTCTAGCAGCAGATGCTGTTGTCAGGGCACCTTGAGATGCCATTTGTGTCAATCTGTTTAGGTCTGTCTGCTTGACTCTCTAATTCATCCATCTGTTGCTCTGTTTGTCTATCTATCACTTATCTATTCAAGCATGTGTCTATCTAGCTAGTGACGATTCTCTTAAAACTATTTAAGTGATTGCTCTAAGCTGCTCATTGGTACAAGTAATTCATCCCATTACCGATAATTACTCAAAGCCCATTGGTTTTTGCCCTACCAACTCATGCAGAATTTTGGTCTCCTGAAAATTCAGCTCATCTTCAAACACACTGTATATTTTACTTACTTGATGTTTTGCATGTCATTCTCTCTGGACTGTAAACTCCATGAGGGCAGGCCTTTTGGTCTGTTTTGTTCATTGTTGTATCCCAGAGCCCATTTCCAGGCCTGGCATATGGTAGGTGTTCAATACATATTTAATAGGTGAATGAATGAATGAATAATTATCATCCCCCTTTTACAGATGAGCAATAGGAGCTCAGGGAGGTGAAAGAACTTGCTCAAGGTCATGTCTAGAAAAGTGAAAAACTGACCTTTGAACACAGGACCATCCAGTTTATAGGCATCATGCTCCTAACAGATTGCCATATTGCTTCCAGCAAATTAAATTTTCCATGGCAAGAGTTATATTCTGGTTGCATTCTACTGTCTCTTCTGGAAATTTCTGTTATTGTCAAACCTGAAATCCTCTATGTTGTTTTTTATTCTAGTCACATAGAAGACATGATTTAGAAAAATTTGGATTTTTGATATACCTTTTCGCTTTGATTTGGGCACTGTATGTCTTAGAAACAAGAAAGTCGATTTGGCTGTAATGTGAACATGGGAAAAATGCAATGAAAATTATCTTGGGGCTTCCTTTATAGGCAAAAGATGTTGGGATATATGTTTTGGGGTTGTAATGGTTCATCTGACAAAAAGTCCTTCTTATTTCTTCATTTTAGCAGATATTTCTTGAGCATCTGCTGTATTTCAGGGACTCTGCTGGGTGCTAAGAATGTAACAATGAATGAGACACACAGGCCAATCTCTGTTGTTGCAAGATGACCTCCAGCAAAATATTGGGTCCCCATGAGCATATGTATATAAATAATATTTAGTTAATATCTTTTACATACTTGACTAATCTTTTAAAACAATTAGTTAACTAATTATTATCTTTAAATTTAATTAACTTAATTATCTAACTACTTATATGACAGCTCATTTTAAAATCATTCAACTAATCATTTGTGCTTATTTATTAAAATTTTCTAATTTTAAAAGAAATACTCATCTTACGTTGGATTACCTGTTAAGGATGTTGAGAAAAATGTGAGATTATGCAATTTTTAAAACTTTATGCCCAGTCGCAGTGGTTCACGCCTGTAATCTCAGCACTTTGGAAGGCTGAGGCGGGTGGGTCACAAGGTCAGGAGTTCGAGACTAGCCTGGCCAACATGGTGAAACCCCGACTCTACTAAAAATACAAAAATTAGCTGGGTGTGGTGTCGAGTGCCACCACCTCCAGCTACTCTGGAGGCTGAGGTGGGAGAATCGTTTGAACCCAGGAGGCAGAGGTTGCAGCCAGCTGAGATCACGCCATTGCACTCCAGCCTGGGCGACAGGACGAGACTGTCTCAAAAAAACAAAAAACAAAAAAAAAAACTTTACTGTTTGAGGCATATGTAATTGTCATATGTAATTGTTGAAAATAAGGGAAACATTGGCAATTTCATATGGTTCAACTTAATCATGTTATCTGACTGTAAACTAAAATATTGGACCATCTTGTTTAGTTCTAGGGCTCATCTACTGAAAGTAATATCATATTTTAGCATTGGAGCTATCGTGAAGTATATGCTAAAAACTTGATCATTATAGTAGGGTTGGCTTTGGGAGGTTATGTGAAGAAGTCATACAACCTCATAAAGAGTCAGAAAGGTGATGTGAAAAATCACCTTAAGAAGACTGAATATGTGTCAAGCCTGTAAAATGTTAATGTAACCTGATTTAATATATTAGCAGAGTCAAATAAGGAAAGTGTCAATCAAAAAGAGACAGGCAGGAGATTGTGCAGCCGTGGAGATGAGAGAAAGGAGAAGGACCATTGGGATACTCAAGTCAGTACTGTCCATCTAGAAAGAAATTTTGACCAATAGAATTTTTCTGTATCTTTGAGATATAATTTACATATGATAAAACCTTCAGTGTTAAATTAAATGAATTTTGGCAATTATGTACAACTATGAAACCCAAAATACAGTACATTTTCTTCACCTCAGAAAATTCCAGGCCCTTTCCAATCAAAACCAACCTCCTTCCAGGCAACCACTTTGTGATATTTTTCACTTTGAATAATGTAGCCTATTCTAGAACTTGGTATAAGTGGAATCATCTGTATATATCCCTTTGTGTAAGGCTTCTCTTGCTAAATATAATGTTTTTGAGATTCAGCCATGTTTTTGGGCCTATCAGTAGCTTTAAAAAAATATTGCTGAGTAGTATTTTATTGTATGAATATACTACAATTTGTTTATCCATTCTCCTGCTTAGGATTGACCAGCATATATCTTTTATTGTTATAAAACATATATATAACATAAAAGTTACCATTTTAACCACTTTTAAGTATGTGTCATTTTCATTGGCACTAGGCACATTTATAATTTGTGCACCTATCACCACTACTTATCTAGAACTTTTGATCATTCCAAACAGAAGCTCTGTAGTTATAAAACAAAAATTCCCCATTCTTTCCCCAGTCCCTACCCACCTGGTAACCCCCAAACAACTTTATGCCTCTATGAATTTGATAATTCTAGACACCTCATATAAATGAAATCATACAATATTTGTCTTTTAAAGGCTGGCTTATTTCAGTTAGCATAATGTTCTCAAAGTTCATTGTTGTTGTAGCATGTGTCAGAATTTCATTATTTTTTAGGGCTGAATAATATTCCATTATATGTATATACCATATTTTATGTATTTGTTCATTTAATAATAGACACTTGTGCTGTTTTCACCTTTTGGCTACTGTGAATGCTGCTGCTATGAGCAATGGTACGCAAATATCCGTTTGAGTCCCTGCTTTCAATTCTCTTGGGTATATACCCAGAAATGGAATTGTTGAATCATGTGGTAATTCTATGTTTAATTTTCTGAGGAACTGCCATACTGTATTCTATAGTGGCTGCACCTTTCACATCCTCACTAGCAATGCACAAGGGTTCCAATTTCTCCACATCTTTGCCAACACTTGTTATTTTCAGGTTTTAATTTTTTAAAATAACAGCCATCCTAATGGATGTGAAGTGGTATCTCATTGTGGGTTTGATTTGCATTTTGCCTAATAGCTAATGATGTTGGACATCTTTTCACGTGCTTCATGGGCATTTCTATATATTTGGAGAAATATCTATTCAAGTCTTTTGCCTGTTTTTGAATTGGGCTACTTTTGTTGTTGTTGTTGAGTTGCAGGAGGTCTTTATACATTCCAGATATTAATCCCTTACCAGATATATGTTTTACTAATATTATCTCCCATCCTATGGGTTATCTTTTCACTCTCTTGATAACATCCTTTGATGCACAAAAGTTTTTACTTTTAATGAATTCCAATTTATCATTTTTTTCTTTTGTTGCCTGCACTATTGGCATCATATCCAAGAAACTATTACCCAATCTAATGTCATAAAGATTTTCCCCTATGTTTTCTTCTAGGAGTTGTATAGTTTTAGCTCTTCCATTTAGGCCTTTGATTCATTATGAGGTTTTATATCCTTTTGGTATATGATCTGGTATAAGGGTCCACCTTCATTCTTTTACATGTAGATATCCAGTTTTCCCAGCACCATTTGTTGAAAGCATCATCATTTCTCAATTGAATAGCCTAAGCTCTCTTTTTAAAAGTTAACTGACCATATATATGATGATTTATTTCTGGACTCTTCTATCCATTGGTCTATATGTCAGTTCTCATTCTAGTGCCAAACTGTTTTGATTACTGTAGCTTTGTAGTAAGTTTTGAAATCAGGAACTGAGCATCCTCCAAATTTTGTTCCTTTTTCTTTTTCAAAATTATTTTGGTTATTCAGAGTCCTTTGAGAGTCCATAATAGTTTAAAAATGGGTTTTTCTGTGTCTTCAAAAAAGCACTATTAGGGACAGGGCAAATAACTGCGGCTCTCTGGGAACACTGAGGCTCACACCACGTCGAGGCACAAGCTGGTAAAACCCCAGCACATCAACTTGGATGAGGACCAGGGTGAGCAGCAGCCATAGCAGCCTGCCCTAGCATTTGCAGATGTGGCCCCAGTGGCGCTGGTGGCCTGGGAGCTGGGGCTGCTGTAACAAACAACCACAAACTGGATGGCGTAAAACAACAGAAATTTATTCTCTCACCATTCTGAGGCCAGACGTCCAAACTTTAGGTGCTCCAGTGAACCACCCAGGGAATCACGATGATAAAGTGCCTTCATTGGGAGGAAACACACAAATGTGAGAAATGTTGTGTGGAGTTCTTTAGCATTTTTGAGTTCTTAGAACATAAGAAAAATTGCACTAAAAATCCACCTGTTGTGTTGTCAACATGAATGACAGCGAGGGGTCAGTGCCTTCAGGAGACTTCTCCGGAGCTGTGCTGAGCCACTAGCCACTTAGTTCAAGCAGTAAGGATGGTCACAGGGAGAATGGTGGCAACCTAGGGAGCGTGAAGGAGGAGCTGGGTGTGGAGTCTGTGGTACACTTAAAAACAGAGATGGCCCTGCCACCCACACCCCAGAAGATAAGCTATTTACTTAAAGGCAAAGTGGCCAACCCTATGTGAGCCTGCAGGCAATACAGGGCACCAAAGTGGCAATGAATCAGTGGAGCTTAGATGCATTGCCAGCCTCCGTGCCCAGTAACAACAGCATCCCATGGGTCCTTGAGTAGGTCCTGTGTCTGCAGCAGCAACAGCTACGGTAGATTCAGCTCACCAAGCAGGTCCTCATCCAGGTGGACATGTGGGCCTTACACGCCTTCTACTTAGGTGGGGAAGGGGCCAACACCCTGAAGGCCTTGTGCAGCCACCTGTCCCAGCAGGTTTCTGCGGCTGTGGTTTTGTTCAGCCCAAAAGCTGGAAGCCAAGGTCTGTCTCTGGGCACCTTGAAACAAGCCATACTACCTCACACCAACATCCTTTTCACCACCAGTTCTCCATCCCCAGGGCTGACGCCCTTTGCTGTGAAGCTGGATGGGACCAGGGGGTGCCAAATGTAATGTCCCACCTCTTGAGTGCTTTGCTTTCTCAGGCCCTGGGATTGGTATGCTTCCAAAGTCCTTTCTCCACTGTAGCACTAGACCCATCCAAGAAAGGGAAGGGGAAGCCACTGAATATCTCCTCAGTGGATGTTAAACCCAAACATGAGGTGATCCTCTACAAGGACAAGTGTAAGTACTGTAGCAAGGTTTTTTGAGACTGATAGCTCCTTGCAGATCCGCCTCCACTTCCACATGGGAAGAGAGACCCTTTGTGTGCTCTGTCTGTGATAACTGCTTCACCACCAAGGGCAACCTCAAGGTGCACATTCACGAACATCCCTAGGTGAAGGCAAACCCTCAGCTCTTTGCTGAGCTCTAGGACAAAATGGTGGTAGGCAATGACATCCCCTGTGCACTCTTTGTACGTCAATAGATGAACTGAGTCTCTCTTTAGACAGAAAACCTGTTCTTGTAATCCCCTTTGTAGGGCTACCTCAAAAGCTCTGTTTGGGGCCTAACCCCAAGGACCTCACAGGTGGCCCATTGCCCAGTGACATGTAGCCCACACTTCCTGGCATGGGGCCAAACCATAATTCCCCAAGGGTTGGTGGCTTCCAAGAAAGTGGGACCCCTGAACCAGGGTCAGAGACCCTGAAATTGCAGCAACTGGTGGAGTACACTGACATGACCACCACTGACCCCAACAAATGCCTCATTTGCCACTAAGTATTAAGCTGCTAAAGCTCCCTTTAAATGCATTGCTGCATCCACACTCTGGAGACACCATTCCAGTGTAAGATCTGTGGCTGAGCTTTTTCTACCAAAGGCAACCCTTAAGACACACTGGGGTTCACCAACCCAACACATCCATAAAGGTGCAGCATCTGTGCCTTTTCTATCAGAAGAAGTTCACTGGTGCTGTGATGTTGCGGCAGCATATTCAGATGGACCTGGCCAGTCAGATTCCCAACCTTCCCCTGCCAGAGAATTCCTGTGACTTTATGGGTCCTGAGCCAATGACGGTGGATGAGAATGGCAGCACCAGTGCCATGTGCCATGATGATGTTTTTGAAAGCACCAGTGTAGATGAAGTCAGCTCCCAGAGGCCTCTAGTAGTTCCTCAAAGGTCCCTGTGCCTCTTCCCAGCATGTAGTAGGCATCATCCACACTAGGGTTCACCAAGCTGGGTTCCTTAGATGCCCTGGGAAAAGTGGGTCCTGCCCCTTTTGGCCTGCAGCACCAGAGCAGCAGAGAAAACAGTTCCATGAAGACCAATAGCTTGACCAATGACTGGTCCTCACTGATGGGAGACCAGGAGTATCAGAGCTGAAGTCCAGACATCATGGAAGCCACATCCTTCCAGGTACTCTCCCCGGTCAATGGCCAAGCAGAAAGGATCAGTCAAAGTCTCCTGATGCTGGGGACAAAGTAGAAAGCTCTGAAAACAGCCCTACTAAGATAGAAGGTTGGAGCCATCTCCCTTCAACGTTTATCCAAGCTCAGTCAATCTATGTCAAAGTTGAAGTCCCTGGCACATTTGTTGAACCCTCCACATTGTCCCTGGGGATGACCCCTTTGTCAGCAGCCTAGCCATGCCAACAGGCCAAGCAACACAGCTGCATGTGGTGTGGGAAGAACTTCTCACCCATTAGCTTTCTTCAGATTCATGAGCAGACTCACACTGGAGAGAAGCCTTTTGCATGCAACATTTGTGGGTAAGCTTTTACCACCAAAGGCAACCAGAAGGTCTACTATGTGACTCAGCACGCCATGGTAGGAAGCTGGCTATCGAGAACACCATGGCTCTGTTAGGTATGGATGGAAAGAGTCTCAAATATTTCCCAGGGAAATCCTGGCCACTTCAGTGAACATGGGCCCTGTTGTGTGGAACCAGGACACCAGCACGCTCAATGGTGGTCTGGCCAAGAAGACCAATGAGATCTCTGTGATCCAGAGTGGCAGTGTTCCTACCCTCCTGGTTTCCTTGGGAGTCAGCTTCAATATAAATAACGCCACTGTCTCCAACGTGGTTGGCTTCCAATTAGGTATCAGTGCAGATATGGAAAAAGCAGTTGCTACTGGGAGCATTCCCAAATACCAGTTTCCTCACTTCCTGGAAGAAGATGAGCTTGTGGTCAGCCAAACTCAAGGAGAACTTGCATGGAAGGAGAAATGCAAACAGAGTGAAATCTCTAGAATCTGCTCTTTTTAATAAGAACTCATCTCCTGGCCAGACGCGGTGGCTCAAGCCTGTAATCCCAGCACTTTGGGAGACCGAGGCAGGTAGATCATGAGGTCAAGAGATCAAGACCATCCTGGCCAACATGGTGAAACCCTGTATCTATTAAAAATACAAAAATTAGCTGGGCGTGGTGGCGAGCGCCTGTAATACCAGCTACTCGGGAGGCTGAGGCAGGAGAATCATTTGAACCTGGGAGGTGGAGGTTGCAGTGAGCCGAGATCACGCCACTGCACTCCACCCTGGTGACAGAGTGAGACTCCGTCTCAAAAAGAAAAAAAAAAAAGAAACGAAAAAAAAAAGCTCATCTCCTGTTTTCTTTTTCTTACTGGTATGCAAATGATGTTTACCAGGGTTATGACCACAATCTCAGGCAAGTCCTACAATCATGATTGTTGCTATGCTGCTTTGCAAAAAACGAAAAAAAAAAAAATTCACACCCAAACAAGTACAGACTAAAGTTATTTTTTTAAATTTTGGAAAGAAGTGGGTCTTGCAAAGTAGCTTTGTTACTTGTGGCAAACTGTATACATAGAATCTTTGTACAACCTAGAGTGACTTTTTCCAAAGACTGTTATCTATTTCAAGGTAGAACCGTTGGACCTTATTGAACCACAGTGGAAAAGACAGCTAACTACTTAGCCTGTTGAAGAGAGGGGTATGGATACTTCCCTAGTAACTGATGTGGGTAAAAGGACAAGGTCTTTCATCTATTTAGGTACCTGTTTTATATGTCCCCAACCCTGTCTCCATCTTTTCGTTTGTTTGTTTGAATGTACTTAAAAAACAGCAGCAAAAACCTAAGGTTGTGGAATTATAAAATTGCTTCAGCCTTAGAACCTTAAGTGGGATGCCCTCATATTGACTTTTATTCCCAGGCACATAAAAACACTAATCATTAAAATTGTATAGAGAGCAAACTGATTTTCGTGTTTTGATTGGATATCTCACAACTTTGCAGAATTTATTTATTAGCTTCAATTTTTGTGTGTGGAATATTTAGGGTTTTCTACATATGAGATCTTGTTGTATGTGAACAGTTACTTCTTCCTTTCCAATTTGGATGCCTTTTATTTTGCTTTCCTAATTGCGAATCAATGTCTGTGTGGCTGCTTATTTAGATACAGCTCAGTTGGCCTGAGAGTGCTAGTGTCCTCGCCACATCTCCCAGATGCCTTTGTCTTCCTGAACCCCAGAAGACATGGGTCCTTGAGTGGGGAATCTCAGGTGACTTAATTTAGTTTGCCAGTGCCTACTGTATTGGAGAACTAGGTTTTCATTCTTGAGAAGAAACTCCTGGAAGCTCATTTTCTATTACAGGTTCACATACTCATTTTTTTTGTTTAATTTCCTTAGTGTGACTTATGCCAAGTAATTATGAAGATTTTTTTTCCTTGAATATTTCATGAAGGCTACAAAGTTGGGATAGACAAGTCCTGGGTGTGAAAGCTTTAATTTATCTACCTCTTTCATTTTTCATTTTGTGTAGCTATAGTGTCTGTTTTCCGATTTTAAGGCCACTGAAGTATTCCCAGGCCCTGTCATAAACCTAAAAGTTGATGTATTGGTGGGAAAAATTGGACGTTCAAGATGTTTTTGTGACTCCTGTTTTTGTAATCTTTTGTACATGTAACAATATTGAGCAAATGAAACATTGCTGTAGGCTGGGTGTGGTGGCTCATATCTGTAATCTCAGCACTGTGGGAGACTGAAGCTTGAGGATCACTTGAGCCTAGGGGTTCAAGACCAGCCTGGGCATCATGGCGAGACCTTGTCTCTACAAATAATAAAAAATTAGCTGGAGGTGATCTTCATCTATGGCCCCAGCTACTCAGGAAGCTGAGGTGGGAGGATCACTAGAGCCTGGGAAGTCGAGGTTGCAGTGAGCCATGATGGCACCACTGCACTCCAGCCTGGGCGGTAGATGAGACTCCGTCTCCATAAAACAAAACAAAACAAAGCAAAGAAACATTGCTCTAATGATTTAATGAGAAAGGAGAATGATAGATTCTAACTTCTGGGAGGGAAGTCTTTCCCCTCTCTGTGGAAGGCCCTGATTGAAATGTGGATCCAAGACTGTTAGCCAAAATCTTGTCTGTTAGTTATTGCATCTGTTTTGAGGATTCCTTACCACTTTTTTTTTTTTTGCCAAGTTGTACCTTTCCTTCTGGAATTGTAAATGAGCACAGTGATAGTACCTGTTTACACTGTGAAGTGGATACTGTTACAGAGAACACACCAGGGCTTTCTCACTATTGAGCTAGTAATGCCCCTGTGAATATATGATCTACAGAGAAACTCCTATAGTTGTACCTGCTGATGCTGTCTGTTGGAAAATAAATTTTGAATGTTTATTCCCTCCCCCAGAAAACACTTCTAGGACTTTTGTAAGGATTGCATTGAATCTGTAGATTGCTTTGGGTAGTATTGTCATCTTAACAATATTAATTCTTCCAATCCATGAACATAGGATTTCTTTGCACTTATTTATGTCTTCTTTAATTTCTTTTAGCAGTGTTTTGTAATTTTCAGCATACAAGTCTCTCTACTCTTTGGTTAAGTTTATTCCTAAACATGTATTCTTTTTTGATGCTATTTTAAGTGGAATTGTTTTCTTAATTTCATTTTTAGATTGTTCATTGCTAGTGTATAGAGATGCAAACTGATTTTTGTGTTTTGATTGGATATCTCACAACTTTGCTGAATTTATTTATTAGCTTCAATTTTTGTGTGTGGAATATTTAGGGTTTTCTACATATGAGATCATGTTATATGTGAACAGTTACTTCTTCCTTTCCAATTTGGATGCCTTTTATTTTGCTTTCCTAATTGCGCTGGCTAGAACTTCCAATACTATGTTGAATACAAATGGTGAAATCTGGCATCCTTGTCTGTTTCTAACCTTAGGGGAAAAGCTTTCAGTCTTTCACCATTAAGTGTGCTGTTGCCCATTGGATTTTTATATATGACCTTTATCACGTTGAGGTGACCAGTGGATTTTGTATTGGCAAGATCATCACTAATATGAAGTTTGATTCAGAAGTTTACAGCCAATGCTATTCAAGTATTTTGGTTCCATTGGCACAATAAATGTTCCTGAGGGTTGGAACATGTTTATTGATGATATGTGAGATGATTTTATGAGGCACAATAAAACGGGATCAGAAAGCATTGGGTCCCATTTTCCAATTGGCAGAATTTAATTTCTCACACAGAATTCTTTTTTTAACCTCTCTGATTACATCAATGAGAAATCTCAGTCTGATGATTCTACATCTTTAACACTTCTCTAACACTAGGTAACTTTTCACAATGAGAGAATAAATTTCAGTTGTAGTACCTTTAGCAAACCACAGTATCTCAGTAGATTTTAATGGTGTTGTCTTATTTTATTTGCATTTATTTTTCCTTTTATTTCTGGTAAATAATATAGATTTTCACTTATTTATAGCTACAAAATATTATAGATTAGAAATGTAAAGATTTATTTTAAAAATTCAGTATTTTAAATATTCAAGTAATATACAAGAGAGCTGGCCTTCAAAAAGCTATGCAAATGCATCCATTTGACTAAGGAGTAACTTCCTAGTACCAGGAAGGAGATATAAGCAACTTAGTTTCTCATCAAATGAATGGCGCTTTGCATGGGGAATACAGATGTGCAAGGTTCCATTAAATCGATGTGAAATTTGATGATGCCCCACTTTCCCTAAACCCAGGGAGGAAGAAAGAGGAAGGTCCTGGAGTAAAAAGCTGTAATTTTTTAACCTTCAGACTGACAATTCCTACAACCCCTAAGGGAAGGAAGAACAGTTACTTCTTCCTTTGCAATTTGGATGCCTTTTACTTTGCTTTCCTAATTGCTCTGGCTAGAACTTCCAATACTATGTTGAATACAAATGGTGAAATCTGGCATCCTTGTCTGTTTCTAACCTTAGGGGAAAAGCTTTCAGTCTTTCACCATTAAGTGTGCTGTTGCCCATTGGTTTTTTATACATGCCTCCATTTGACTAAGGGGTAACGTGTGTTACGTGTGTCCAGGGGTGAAGATCAGCATTTCAACCACTGTGTCTCAGCAGAGCAATAGCAGTGGCATGGACTAACTGGGCATCTTACTACATCCAGCTAACCTGGAGTGTTGGCCACATCTGTGCATAACCCAAACTTCTTAGTGGTGGCCAAGGTCTCCAGAGAGAGGCTTCCCAGGCACATAAAAACACTGATCCTTAAAATTTTATCATTCTGAAGTGCAAGCACATTCTATTTGTATCTCCTCTTAATTGCCATATGATTTTTTAAATGTTGCAAAGACAGTTTTACATTTAAGGGAGACCTGCAGGCTTCAACTCTATTAGGAAGTTATCTGGTGACAAAGGAAAAAAGAACTTCTCCATATATAGATGTATTTGTTTGGGGGCTTTCAGCCCCTCCCCACAAAGCGATGGTCCAGGAGCACCTTATTGAGATAGTAAATAATAGTAGCAGTGAATACAGCAAACAGTCATGTAGGTGGCACCTGAAAGACCGAAGTTTAAAAAATATGAAGCAGGACCATCTGTTACTATGAGACGAATGCATCAGTCCATCTTATCTTGATGCCGCTGAACATTTGATTCATCTAACTCCTCTAGTTTGGAGTATCTAATCATCAGATGACCTTTGAATATTACTTGGCTGTTAACAGGGAGAGAAAATACTGGTCACATGGAGTTAGAGAAATCCAATCTGTGTGATAATGATTTCGCATTGAAAACAATTCAATTAACTTTTTGGTTTTAAACATTAATCTTGAGAACTTGGGTAATGTGAATCTGCAACTGAAAATGAATCCATTGTGGGTGTGCTGGCAAAATCGAGGATTCAATTTGCAAAGCTGAGGCTTGTATGTGGGACTGCAGGATAAGCACCCAGGTAATTACTGGCTTTACCCAGACCTTCGTGGGCACTGGCTGGGAGTGAGATGTATCCAGATGGGGGATCTCTGAGGGACCAGCTGGATCCTGGTCCAATGTAGAAAGCCATTTATGCCTTTCAATGCATTTTGGTTTGTTTGTTTTTGTTTTTGAGACAGAGCCTTGCTCTGTGGTCCAGGCAGGAGTGCAGTGGCGCAATCTAGGCTCAGTGCAACCTCTGCCTCTTGGGTTCAAGCCATTCTCTTGCTTCAGCCTGTCAGGTAGCTGGGATTACAGGCGTGCGCCACCACGCCTGGCTATTTTTTTGTGTTTTAGTAGAGATGGGGTTTCACTATGTTGGTCAGGCTGGTCTCAAACTCCTGGCCTCAAGCAATCTGCCTGCCTCGGCCTCCTAAAGTGGTGAGATAACAGGCATGAGCCACTGCGCCCGGTCCATTCAATCAATTTTTCAAGTAACTGCTAATGCCTCCTAATCCCACCTCCCCAAAATAACAAATAATAAACTCACTATTCAAAATTCTGGGCCAGGCATGGTGGCTCACACCCATAATCCCAGCACTTTGGGAGGACAAGACGGGTGGATCCCCTGAGGTCAGGAGTTCGATACCAGCCTGGCTAACATGGTAAAACCCTGTCTCTACTAAAAATACAAAAAAAATTAGCTGTGCATGGTGGCACACACCTGTAATCCCAGCTACTCAGGAGGCTGAGGCAGGAGAATTGCTGGAACCTGGGAGGCGGAGGTTGCAGTGAACCAAGATTGTGCCATTGTACTCTAGCCTGGGTGACAGTGAGACTCTGTCTCAAAAAATAAATAAATAAACAAATAAATAAATAAATATAAAAGATTCTGACATATTTAATGGTTCAGGATAGTTACATGATTTGGGGAAGCTAAGACAGAGTGACCAATTCCACTTGGGTGGAAATTTATCTGGCTTTCTTCAATTCTAGATACATTTCTCTATTTACCATATTAGCGGGGTTACAAGTGAACAACCTTCAAGATTTTTCCCCTTCCCTTTCCTCCCCTCTTCTCTCCTCCCCTCCCCATCTTTCATCTCCTCTCCCTTCCGTTTCTCCCCTTCTCTGTCCTTCCTTCCCCTTCCCTCCTCTTTCTTCCATCCTTTCCTTTGTTCTTTTCTCTCTCTTTTGTTTCCCTCCATAAATGAGTACGTGCTTTGTATTAGATCCTGTGCTAGTGGCAAGGGATAAACAATGAAGATAGCCACTAACCTCTTAGACCGTACAACCCAGTGAGGAGCGAGGTGGGAGATACAGATAAGTAATACTACTGATCATTGCTAATGTTTATTGAGCAAGTTCTGTGTACCAGGTACTATTCCAAGAGCTTTATATGTTTTGATTCGTCTAGCCCTTACAACACCCCTATGAGAAAGGTATTAGTTTTATCTAGTTTATAAAGAAACTGAAGCACAGAGAGGTTAAGTAACTTGCCTGAGGTCACACAGCTAGGAAATAGATGCTCTTGGACTGGAACTCCAGCAGGCTATTTCTTGAATCCACACTCTTAAACCCTAACCATATACAGCATGAAAAGGACCAGAAGAGGAGAAATACAGGGTTCCATGGGATCTTGGAAGACAGGCATCTTTGTGGTGCCTCTTGGGGTGATGTGGTGCTATTGAGGATGATGGCAAAGTGACTGGAGGAGAGAGTGCCAGAAGTCACAGGAAAAAGACACAAGAACTTACTGGACAAGAGAAAACCTCATAGGATGGAGGCTTCCAAGTCCCCATGAAGATTAAGTGCTTACTCCGCTACTGATAATACCCTCTGAGAGGAGAGAATATCCCATCTGCTCCTCAGAGAAGCTTCCTTTGGCTATCATCATGGGCATCCTGGCCCCTCCTGATGGTTTGAGAGATGCTGCCCCATTGCTTGACTTTCTACCAAAGGCAAGTCCCAGGTGACACCCAGCACATTCTTGTGTGTTTATAGTAGGACAAGGTGAATTGTAGGGCAGTTTCCCTGGAATGATCCCCCCTCCTGCACCCCAGCAGAACCAAGCCTCATGCTGCGTGAGAACCTTCCTGCAACCCCTAATGCAATCTTCCTTCCTGGTGGGGACGTGGGAGAAGGTGTCTAGAAGACATGATCTCTGAAGGGTGATGTATTAGTCCGTTCTCACGCTGCTATAAAGATATTACCCAAGACTGGTAACTTATAAACAAAGGAGGTTTAGTTGGCTCACAGTTCCACATGGCTGGGGAAGCCTCAGGAAACTTACAATCATGGCGGAAGGGGAAGCAGGCACCTTCTTCACAAGGCAGCAGGAGAGAGTGTGAGCACATAGGAAAAAAACTACCGTTTATAAAACCAACAGATCTCATGAGAATTCACTCACTATCCCAAGAACAGGACGGGGAAAACCACCCCCATAATCCAATCACTTCCCTTCCTCAACACCTGGGAATTGCAGGTCCCTTCCTTGACACATGGGGATTACAATTTGAGATGAGATTTGGGTGTGGACACAGAGCCAAACCATATTAGGTGAGTAGGAGTTTATATTTTACAGCAGTGGTAGGGAAGGGAAGTCAGTGGGGACCATCCAGATTACTGCAAGTCGTTGAGTGGGGATGAGGGTGGAATGAAGCTGAGATGCAAGATATGAGGCTGGAGGGATAGTCGGAGGCCAGGTGTGCAGGGCCTTGCAAACATGACCCTGAGTTTGACCTTGAGTTTGACCTCTCTCCTAGGAGTAGTAGACCATTCTGAACACTCCTGGAAAGACCATATATGATTATTGTGACTCACAGTATTAAGCATTTCTTATATATCAGGGACTGCACTGACGACATATAATAGTTCATTTATTCCCCACAACAGCTAGTGGTATGGGTTCTATTATTTACCCCATTTTATAGGTGAAGAAACTGAGGAACTGAGAAATTAAGAAACTTGCTCAAGGCCACTCACCTAGCAAGTGGTGGAGCTCTATTTGAACCTGGAGGTTCTGAATCCAGGGTCTGCACATTTACACCTTATGCGACGTGTCCAAATTGATCAGGATCCACCAAGCTATCGGCAGTTAGAAGTCTCTCTCTTCCAATGAGCAGTTTTCTACATGTTTGCCCAGGTCTCCCTTGTCTTTATCTTGAATGAACTGAGCAGCTGCAAATTCCATCCTTCACAATTCAGTTTCAGAGCGCGTATGACTAAGCCGAGATGAATTTGAGTTTAATCTTGCATGCCTAACGAAGTTGCAGAGGTATCTCAGAAATTCTCCTGCTTCTATTAGTGAGATAGTGTGTGAGGCTTATTTCCACCGACAGGCAGTTTTATCATTATTTTTTAAGCAGGGACTTGTCTCAAATAGTTCAGGTGGTGTCAAAAGGAGAGATAACAAACCTCCTAGAATAAAATGTCAGTGCAAGAAAAAAGCTAAATATCAGTTAGTCCAGCCCCCTCGATGCACAGGAAGGACAGGAATGATTCCTGTGGCTCTTCCTCTATACCCTTAGCCATCTGTGGGCAGACGGCCCCTCTGGCTAACTAGGGAGCAGTGTGGCATGGGAGATTGGGTTGGAGCTTTGGGGACAGGGGGATCTGAGTTTGAATTCTACCTTTGCCAAAGTTTTGCTAGTTGTGGGACCTTGGGCAAGGGACTTTACTTTCTTGGAATTCAGAATCCCCATCTGTAAAATGGGGTAGGAGAATTGCCTTGCCGGAGGAACTGTGAAGATTAAGTGCTTACTGCAATGCCTGATACAGAGCAGGCACTCAATAAATAGTAGTGTTCTGTTCTTAAATGCAAGCGAGGTGTAGGGAGTAAAACTCTCTGACCTTGGGGAGCTTATCATCTAGTAGGGAGACAGGACTGCAAACAAATTCACTCATTGCTGGAAGAGAGAAAGATACAAGGTGTTATGGGAACAGAGAGAAAGGAGAGTCTGAGTCTGCTTGAGAAGTGACAGAAAGGTCTGAATAGGTAACATTTGACTAGGGCTTTGAAGGATGGGTAGGAGTTCACCATGCAGGTATCAGAAAAGATTTCCAAGTAAAGGAGGCAGGAAGACAATGATGACAACCAAAATTAGTGATGAAGAAGGAAACCAAGAGTTGCAGACTTCTCAGCAGGTAGCTCAGCTGATTGAGCACTGTCCACAGATGTGTTTTCTTTGGCTAGTTTAAAAACTTAAATTTGAATATATGTTCTTTTTATTTCCCTGCAAGCTCCATCATTCCTTTTACCTTATGCCTGACCTGATTCACACCTTTCTGTTACCTGTCCAATGTCAGAGGCATTTGAGTTTGAAACCCTTAAGAACACAGTAGTGAAAAGCACTGTCTTTGGTAAAAAGAGACCTAGATTTGAGTTCCAACTTCTCCATAGATTTATGTAAAACACATGACATCATGGTAGCATTTGTACCTATCCAGTGTGTGTTGCGGTAAGATGGAAAAGAAAGTACCTGACTTTAAATTTCGCACCAAAAGGTTTTATGCTTTATGGTGGTTTTGGTGAATTCCAGGCTTTTAGGCTAATTTTGTGTCTCACTCCTAAATTCTCAACATGTGTGTTAGTTCAGGTCTTCTGAGAAGTAGATGCTGAGTTGGGATAAGAGGAGTATTATGGACTGAATGCTTATGTCCCTGCAAAATTCATGTGTTAAAACCCTAACCTCTATCTAGGTTGATGATACCAGGAAGTGGGGCTTTTGGGAGGTGATTAGGTCATAAAAATGGAACCCTTATGAATGGGATTAGTGCTGTTTTAAAAGGGATTTCAGAGAGCTCACTCATCCTCTTTCTTTCACATAAGGGTGCAATGAAAAGTTGGCTGTCTGCAAGGAGGAGGCTGGAAGCCCTCAGAACTGAGAAATAAATGTATGTGTTTAAGCCGCCCAATGTTAGGTACTCTGTGATAGCAGCCTGAAGTAAGATGAGATACAAGAGGTTTATTTTAGGAAATGCCTGTGAAGAATAAAGGGGAGAGAGTAGAAGTGATCAGGGAGAGACTTCAACTGTGATGCAGGTTTGACACCTGTGAAAGAAGAGAGGGAAGGATGTATTGGATAGGAAGAGTCTCAGATCATAGTGCAGCTCTGGAGTTTCTACCAGGCTAACGGGGACACCCAGAGCAGACACTGTCCATTAGAGACATCCTGCAGCCTCAGGAATGGCTCTGATCCAGGATGCCCTTCACCCTCCCTTCTCCCAGTCCTCAGTCATTGGCAAAGAACAGCCCAGCAGAAGCATGACCCAGCATGAATGCAGCCATAGATAGATCTGGCCAGGACACTTCCATGGTTGCTGCAGCAAGTTCAGTAAATCCTTGTTGAATATTATTAAATCATCGTTGCAAGCTGTAGGCTCAATGTGGTGATGCTTCAGCACAGAAAGCATTTATCAGCATTGTTACAGGCTGAGCTGTGTCTCTCCAAAATTCAGGTGTTGAAATCCTAACCCCTGTTCCTCAGAATGTGACTGTGTTTGAAGATGGTCTTTAAAGAGGTAATTAAGATAAAATGAGGCCACTAGGGTGGTGGGCCCTAACCCTCATAAGGATGGGTGTCCTTATAGGAAGAGAACATTTGGGGACAGACATGTACAGAGGAAAGACAATGGGAAGATAGAGGGAGAAGATGGCTATTTTCAAGTCAAGGAAAGAGGTCTGAGAAGAACAACTCTGCCATCACCTCGATCTTGGACTTACAGCCTTCCAAAATATAAGGAAATAAATTTCTGTTGTTTAAGCTACCTAGCCCATGGTACTTTGATATGATGGCCCAAACAGATTGGATACAAACATCTAGCTAGATCATGGTATCCACAGGAATATAGAGGTGGGTTGCTGCTCTTTAATAACAGATTACTAATTTTGCTGATAAAAAAATCCATTTATCACCCATGGGCCCTTACCATGTGTTTGTTTCCTAGGGTTTCCCTAACAAACTGCCACAAACTGAATAGATTAAAACAATAGAAATTTGATCGGGTGTGGTGGCTCATGCCTGTAATCCCAGGACTTTGGGAGGCCAAGGTAGGCAGATCACAAGGTCAGGAGTTTGAGACCAGCCTGGCTAACATGGTGAAACCCCATCTCTACTAAAAATACAAAAATTGGCCAGGCATGGTGGTAGGCACCTGTAATCTCAGCTACTCAGGAGGCTGAGGCAGGAGAATCGCTTGGACCTGGGAGACGGAGGTTGCAGTGAGCTGAGGTCGTGCCACTGCACTCCAGCCTGGGTGACAGAGTGAGACTCTGTCTCAGAAAAAAAAAAAGAAAAGAAAAGAAATTTATCCTCTTGCAGTAAGGAGGCCAGAAATCTAAAACTGAGGTGTTGATGAGGTTGGTCCCTCCCAGAGGTTCTGAGGGAGAAACCATCCCACCATCTCTCCTCACTTGTGATGTGGCCAGCAGTCCTTGGTGTTTCTTGGCTTGTACACACATCATCCCAATATCTGCCTCTGCCGTCACATCACTCTTTCTTTGTGTGTTCTTTTCTATCTCTTATAAGGACACTTTCATTTGATTTAGGGCCCACCCTAATTTAGTAGGCTCGTATCTCGAGTTTTGTCCTCATTACATCTGCAAGGACCCTATTTCCAAATAAGCTTACAGCCTGAGGTTCTGGGTAAACATGAATTTTTCTGTGGGGGACACTATTCAACTCTACACCATGTATTATCTCATTTAATTCTCCATCAACCTTATACAGTAAGTAGAACTAATACAGGTGGGAAAATGTGAGGTTCAGAGAGGTTAAGTGACTTGCCCAAGTTCACCCATCTGCTATGCCATCAAGCCAGGATTTGAGTTGGGCGTTTAGCTCCACAGTCTCCATGTTTAAGCAATCTTTTACATTGTTTGATGAAGGAAGGAATCCAAACAGGGTCACCCTCCACTCCTGCTCAAGAAACCACAGATCTTGATTTCTATCATCTTAGCTTAGTTTTGCCTCTACTAGAAATTCGTATAAATGGGATCAGATAATATGCAGTCTTATGTCTGGCCTCCTTTACTCAACATAATGTTTTCCTGTTTGTCTTTTTTTTTTTTTTTTTTGAGATAGAGTTTCACTCTTGTTGCACAGGCTGGAGTGCAATGGCACTATCTTGGCTCACCTCAACCTCTGCCTCCCAAGTTGAAGCAATTCTCCTGCCTCAGCCTACTGAGTAGCTGGGATTGCAGGCGTGCCCCACCATGCCTGGCTAATTTTGTATTTTTCGTAGAGACGGGGT
Source organism: Pongo pygmaeus (assembly GCF_028885625.2). Lineage (NCBI taxonomy): Eukaryota > Metazoa > Chordata > Mammalia > Primates > Hominidae > Pongo > Pongo pygmaeus. Next base: position 22,141,916 of record NC_072391.2, read on the forward strand.
TTCTCCATACTCAGCATAATGTTTTTAAATGGAGGGTAGGAGGAGGGAGAGGATCAGGAAAAATAACTAATGGGTACTAGGCTTAATGCCTGGGTGATCTAATAATCTGTACAACAAACCCCCATGACACAAACTTTACCTATGTAACAAACCCGCACATGTACCCTTGAACTTAAAATACAGGTTAAAAAAAAGATTCATTGGTATGGTTTGGCACTGTGTCCCCACCCAAATCTTACATTGAAGTTTAATAATCCCCACGTGTCATGGGAGGGACCTGGTGGGAAGTAATTGGAATCACGAGGGTGGGTTTTTCCTGTGCTGTTCTTGTGATAGTGAGAAAGTCTCAAGAGATCTGATGGTTTTGTAAAGGGGAGTTCCCCTGCACATGCACTCTTGCCTGCTGCCATGTAAAACGTGTCTTGCTTCCCCTTCACCTTCCACCATGATTGTGAGGCCTCCCCAGCCATGTGGAACTGTGAGTCAACTAAACTTCTTTCCTTTATAAATTACCCAGTCTTGGGTATGTCTTTATTAGCAGTGACTAATACATTCATCTGTGTTATTGTACATATTAGTTGTTTGTTTTTATTTTTAGTGATGAATCTACTTCTGTTGTCTGAACCTATCACAATTTATGATGCCTGTTTGGATCATTTCCAGGCTTTGGTTATTATGATAGAGCTGCTATGAGTATTCTTATACAAGTCTTTATGTGGGCACACGTTTTCATTTCTCTTGGGTAAATAAATGCCTGGGAATGAAACTGTGGGGTCATTGGACAGATATATGTTTAATTAACTGCCAAACTATTTTACAGGGTGGTTGTAACATTTTACACTTTTACAAGCGTAAAAGTAGATGAGAGTTCCAGTTGTTCTATGTCCTCACCAATATTTGGTGTTTTCAGTGCTTAATTTAGCCTTTTTAGTGGGTATAAAGTAGTATCTTAATATGGGTTTAACATGCATTTCCTGGAAGGTTAATCCTATAGAATATTTTTTCATATGGCTTTTTGGCTGTTTGAATCTTTTTTGCGAAATTTCATTTAAGTCTTTTTGCCTTTAAAAAAATGTTTTTAGACAGGATCTCACTCTGTCACCCAGGCTCGAGTACAATAGTGTAATAGGTTGTATTATTTGTTTACATATTCTGGCTGTAAGTCATTTGTCAGATATATGTATTGTAAATTTTTTCCAAGTCTGCTACTTGCCTTTTCATTTTCTTAATGGTATCTTTTGAGTACCAGAAGTTTTAAAATGCAATAAAATTTATTTTATCATTTGTTTGTTTTATGGTTAATGTTTTTATTTTCTGTTCTGATAAATCTTTGTTTTAAAGATATTATCTTATGTTTTGTTTTAGAAGTTTTACATTTTTAGCTTGATGTTTAGATCTCTGATTCATCTGGAATCAGTTTTTGGCTTTGGCGACAAGTAAAGTTTGAGTGAACTAGGGACCTGTTAATCCACAGTTGAATGATCTAGCCATGTGCTATGAAAACAAAATCAACAATAAAGAGAACAGCAACAACAATGGAAAGCTAACGTATACTCAAGACCATTGCAGGTACAAATGACAGAAAATCCAACTCACAATTTAACAAGGAAAAAAAGATGTATTGGCTTATGTAACCGAAAAAGTTTAGGAGAAGATTTAACTGCTTATAAGTGATTTTTCAATTATAATTACCAGGACATGGAAGAATTGGAGACTAATTCATTCAAGTAATTTTAGAAAAGAGGTAAACATACAAGTGTGGCTGGACCCAGGAGTTCAAATGATGTGATCAGCGTTTTGTTTCTTTCTCTCCTCATTTCAGATCTTCTTTCCTCAGCTGTGGTCTCCATTTTCAAATAAGCTCTCCCCTCATGGTGGTAAGATGGTTACCAGCAATTCTAAGCTGACTTCTCATTCTATCAGCAACTCCAACTCCTCAATAATTTGATGGGTTACATTTTATTGATTCTTATTTTTTATATTTTTATTTTTTTTAGAGACAGAGTCTCACTCTGTCATGCAAGCTGGAGTTCAGTGGTGTAATCATAGTGTCAGAGGCATTTAAGCTAAAGCAACTCTACCTTGAGTAGGGGCTGGGTAAAATAAGGCCAAGACCTGCTGGGCATCATTTCCCAGGAAGTTAAGACATTCTTTTATTATTATTATTATTATTATTATTATACTTTAGGTTTTATGGTACATGTGCGCAATTAATCACAGAATGCGATAGGAGGTCAGCACAAGATATGGGTCATAAAGACCTTGCTGATAAAACAGGTTGCAGTAAAGAAGCCGGCTAAAACCCACCAAGGCCAAGATGGCTACGAGAGTGACCTCTGGTCATCCTCACTGCTACACTCCCACCAGCTCCATGACAGTTTACAAATGCCATGGCAATGTCAGGAAGTTACCCTCCCTGGTCTAAAAAGGGGAGGCATGAATAAGCCACCCCTTGTTTAACATGTGATCAATAAATAACCATAAAAATGGACAACCTGCAGCCCTCCAGGGTGCTCTGCCTATGGAGATCCAAGAACCCTCTCTTGGGGTCTGGATCAGGACCCTTTTCTGGTAAGAATAGCTTACTGCAGCCTCCACCTTCCAGGCTCAAATGATCCTCCCACTGTCAGAGGCATTAGAAACAGAGCAACTCCATCTTAAATAGGAGCTGGGTGAAATGAGGCTGAAACCTACTGGGCTGCATTCCCAGATGGTTAAGGCATTCCAAGTCACAGGATGAGATAGGAGGTCGGCACAAGATACAGGTCATAAAGACCCTGCTGATAAAACAGCTTGCAGTAAAGAAACCAGCCAAAGCCCACCAAAACCAAGATGGTGATGAGAAAGATCTCTGGTCACCCTCACTGTTACACTCCCACCAGCGCCATGACAGTTTACAAATACCATGGCAATGTTGCCTTATATGGTCTAAAAAGGGGAGGCATGAATAATTCACCCCTTATTTATCATATCATCAAGAAATAACCATAAAAATGGGCACCCAGCAGCCCTCGGGGCTGCTCTGTCTATGGAGTAGCCATTCTTTTAATCCTTTACTTTCCTAATAAACTTGCTTTTGCTTTGCACTGTAGACTTGCCCTGGATTCTTTTTTGCGTGAGATCCAAGAACCCTCTTCTTAGGGTCTGGATTGGGACCCCTTTCCTGTAACACCACCACAGCCTCTCAAGTAGCTGGGACCGCAGGCATGTGCCACCACACCTGGCTAATTTTTAATTTTTATGTAGAAATAAGGTCTATGTTGCTCAGGCTTGTCTCTGGCTCCTGGGCTCAAGTGATCCTCCTGCCTCAGTCTCCCGTAGGGCTGGGATTACAGGTAAGCTACCGCACCTGGCCAAATTTTATTGATTTTTTTTAAACACTGGCTTCTAAAATGCCTTGTGATGGGATGCTATCATCTTTTAGTTTGCAGCCAATGCTCTAGAAGTCATGGAGGAAACTCTGCCATTGGGTTAGCCAGTTTCAAGTTTAAATTCTATTTTCCCAGCCTACCCTCTTTTTCTCCATTTAAAACTGCTGAGCTATTGATAGGCCATTGTAGAGCAGTGATTCAGAGCTCTGGAGTCAGATAAAACCAGTGTCTACTTTCATATTTTACTAGCTGTGTGGCTTTGGGCAAGCTGTTTGACCTCTCTGAGACTTAGTTTCTTCACCTAGAAAGGGAAGATGATGATAGTGTTGCCCTTTAGGATGGTTGTGAGAGGGAAATGAGGTAATACATGTAAAAAAATTAGAATGAGGGTTGAGACCTAGATATCAACTGTTATTATTGGAGTTAGACAACAGTGACTTCAAGTCACTCTACAGGAAAGAATCCAGACTAATCACAATAAATGTTCTTTTGAAATGTCTCTAAATTATAGACTCCAAGAGAGTTACAAGGTGTCAACCTCCCATTATCTCTTCTAAGCTCTGTCCAGTGGGTGCTGTACACAACCATCGCTAGACAAATGAAAAATGCTTTGATGACACAGAAGAGCAGCCTGCTACCTCCCAAATCCAGGGCTCTTAGATAAAAGCTGGAATGAGAATGCAACTTAGATCCAAGCCCAGATTGGGACCCCTTTCTCCCTAAATTCCTAACTAGAAGGGAGCTAGTTTGTTAGTGAAAGGTTGGTGGGACCTACCACCACAAGAAGACACAAACAGGGCCAGGTGCGGTGGCTCACACCTGTAATCCCAGCACTTTGGGAGGTCGAGGTGGGCGAATCACAAGGTCAGGAGTTCGAGACCAGCCTGACCAACATGGTGAAACCCCGTCTCTATTAAACATACACAAATTAGCTGGGTGTGGTGGTGAGTGCCTGTAGTCCCAGCTACTCGGGAGGCTGAGGCAGGAGAATCGTTTGAACCCAGGAGGTGGAGGTTGCAGTGAGCCAAGATCGTGCCACTGCACTTCAGACTGGGTGACAGGGCGAGACTGCATCTCAAAAAATAAAAATAAAATAATAATAATAATAAAAAGAAAACACAAACAGAAGTTCTGACTGGTGGGGAGGGGTGCTTTCTGCATGCAAATAGAAGAGAAATGGACCTGCAGTGCTGGAATGCAGATAATGAAAATACAAGTAAGAGGGAAAGAGGCAGTGAGGATGTGCCATGCATTAGCAGAAGCTGTTAACATGATAATCTGCTATCCTGACTAAACAGGCTCTCCCCTATCACAGGAGCAGCAAGAAATGAAACTGAGAAAGAGTCAGAAGCTCTCTACCCAGAATCTCCTTGCCAAGAGTGAGGGCGAAAAGGGGAAATAACGCTCTCTCTAAAAAACCTTTTCACTTAGAGCAGTTTTGTGACCTTAGAAAGCCAAACTTAAATTAACATAGTGTTGCTAAGTAGAGACTTTCTGCTGGGTCTTCTATAATGAGTAAATACTATTCACTTATACTTAGCAGCACGCAGCTGCATAAGGGCAATTAATATGCTAACTCGAGTTAAAAGAGGTCCTCTTAAGAAGGCAAAACATCAAGGCTTTCTTGGGTTTCTTGTATTTGCTCATGTGATTCTGAAATAGCAGAAGCTTTTTCTTTGGCTCTGTTGTTTGTTATCTTAGAAATGTTGGTGTGTGAAATGTCTTTCTTTCTTTCTTTCTTTTTTTTTTTTTTATATTTTTTGAGATGGAATCTGGCTCTGTCACCCAGTCTGGAGTGCAATGGTGTGATCTCGGCTCACTGCAACCTCTGCCCTCCCGGGTTCAAGCGATTCTCATGCCTCAGCCTCCCGAGTAGCTGGGATTACAGGCACCCACCACCACGCCTGGATAATTTTTCTATTTTGGGTAGAGACAGGATTTTACCATGATGGACAGGCTGGTCTCGAACTCCTGACCTCAAGTGATCCGCCCACCTCCGTCTCCCAAAGTGCTGGGATTACAGGCATGAGTGGTGTGTGGAATTTCAAGGGACTTTGCCAGGGAGTGTAATGCCACAGGTGACCCCAGCGAACATCTTCCCTTCTGCACTCACGTTGGAATTTTCTTTCTCCACCCCAGAAGTGTTAATGGCTCATGTAATCGGAAGGTTCAGGAAAAGAATTTATCTGACTGTAAATTTTGCTCTTGTTTCATTAACCATTTGTAATTTGTCCTTTTTTTTTTTTTTTCCAGAAAGGGCTCTAGTAATCTATTATGTGGGAAAGCTCTGATTCCCAAAAGTCCTTTAAAGCTTTCAATCGGACTGGGAGGAACTGGTCTTTCCCAGGGCTGCAGATGGAGGCTAATTGGGAGTTAGCTTTGCCATCCTTCCAATGTGGACAGAGTAGGACCATCTGTGGGGCAGAGTGGGACAATTCTTGCCAGCTCCAAATGTCATCAGCTGATGGACAATTAATCAGTTACCAAAACTAGCACTCTTAAGTCCTATGTCAGTGATTTTAGGGGACCGTTTGTTTTTGTTTTTGCGACAGTCTCGCTTTGTCGCCCAAGCTGGAGTGCAGTGGCACGATCTTGGCTCACTGCAACCTCTGCCTCCTCAGTTCAAGAGATTCTCATGCCTCAGCCCCCCAAGTAGCTGGGATTACAGGCATACACCACTACACCCAGCTGTTTTTTTGTGTGTTTTTAGTAGAGATGGGCTTTCTCCATGTTGGCCAGGCTGGTCTGGAACTCTTGGCCTCATGGGATCCACCTGCTTGGCCTCCCAAAGTGCTGGGATTACAGGCGTGAGCCACTGCACACGGCCTTAGGGGACCATTTCTTCAAAAGAATGCAATTTCAGATGCATGAGCTTCTCAAAGAACGCATGCCTTGCGTATGTCAAGAAGAGCCGATAATCTTATTTTCCCCTCTCATTTGCTAGGCCACTTTTTTCTTTATGACATGCAGATAAACTTCAGTTTTGGCCAAAATATCATGAATTATGAATTACCATAAAAGCATCCAAATCAATGAACTGCTGTGGCACAGCCCTGATGTGACCCCTGAGGTGATGGGAGGAATCTTGTCACTACGGGAGGTCTTTGGGTTTTGCAGCTTGATGTCAGGCAAGAACAAATGCTGTGGAGACTCAGATTTGAGCTCCAGTCCCTCTTCTGCTCCTTAAGAGTTATGTTCACTTGGGTGACCAATCTTGCTCCCTGAGCCTCAGTTTCCTTGATGAAGACAACACCAAAGCTGCCCCATGTGAAGATACATCAGCTTCAAAGACCTTTCTGTCCTAAGCTACATTACTTTCCAAATGCCTATAGTCCCAACTCTGACAACATGACAGTTGTTGTTCGATAGCCTTGCTGAGAAGTCTGGGGAATCCCATGTCTGCTTCCCAGCCCAGCACATCCATCCCTAGTGAAGGAAGCCAGCATATGGTGTTCTTTTAATTAAGCCCCACATCAGTGCCGAGCTCTCGCAAAGACAGAGTGTAGGAGGAGTCTCTGAAGTATGAGGCAGGTTGAGAAGATGGGGTTCATGATGAATCTTTCCACACCAGACCCAATTTGCTTCTAACCACTTGGCACCCAGCCAGCATCAATCCAGGCTAACAGGGGTCCCCATGATGCATTTGTTTTCGCTGCAAACCAGAACCAACTTTTCGCCCAAGGGAAGTCGATTCCTAAGGATGCCTGAGACATTAATCTGCACAACAGGAATTGCAACCTTAAATGTTTACAGGGACCATATAAGAAACATAAGTGAGTGAAGCATGCCAGGATGGGAGGTAATAGGGAATAGAGGGGACTGCAGCAAAATGGAAAGCAAATGCCTAAGGAAGAAGATGGCTGATACCGAGGTCCCGACACCTGTTGCTCTGGGGGAATTGGGAGCCAGTGCAGCCCAGTGATATGGTTTGGCTGTGTCCCTACTCAAATCTCATCTTGAATTGTAGCTTTCGTAATTCCCGCATGTTGTGGGAGGGACCCAGTGGGAGATAATTGAATTGTGGGGGTGGTTTCTCCCATGCTGTTCTCGTGGTAGTGAATAAGTCTCGCAAGATCTGCTGATTTCATAAGGGGTTCCCCCTTTTGCTTGGTTCTCATTCTCTCTTGTCTGCCATTATGTAAGACATGCCTTTCACCTTCTACCATGATTGTGAGGCCTCCCCAGCCACGTGGAAACGTGAGTCCATTAAACCTCTTTTTGTTTATAAATTACCCAGTCTTGGGTATGTCTTTATCAACAGTGTGAAAACGGACTAATAGACCCAGTTTTCTGATATGTTAGGAAAGCAGGCTTATTCTTTTACTTAGAGCAAATGCCAAAGTCCTGACAACAGCTTATAAGAGCCTTCATGGTCTGTTCCCGCCCCCGGCCCCAACTTCTAGTAGCTCTACGACCACATTTTCTACCACTCCTACTCCACTTGCTGTGCTCCAGCCACTCTGGCGTTGCTGCTGAAGGATCGTTTACAGTCCCATCTCAGGGCCTTTCCAAGAACTGTTCCTTCTGCCTGGCAAGATCGTGCCCTAGACAGCCTCATGGCCCATTCTTTCACCACCTTCTAATCTTTGCCCTAATCTCCACCTTCTCAAGGAGACCCAATCTAACTACTTTCCCCACACCCTAGCCCTCCAGAGCCCCTTTCTCTACTACAACTTTTATGCCCCATGTCATCTCTAGTGTGTACCTGTTCCCAGATGCGTGAGCCATATACTTAGGGAAAACACTGAGAATGCATGTGCTTGGCACCCTGATAAGAGGCATTTCTTTCTTTTTCTTCTTTCCTTTCCCTCCTCCTTCTTGTCTTTTCTTTATTCCTCTTTCATCTTCTTTGTCTTGGGTTTCATCCCCTTCGTCGTTTCCCTTATCCCTTGTCTTCCTCAAATTTCACAGCATCTTTTATAACAAGAGCCTGCACCTTCCTTTCCATCCCTTCCTGGGGCCTCAGCCCCTCCCTTCCTGTTCCTCTGCCCACATTACACCCCATCCCCAGAGCATCAATCTGAGCAGGCTCTCTCCTGCTCCAAGACCCCAGTGACTCCCAACTTGCTAGTAACTCAGTCTAATGGTCTCAGCCTAGTGCTTTTGCCTCTCTTACCAACCTTCTCTTCCAGGACTCTCCCCACTGGCCAGTGAAGCTGGGCAGCACCCTGTCTGCTTACTAAGCCCACAAGGTATTCCATCTTCATCCGTTTATTCATGGTTTCATCTGCCTGAATGCTCGTCCTCCTCCTTCCTCTTCTGTCCAAATCCTCCCTGTCCTTCAAGGCCCCACAGGTAGTATTGGATCTGGGAAGCCTTCCCTGGATCCGTTTGTAAACTACTGTTAGCACTTTATTTGGACACCCTTATGGCCTTACCACATTCTGTCCTATGTGGATGGAGGACAGGAGCCAAGGGAGGCTCTGTGGCTACATGCCTTTTTTCCATTTCTGCCTCTACCACTTGCTAACTGTAATCCTGAGCAAATTACTAAAGTTTTGTATCTCACTTTTGTCATTTGTGAAATGGGGATAATAATTGCACCTACTTCATAAGGTGGTGGTGCCAATGAAGTAAATTAACGCATAATAACTATTATGGTATGACAATTACGTGCATGTGTCTAGTCCTTCCGACTGTTCTTTCTGTACAGGATCCTGATCCAATTCATCTCCATGAGATGTGTGCCCAGCCCAGCACCAGGCACATCATAGGTACTTAGAACATGTTTGCTGAAGGAGCAGGCAGATAAAATGCATGTTTGCCTTCCAGACAGGGTCTCAGTACTTAAGGGAACTTGGACTCCGTACATGTATAATTGCCCGATGGGTTCCTTCTGCTCACTGCACAAACAAAATCAGTTCACTGAAACTGTGCCATTGTAGCAGAGAGAGAGTTTTATTAACACAAGGCCAGCCACATGGATGGAAGATGGAGTTATTACTCAAATCAGTCCCTTTGAAGGCTTGGAGATTAGAGTTTTTATGGACAGTTTGGTGGGTAGGGTGCTAGGGAATGGCACCTATGATTGGTTGGGGATGACATCATAGGGGTGTGGAAAATGGTCCTCGTGCTGAGTCTGCCTCTGGGTGGGACTATAGGACCAGTTGAGTCATGAATCTGGATGGGATCAGTCTGAAAAACATCTTAAAAAACCAGTCGTAGGTTCTACAATAGTGATGTTATCCCTAGGAGAAACTGAGAAAGTCACACATTTTGTGGCCTCGGGGTTATAGAAACCATGCCTACATTTTAGCAGAGCTCATGGTCCTCTCATGATCCTAATCTTGTGGCCTTTCATTAGTCTTACAAAGACAGTTTCAGCCCCAGAAAAAAGAGAGGATTAGTTTTGGGGGGGAACTATTATCATCCTTGCTTCAAAGTTAAACTATAAACTAAATTCCTTCCAAAGTTGGCTTGGCCAATGCCCAGGAATGACCAAGGATGGTTTGGCAGTTAGAAGCAAGATGGAGTAAACTATGTCGGATTTCTCTTACTGTCATAATTTTGCAAAGGTGATTTCAGATTGACCCTGGAAGTCATTCTCTTGATTTGTTTACTTGTTTGTTTGTTTTAAGAAGGAGTCTCGCTGTGTCACCCAGACTGGAGTGCATTGGCACAATCTCAGCTCACTGCAACCTCCGCCTCCCAGGTTCAAGCGATTATCCTGCCTCAGCCTCCTGAATAGCTAGCATTACAGGTGCATGCCACCATACCCAGATAATTTTTGTATTTTTAGTAGAGATGGGGTTTCACCATATTGGCCAGGTTGGTCTTAAACTCCTGACTTCAGGTGATCCACCTGCCTCGGCCTCCCAAAGTGCTGGGATTATAGGCGCGAGCCACCGTGCCTGGCGGAAGTCATTCTCTTGAGCTGTGAGATTGAACAGTCATTGAGAACGTGAGCTCTAGAGCCAGATGTTCATGGTCCAAATGCAGGTTCTGCCACTTCCCAGTTCTGTGCCCTGAGTGCAGGGGCTTCTTGTGCCTCAGTTTCTACATCTGTAAATGGGTGTGTTAAAATACCTATCTCATAGGGCTCTTGTGAGGATTGTAAGAGTTAGTTCTTGCAAACGACTCTCAGACAATGCTTGGCAATCTAGTGAGTAGTCAGAAAATATGAAAATATGACCCATGATTGTCTGTTTCTCTTGTGTATAAAATAAATGTGTCGAGTTCAGGGCTTCACATCCCATCTCCCATCCTTCCTATACACACACACACACACACACACGCACACACTCCAGAATGGGAAACCCAAGGAGGGAGCATGAGACTCCAACCCCTTTGGCAGTGGTAAAGGCAGATATGACAGCTAATTACCTCCTGCCATTATGGATTCTGCCCCAGCTGCCTGGCTCAGAGATTCTTTCCACAAGATGACGGAGGTGTCGCGAGGACATCCGGGCATTACTATTCAAATGGTACAGTGGACTAGTAAATCATCGTACTGGCCCTGAAAAGCCTCTTCTCAAGTGATACTTTTCCAGGAATCTCAGTGACTCATATTTCTCCACGATGCCAGCTGGATGATGGAGCTACGGGTATCCCCCCGTTCCCCCGGGCCAAGGGTGTGGGGCAGGAGTTTGCAGTCCATTCATCCAGGGCTCCAAATCTTTCTTTGTCTCAGCTGGCTAAGGGAGCAATTTATATCTCTGAGGATGTCTGCCTAAAGCAAGAGCCAGCCTACTCTCTCTCTCTGGTTGTTTGGAGATAAATAAATAATAAGGAGAGAGTTGTCACACGGCAGACAGACTGAAGCCAACTTCATGGAGCCTGGTGGGAAGGAGAGAATGATAAACCCAGGAGTGAGAACTGGCTGGGAAAATCTGCATCCTAAGGAAAATACTTGTGGATTTCATGTGAATTGAAGCTGTCAGCTTTCACTTTGAGTTCCCAAGCCTGGGCAATAGGAAGGGAAGATGAATCCTTATGTATGCTTCCCTGGGTGGCACGTTTCATCCTTCATCTCATTTGATTCTCACAACGTAAGTTAGAAGACACTCTCTACATTTAAGAAAGCAGAAATGGAAGCTCAGAGAGGTTAAGTGACTTGCCCAGGGACACACAGCTAATAAATAGCAGACTTGGCATTCGAATTCAAACCTACGTTTTGAAACCATTTTATGCTGCCAGAGGAGCCAAAGAAAAGAAGGAGTTGCCACATCTAGATCCAGAAAACTAGGATATGTTGGTGCTTCCTCCACTGCTGGTGCCATCATCTAACTTCTATTGAGTATTTTTTTTATGTGCACCACACACAGAGCACTTCGCATACATCATTTCATTTCATCCTCACATCACTCCTATGAAGTGGACATTAGTATGCCCATTGTACATCTGAAGAAACAGAAGCCCAAAATGGTGAGGCAACAAAGCCCAATTCTGTCTAGATTCTTTTTATTGTGTCATACCCGCTGCTTTTCCCCCTGTTGGTTGGAAGCTTTTGGGGACTGTAATATCTCTGCTGTAGTAGGATGGAAGGCTGCTTAGCACCGGGCCAGGAAGAGCCCTGGAGTAGCCTACAGAGCAGTGGTTTTCCACATTGTTTCATGTCATGCTTCATGGAAGTCTAGGGATCCATAGAGGTGTCTTTGGAAACAAGCAGAGAATGACGGGGGCACAGCAGAGCACTGAAGTCCTGAGTCAAAACAGCCAAAGCTGCCTCTCCCTCATCTGTTACATAAACTGGGTTTCGACACCCGATCGCAATTGGGAGAAGCATTCTATAGTATTGCATCATTGCAGGATGGAGACAGACAGCCCTGGTTCAAATCCCTGCTCTGCATTTACTAGCTTGAGCAAATGACCTTGGGCAAGGCACTTAATCTTTTTGTGCCTCAGTTTTATCGACTGTGTATTAATCAGGGTTCTCCACAGAAATGGAACCAATAGGATATATATATATCCTATTATATTTTATATATATATATACACACACACAGACAGAGATTTATTGTGAAAGACTGGCTCACATGATTATGGAAACTGAAGATTCCACAATCTGCCATCTGCAAGCTGGAGACGTAAGAAAGCCAGTGGTATAGTTTCAGTCCCAGCTTGAAGGCCAATCGTATAAGCCGCAGTCTGAGTCCCAAAATCCAATAAGTAAGAGCTCTGTTGTCTGAGGGCAGGAAAAGATAGATGTCCCAGCTCGAGAAGAGAGCAAATTCACACTCCCTCCTTCTTTTTATTCTATTATACTGTAAATAGATTGGATGATACCCACCCACTTTGGAGAAAGCTGTCTTCTTTACTCAGTCCATTGATCCAAATGCTAATCTCTGCTGGAAACACCCTCACAGACACTTCCAGAAATAATATTTTACCAGCTATCTGGGCACCTCTTAGTCCTGTCAGGTTGACACATTAATTTAACCATCACAAACTGTAAGATAGGGAAGACAATAAAAGAGCCTACTTATTGGCTTCTTTTGAGAATTCAATGTTGTGTCCATGTAACTGTTTAGCCTGGAATGTACAAATTGTCAATAAATGTTAGTTCCTCTCCTCCCCTGTAATTTGCTTTACTTAATTCAAAATGTTGCTTGAGACAAACACTCATTTTCCAAGAAGGATGGAAAAAGTTATGAATAATTTATTCATACATCCTATCAACCAGCCAGTTGGCTTAACTATTGTTTGAGTACCTACTGTGTGCCTGGTACTGTGCCAGGGGATTGAGTTGTAGAAGTGACGTCAGGGTGGAGTGCACAATGTTCCATGCTATCTGTTAATGCATCTATCCATTTATCCATCCATCCATCCATCCATCCATCCATCCATCCAGCCAGCCAGCCAGCCAGCCAGCCAAAAGATATTACAAGTCAGGCAATGTGCAGTGACTGAGAATATTTCACATTATCCTAGGCTTGCTTTTAGTTCTGCCTTCTTTCCCATAGTAGTTGGTCTTAGAAGTCTTAGAGGTCTTCTATACTAGTTGGTGCTAGTACCTTACATGTCCTCCTGAAGAGCAGGGCAGGCCCAAACATGCAGTGGACAGACGGACAATAAACCGGGTGAGGTATCAGCTACCTTAGTGGTTATGGATGTGGACCTCCATGATATATCATTTTGTTTTAGATTCTGTTGTGCTGCTTTAGTCTTGTTCTAAATGCCCTTCTAAATATATCAATAGTAAAGAAAGAATGTATCCTAAACACAGAACACAGGGCATTCCCAATGACTGGAGACATATGAAGACTGGGATGTGATCCCCAATACATTGCAAAGTGGAATTATAGGTTTTGCAGGGTCTCTCTCTCTCTCTCTTCCTCTCTTTCCATGTGTATATGCGTGTGTGTGTGTGTGTGTGTGTGTGTTAGAGGCACCATCACATTGGTGTATGTGTACGCCTATGAATCAGTGTATAAATGGATATACAAATGTGCAAAAGACTGCAGTGTGTGTATATTTGAATGTGTGTGAGTGCATATACATGAGTGTGGGTCTCATGTGCATGGATTGCTATGTACGTGTGTGTTTCTATTTGAGCACGTTTATTTATGTGTGGGTATGGGTCCTCGAGCAGCTGCATACTGTTTTACCTACAAGAATATGTAAAAAAGACCGCTAGTTGTCTCCCACATCCGTCATTTTATTCTTCTATAGCAAGAAACTTTTTCTTAGATACATGGCTTCTTGGAATAAAGGTTACTTTCTGGTCTCCCTTGCAGTGAGGTATGGCCATGTGAATACGTTCTGCTCCGTGGGTGTGAGCAGAAGTGATCTGAGCAACTTCAGGGTCATGTCTTTAAAGGGCAGGGATGTGTTGTCCACATTTCTTCCTTTTCCCCCACTCCCACTGTGGGGAATGCCGGCATGAGAATGGGCTGTCTTGGACCAGAGGGTCAAGGGCAATACCCTGTGTGTGGAAGAACAACAAGATGGAAAGGTCCTGGGCCACAAGCACTCTGGAGCCTCCTTACTAACCCTGAATTGCTTATAACAGATTGTTTCATGAGACAATAATACACTTCTTATTTAAAACACCTTCTTCTGGTTCTCAGTGATAGGAGCTACAGCAGCTGTACTAAGTTATATCTTAATACAATATGTGTACATGTGCATAGATCTGACAAAGTTAATTTCCTCCTTGTAGAGTTTCAACATCTCAACTTAGATATCTGATTGTTATACAGCTAGAAGGGCTCTGCCTGGAGTCTTACAAACTGTGACTTCTTTGGAAAGGGAAAGATCTGAGGTTGCAGTGTTGAGGACAGGGCTACAGGAATATTTGAGATGCTTAGGCGAGTAAAAAGGGGTTGTCTTCTAGTTAGAGGTCTGACTATTGCCTCACGTCCTTGAGCAAGCCCTCCTTACCTCTCATCCAGACTTTGATTTCTTCACAATAAAATAAGGGAGGTGAGCTATATTATCCCTAAGGACCTTTCTTAGTTCAGAGGTTTCAGGATGGTGGCTTCTGCATTAGTAGGGATTCTCTTGGCTTCTAGCTCCTGGAATTTCTGAGCATATTCTTAAGAAGATGTATCTACCTGGAAAGCAGGGGTCCTAATGCTTCAGGTTGGAGGCTATGGGAAAGAAGTCCTGCAGCCAGCTGGATGCATAGAGGCTCAGGGGCCTTTGGCCTCAGATGCCCTGAATACATTTTTGAAGACTTGCAGATGCATAGCTGCCTTAGCCAAAGATTATTTGTGAAACAGACATGACTTTGCTCCACAGTGCCAGGATGCAGAAAGCTTTACATTTCTTCATTTATCTGAATTAAATTAAATCTGACTCTGAGCCCCCACCCACATGACTGATGAGAGGTGCAGAATCTGTCATCAATGGGCTGTTTCTCCCACCCCATGGGATTGTACCAAAACCTGAAGGTTATTTTGGTTCCAGGAGGGGTTTGGTCCTCAGCTGTTTGTTTTAGAGATACTCCCTACTGTGGCCAAGGTGAGTGAGCTGTGGCTTGGATTCAGACCTTTGTAGAGCCTGTAGGTCATTGTTCTTGGTGATCAAGCCTAGGATCCAAGCATTACCCCATCAGAGGTTTACTTCCTTCAGGGCACTGCAAGGGAGAAGAACACAGGTCTCCAGCACGCACAGAATCTGTCTCCCTCCACCCTCTCAGCCCTAAGAACTCCAGTTCTTTCCCAGGGGGGCACAATTTCTTCCTCCACTCACAGTGCCAACCCTTCCCTCCTCTCTCCTCTGTAGCAACTTCAGCTTAATTCCATGGTCAGTCTGACCTGCCGACTGTAGACCTGGCTTTGATCAGAAGAGCTCCTGCAATTCAAAGATGCTGTGACATTTTACTTTTACCTAAAAGCTAGTCTAGGCCTTCGATTGGCACTGTCCCAGAGATATATATAACTTGGGCCACATAAATTAAAAAATTTCCAGTAGTCATTTTTAAAAAGTAGATAAAATTTATATTGATAATGTATTTTCTTTAACCCACTATATTCAAAATATAACCGTTTTAACATGCAATCAGTATAACATTATTAGTGAGATATTTTACATCAATTTTTACTGTTAAGTCACTGAAATCCAGTGTGTATTTTGCACTTAAGCCACATTTCTATTTGAATGGATCACATATCAAGCACTCAAAAGCCACATGTGGCTAGTGGCTACCATATTGGAAGTGTGATCTCAGAACAATAAAACAGAAACAAAAACGTAGCTCTTCTTCCAGCAGGTGAGGAGAAACAGAACATTACTTTCTCATCTTTCCTTCCCCTAGCTGAGAAACGAGAAGAAATTAATATCTCAATAGATTATCTTGACACACTGAGTTACAGAGAAGAGAAGTCACTCAAAATAGCTTAAGCAAATCAGGAACTGTTTTGGAAGGACACATGGGGCCGTCTTGGAACCCTGGAATGGGAAATACAGTCTTTCAGGAACAGGAAAGTCAGTGGCATCAGAGGCAGATTCCTTCTATTTGAGTCTCTGTTCCTTTCTCTGGGGGTATAACTTTCTCAGATTTTCTCAGGCCAGAGAATGTCTCTTTTCTTTCTCTCTGTATAGGGCTTTACCCTTCTCTCTTAGATGGGCTTTCTCCATTTTCCAACTTGGAGGGCTGGTGGAGTGACTGCTCCAAGCATGGTCCCCTGGCTCTGAATTTATATACTGTACAAGTCCGATACTCAAAGCTAATTAACTCAGCCTCTCAGCGAATCCAATTCCAGATTACTGAGGGAAATAATTTAATTGGCTCATCTCAGCGAATGATTTGGCTTCCCCTGGTCAGGGTTTTTTTCTTATCCAGCCTCCTGTGTCTGAGGGGTGAGTGGGTGGAGTCCCTTACAATGGAAAGAGCTGCAGCATCTCAACCTACGGATGAGGAGGCAGTTCTTAGAGAACAGGGATATGGGCTATTGAATGCCCACAAAGAATCCACTTAATCGTGAGTGAAGAGTTGGAACACTCAATGTTTATGGCTGCCATTTTTCTACCCAGCAAAAATCCAGCAGGAAAAAAATGGACTCCAGACTCTTGTGTTGGACAAAAAAATGGTGACTTGAGTACTCCCATGTTCATATTATAGCAGCATTATTTTCAATAGCTAAGAGATGGAAGCCATCCAAGTGTCCATCAACTGATGAATGGCTAAACAAAAAGTGATCAATACATACAATGGAATATTACTCAGCCTTAAAAAGTAAGGGGATTCTTTCTTTCTTTTTTCTTTTGTCGATATGGGGTCTCACTATGTTGCCCTGGGTGATCTCAAGCTCCAGGCCTCAAGTGATCCTCCCACCTGGGCCTCCCAAAGGGCTAGCTAGGACTATAGGATTAAGGGAATTCTGATACATGCTATAATGCAGATGAATCTTGAGGACATTGTATGCCAAAGGAAATAAGCCAACCACAAAAGAATACATACTGGATGATTCCACTTACATGAGCAATCTAGGATATTCAAATTCATAGGGAAAGAAAGGAGAAAGGTGTTTTCCAGAGGCTGGGGGAAGGGATGAATGGGGAGTGATTGATTAATGAGCGTAGAGTTACAGCTGGACATGATGAAAATGTTCTGAGGGTGAATGGTGGTGATGGTTGTACAACAATATGAATGCACTTGATGCCACTGAACTGTGCATTTAAAAAATGGTTAAGATGGTAAGTTTTATGTTACACGTATTTTAGCACAGTTTTAAAAAATGTCAGCTGGGCTCCTAGGTTTACTTGAATGAACTGGTCATTGGCTAAAAGAATTAGAAAAAAGCAGGTCTATTTATTTTGAGGATTTTTCACCACTCTCACAGAGAAAGAGGTGTTCTTCAGTCACATCTGAGGTAATTAAATCTTAGCTCATGGTAAATTAAACACAGGTGTTTTCTTTGCCTTTTTCTCCCCCCCAGTTCTAAGGCTTCTTTTTGTGTTTGAGATGGACTTTCGCTCTTGTTGCCCAGGCTGGAGTGCAGTGGCACGATCTCGGCTCCCTGCAACCTCCGCCTCCTGGGTTCAAGCAATTCTCCTGCCTCAGCCTCCCGAGTAGCTGGGACTACAAGCTCATGCCACCATGCCTGGCTAATTATTTTCAGTAGAGACAGGGTTTCTCCATGTTGGTCAGGCTGGTCTCGAACTCCCAACTTCAGGTGATCCACTCGCCTCGGCCTCCCAAAGTGCTGGGATTACAGGTGTGAGTCACTGCGCCCGGCCCAAAGGCTTCTTTATAAGCAGACAGGAAGTCTTGTTGATAACATAATATTTTACACTCTAGGTTTAACCAAAACAAAACTGTGCTCTGAATAGGCACTCTTAGAAGGGAGAAAATATATTAAATTATAAATCTTTGGAATTTTTTTCTGCCTTAGGCTCACCTTACTTGCTCTCTTTTCTTGTATCTAGGTGATGGTAGAAAAGGAAGACTTGAGGAAGCCAGAAGGCTGAGCCCATGTATGGAGAAAAGAGAAAACAGAAAGATTGCAGGGGGTTGATTTATGAGGGGACGTTAGGGAGCATGGAATGAGGATGGAGAGAGGCTGGGGAAAGGATTTTTGAGTTTTGCTATGCATTATGAAAGTCTTTTCCCCTTTGTTATTTTCAGCAGAAACTGCCGCAAAGATGTAAATTGCCTTTCCTTTACTATTTATTTGAATGGCATAAGGAGATGAGATAAGGCACAAGGTGACAAGGCTGTATGTGGCTCATGTCTGCACTTCCAAGATCTACAATACTGTCTGCCCGACAGTTTTAGCTGAGTCCGTTGAATGTGACAGAGGAGAGAATTCTAGGCCCTGTCTTTAGGGTCTTGTCCTCATCAGCTCCTTTTTTCCCCATTGCACCACTCAGCACCTTGTAAAAGGCCCTTCTGAAGTGATCAACTGTAAAAAGCAAAAGTGATCCCCTTCATGAAGGGAAATACTGCAGCAATTATCACTTTATGCCATTTTGGAGCTCTGCAAAAGAGCTGGAGCAAGGAAAGATAATGGCGGTGACAGAAATTATGTCGAGAATAGCTGTATATCACTTCATTTAGTGCAGGGAGGAAGCCAAAATGTTCATAAAAGTCCATTTGGTCTGAAAGCAAATAACTTAAGTCATTCAAACTCAGTCTTGTTGGATCGTAAAGCCGCTGGCACTATTTTGTAGATAGGACTCTATAGAAAAATAAATTATATTTATTGAATTGAACTTCAAGTAATAACCCTACCACCTACTTTTTTTTTTCTGGCCTTCCACATCCTATGAATTTTGATGAATTACGAAAAGTTCTATGGCAACATAATCACTTAAACAAAAAGCTATCCAGGTAATAACACAAGCACCTTTAAACCTGAGAAAAACTCCTTTGCCTCACAGGCGTGATCATTATTTATTCTCTCACTGCTCTGATCACTTTTCTCCAAATAAAGTTCAAAGTAACAGCTTTTTGTTTAAGGCTCCAGATGTTCCTTAAAACCTACCATTATTGGTCAGGTGCAGTGGCTCATGCTGGTAATCCCAGCACTTTGGGAGGCCAAGGTGGGTGGAGTTTGAGACCAGCCTGGGCAACATGGTAAGACCTCATCTCTACAAAAAAATTAGCCAGGCATGGTAAAACCCTGTCTCTACTAAAAATACAAAAAGTAGCCAGGTATCGTGGCACATGCCTGTAGTCCTAGCTACTTGGGAGGCTGAGGCAGGGGAATGGCTTGAAGCCACGAGGCAGAGGTTGCAGTGAGCCGAGATTGCGGCACTGCACTCCACTGCACTCCAGCCTGGGCAACAGAGTGAGACTCCATCTGAAAAAGAAAAAAAAGAAAGAGAGAAAGAAGGAAAGAGAGAGAGAGAGACAGAAAGAAAGAAAGAAAGAGAAAGAAAGAAAAAGAAAGAAAGAAAGAAAGGAAGAAGGAAGGAAGGAAGGAAAGAAAAAGAAAGGAAGGAAGGAAGAAAGAAAGAAAGGAAAGAAAGAAAGAAAGAAAGAAAAAGAAAGAAAGAAAGAAAGAAAGAAAAAGAACCTACCATTCTAGTCTACAACGGACTACCCTAGCCCACCAGTGCAATTCTTGAATGTTGTGGGTTAGATTCCATTGACCTTTAAGCTCTGAATGTTGGCCTCTTATAGTCAGGCTTGCTGCTTCACTGGTCCAAGCCTATGCCTCCCTCATACAAAAAAGATGCAGGAGCTTGGCAGAGAAGCATCCTGGAACCATGCCAAACCATGAAACAACCCATTCTTGGAATCCCATATAATTGCTTAAATCTTGCTCTCCTGATCTTGAGCTGTCTGCACTGCTTTTTCTGAAGAGTCAGCTCAGGTATCACTTCCTCCAAGGAGCTCTCTGTGATTTCACTCCCAGGCTAAGTTATTTTTTGCATCTTTCCCATAGGCTCTTTGTAGTGAGCATTTGTTGAAAATCTGGATTCTCAGGATCTTCGATCTCCCCATGTTTGGAGAATTCATTCACTCACTCATTTGTTTGACAGTATTTACTGAGGGTCTGCTATGTTCCAAGCACTAAAGATGCAGTGGTGAAAAAACCAGACACAAATTCCTTCCCTCTGGAGCTTGAATTTGACAAAGAGACAGACAAACACAAAAATAAACAGACATGTAGAATCTCACATGGTGATAAGAGTCATGGGAAAAATATATCATGGGTAATAAAGATTCCAGGGGAGGGAAATATCAGAGTTTTAAATAGAGTGGTATCACTGAGAAGGTGACATTTCCCCAAGCCTGGAAGGAAGACTTCCTCTTTCCAAAAGGGGTTTTTTTTTTCAGTGGTGGGTGATGCAGTCTGCCTCTAACTGTAGCAACTCAACAGGTTAGATGCTTACCATCCCAGCATGCCTTGCAGCTGGAGTGAGGATGAGTGACCTAGGATAATTGAATCCAAAGATTGCTTTAGTACGTGGGAAGCTAAAAAAGCAGAGACAGTGGAGAAGCCATTCTGGCACAGCTGTGACAGCAACATGTGGGTTCCACGGGCATGGGGTCAGGAGTTCAGTGCAACTTAACATGTCTAGTGCTAGAGTAATGTTGTTAGACTCCAATAGCTACTGTTCCCCAAATCTGGCTGTAGGGTCTTTACCACTGGTAGTTTTGAGACTGAGGTACTAGCTGCTGTTGCATCTCTCTTCTCCTGCTGTTTTATGAGCCTTCACCTTCAGGCTGTCTGGTGCTTCTGTGAGTTCCCTGTATCTTTCCTGTAAATTCATTTTTTGGGTCAAATAAGCTAAAATCGATTTTTGTTGCTTGCAATCAATAACCCTGACTAGCATACCCCCATTCCATCCTGTGTTTGCCTCTGTCTATGCTTCTACGTCAATGTGTGATGATGCCTGATTTACTCATGTATCTCTTGTTTATTGTGAGCTCTTGAAGGCAGGCACCACACATGTATTACTCATCATCATGCCTCTAGTTTCTAGCCTTGTGCTCAGCACACATTGGGGCTCAGTGTGCTTTTGTTGAATCTGTGAATGAACAAGAAAAGGAAGGAATGCTAGCAAGACCCCAACTTTAAGAAAAAAAAAATCAGCCAGTATGGCGGCATATTCCTGTAGTCCCTGCTGAGGTGAGAGGATCACTTGAGTCCAGGAATTTGAGGTTCCAGTGAGCTATAATTGTGCCACTCCAGCGCTGCAGTCCAGCCTTCCAGCCTGGGCGACAGAATGAGCCCTGTCTCAAAAAAAAAAAAAAAAAATAGTGCATAAATGAAACTTCTAAGTCCATGTTTGTTTGTTTTTTATTTTTTATTTTTGTATGGCATCTTTACTTTCAGACAAAGTCTAGAGGCCACAGCCAACCTTGCCAAGGCAGCTCTGTCACTCATGTCTAGTGCCCATTTCTAGTGGCACACACACAGATTGAATATGAGTGCTTTTCTATTGCTGGTGAAAGCAGCTTTCCATTAAGGCGCTGCTGCAGAGCTTATTGCTTTTAGAGAGCAGAAAACATATCAAAATGAGTCCTCAATCTCGGCTCAAAAAGGGAAACTGGAAACCTACTGAATGCAGAATGAAACCAGGACATCTGGATGCTTGATGATCTTGGGCATGTCATTACATGGGCCTCAGATTCTTCTGTAAAATGGAGAGACTGAGATTGATCAAGATTCTTAATCAGGGTATTATTGAAATTATGGACGAGATAGTTCTTTGTTGTTGAAGGCTGTCCCGTGCATTGCAGAATGTTTAGAAGCATCCCTGCCTTCTAACCAGTAGATGCCAGTAGCAGTTCCCTAATTATGACCAATAATGTCCCCAGATATTGCCAAATGCTCCCTGGGGTGTAAAATTGCCCCTTGGTGAGAACTACTGAATTAGATGATATTTAAGCTAGATTGCAAATTCTAGGGTTGGAGCGAGAATTGAGGCTTGTTCTTTGCCATATCTTCAGTATCTAGCAAACACTCAATATATGTTGAGGGAATGAGAAGACATACACAGTTCCTTCCAGCTAGGTAACTTCTTTAGCCGCAAGAAAACCATTCTGATGGTAAGGATGCTCATTATCCATGTGACCACTCCTACTTGGATAATGCTTATCATTCCTGCATTGAAATGAGCTAAAGCATTATTCAAAAATGGTTCTATCAGCCCTCTTTGGCAACGAAGAAGTGATTTTGTTTGTCAGGGAGGGTCCACTCAATCATGATAGCTATCTCAGACCATACCCCAAAAAGATTAACTCTGTATTTTATGGATATGGCAAAAAGGGTTAGTTGAGAAGGCTGAGTCCAAATTTTGGAACGAGGATTGTACAATAGTTTATTGTTCAGTTAGCATAAGATTGTATATAATGGTTATGATTATTAATTGACAAATTCATAAATTGTTCATTAGCTTTTGCTGTGTTTGGCTAAGAAAGTGGTTCCTCTTCCAGTCCATCTAAGACTTCTCTTACGTTTCAGATTCTACTTATCTGTTTCTTGGCATCCTACACTCTCTCATAAGAATTGCATTGACTATGTGTATTAATTTAGAGTGTATTGCCCTCTTAACCATATTAAGTCTTTTGATCCAGGAACATGGGATGTCTTTCCACTTATTGAGGTCTTCTTTAATTTCCTCCAAAGAAATTATTGTTTTGCACTTCTTTTCTTAAATTTATCCCTCAGTACTTTATTGATGCTGCTGTAAATGGAATTATTTTCTTAATTTTATTTTCAGATTATTGCTAGTGTTTCAAAATACAATAGACTTTTGTATATTGAGCTCATATCCTGCAATCTTGCTGAACTTGTTTATTAGTTTTAATTTTTTTAATGGATTTCTGAAGATTTCCTATATCAAGATCATGTCATCTCCAAATAGAGATAGTATTACTCTTTTTTTTTTCCAATGTGGATGCCTTTTATTTTATATTTCTTACTTAATTGGCCTGGCTAGAATAGAGTAGGACAGAATAGAAGACAAGAGAGTAGACATCCTTGTCCTGTTCATAATCTTAGGAGGAAAGCATTCAGTCTTTCAGTATTAAGTATGAAGTTAGTTGTGATTTTTTGTAGATGCCCTTTATCAGGGTAAGGAAGTTCCCTTCCATTCCTAGTTTGTTTAAATGTATTTCTTTTGACTATTATTATTTTTCTTCGACAGGGTCTCACTCTATCACCTAGGCTGGAGTGAAGTGGTGTGATCATAGCTCACTGTAACCTTGAACTCCTGGGTCCAAGGAATCCTCCCACCTCAGTCTCCTGAGTAGCTGAGATTGCAAGCATGCCACCATGCCCAGCTAATTTATTTATTTATTACACTTTTAGAGATGGGGTCTTTCTATGTTGCCTAGGCTGGTTTCAAACTCCTGGCCTCAAGCAGTCCTTCTGCCTCGGCCTTCCAAAGTGTTGGGGTTACCAGTGTGAGCCACTATACCTGACCCTTAGATTGCTGAGTGCTTTTATTATACAGCGGTGTTGAATTTTGTCAAATGCTTTTTCTGTATCTATTCAGTTGATAATGTGGTTTTGTTCTTTTTTCTATTAGTATCGTATATTTACATTGAATTTCAGATGCTAAGCCAACCTTGCATCCTTGCATTTCTGTAATAAATCCTTCTTTTTTTTTTTTTGAGAGGGAGTCTCGCTCTGTCACCCAGGGTGGAGTGCAGTGGTGTGATCTTGGCTTACTGCAAGCTCCGCCTCCCGGGTTCACACCATCCTCCTGCCTCAGCCTCCCGAGTAGCTGGGACTACAGGCACCCGCCACCACGCCCGGATAATTTTTTGTATTTTTAGTAGAGATGGGGTTTCACCATGTTAGCCAGGATGATTTCGATCTCTTGACCTCATGATCTGCCCGCCCCAGCCTCCCAAAGGGGATAAATCCTTCTTGGTCATTGCACATACTCCTTTTTATATATTTCTGGATTCGATTTGCTAGTTGTTTTTTTTTTAGGAGTTTTACAAGTATATTCTTAAGAGACGTTAGACTGTAGATATTTTTTGTGATGTCTTTTTTTTTGTATTAGGGTAACATTAGCTTCATAAAGTGAGTTAGGAATTGTTCCTTCCTCTTCTATTTTCTGCAAGTGTTTGTAATTAAATGGTATTAGTTATTCTTTAAATATTTGGCAGAATTCATCAGGATACCATCTGATTTTGAGCTTTTTTTTGTAAGAAGCTTTTTTGATCGCTAATTCAATCTCTTCATTTGTTATAGGTCTATGCAGATTTTCTGTTTTTTTCTTGAGTCTAGTCTGTTTTTGTAGATGTGGTTTTATTGGAATGCAGCCATACTCATTTATTTACTGATTTTTCGTGGCTGCTTTCTTGTGACAATGGCAAAAAAGGAATAGTTGGGTCAGGGACCATATGGCATGTAAAGTCTAAAATAGCTACTGTGTGGCCCTTTTCAGAAATATCTGGCTGACCCAGGAATGCATATGTTGCACAACAGCAAATATGGTTATATTTAATGAGCATCTTATAAGTTGAAACATGTGAAATTGCCATTTGTATAGGTCAAAGATGATAAAATATTGGCACTTACATGTGGTCAGCCTAATACAATTTACTGAGCATATGAAGGAATAAAATGGAGACCGTGTCCTGGAGGAACTTGTAGTGACACTCACACACACTCCTAATGTCAGCGAATGCTGTTATACAGGCATGAACCGAGTATTGCAGCAGGACAGAGCAGCGAGTGAGTAATTCTTACCAATATTGATGAAAAAAAGAGGCTGTGTGCTGGAGAGGTCTTCAGAGACATGGCTGTGCTTCCAGCTGCTATGCATTTGAGCTGCATCTCGTAGAACATGTCGAATTTTATCAGGTAAAGAGAGGCATTTTTCAGCGT
Organism: Pongo pygmaeus; assembly: GCF_028885625.2. NCBI lineage: Eukaryota > Metazoa > Chordata > Mammalia > Primates > Hominidae > Pongo > Pongo pygmaeus. The sequence goes on from NC_072391.2 coordinate 22,166,976, forward strand.
TTTCCTTAAGGGGTGGTGTAGTGTGGACTGACATTGAGCCCTAGGAAACCCATATCTCTTTTCTTCAAACAGCATTGCTGCAGACAATTCAGTACAGGAAAACGGCCTAGAATTGCAGGATATTAAAGCTCAAATGATCTGATTCCCTAATTTTTCAGGTGAAGCATGGAGGTAAACTGATTTGCCCAAGGTCACCCAGCAGTTGACTGATTATTCTATTTTACTGCTGACCGTCAACTCAAAGCTATTTCTATTAGATTACTTGGATGTGCAAGACAGCAGGTCAGAAAAATCTACTGGGGGCTCTGGAGGCAGACAGACCTGGATTTGAGTCCTGGTTCTGGCACTTCCTCACTGTTACCTGTTAGAGTGTTCATAAACTTTAATTGCCTTATATGTAGGTACCACAGAATAGAGGTTCAGAGCTCAGAGTCTGAAACCTGTCTCTCTGGGTTCTATACCAGCACCACTACTTACTAGGTGTGTGAGCTTGGTCATGCTACTTAACCTCTCTGGGTCAGTAAATATGGGGATAATAAATGTACTTACCTCACAGAGCTATATGACTAAGTGAATTTAGGACTACAGAACATAAGACACAATAAATAGTGCCTAGGACATATAAAGTACTATATGTTAACATTATTATTATTATTATTATTATTTTATTGAGACAGAGTCTCGCTCTTTCATCCAGGCTGGAGTGCAGTGGCGCGAGCTCGGCTCACTGCAAGCTCCGCCTCCCACGTTCACGCCATTCTCCTGCCTCAGCCTCCCGAGTAGCTGGGACTACAGGCACCCGCCGCCGTGCCCGGCTAATTTTTTGTATTTTCGGTAGAGACGGGGTTTCACTGTGTTCGCCAGGATGGTCTCGATCTCCTGACCTCGTGATCCGCCCGCCTCGGCCTCTCAAAGTACTGGGATTACAGGTGTGAGCCACTATGCCCGGCCAACATTATTATTTTTAAAAAGATGATAGGACTGTTATAAGGATGAACTGGAGTCATTTAGTTAAAAGCATTTTGTAAGCTTATAAAACATTACAAGTATAATTTATTTTTGTGAATTAAAAGAGTGGAAGTCCAGAGAATGAAGTTGATGACTATTATTTCTTTAAAAAAAATTTTAAGAAATGTTTATATATTTGGGAGGTACAAGTGTAGATTTCTTACATGCCTGTATTGTGTTGTGGTGAAGTCTAGGCTTTTAGTACCCATCACCCCAATAGTGAACGTTGTACCCGATAGGTCGTTTTTCAGCCCTTATCCTCCTCTTGCCCTCTGATCTTTTTGGGTCACCAGTGTCTATTATTGCACTCTGTATGCCCACATGTACCCATTGTTTAGCCCCTACTTATAAGTGAGAACATGCAGTATTATTATTTGACTTTTAGTTTCTGAGTTATTTTACTCAGGATAATGGCCTCCAGTTCCATTCATGTTGCTGCTAAAGAGATGATTTCACTCTTTTTTATGGCTGAGTAGTATTCCATGGTGAGAGAGATATATATATATGTATATACATATATATATATACACACACACATAATATAAAATTTTATATATTTATATAGTATTTATATATAATTATAAATTTTATATGTATAAAAATATAAACTGTTATACATAATATGAAATATATAATGGTATATATACCCACCATATATACCATATAAATATGTGTATTATATTTATACATTATACCATAAAATATGTATTATATGAAATTACCATATTTTCTTTATTCACTCCTCTGTTGATGGACACTTAGGTTGATTCCATATCTTTGCTCTTATGAATAGTGCTACAATAAACATATGAGTGCAGTATCTTTTTGATATAATGACATTTTTTCCTTTGGGAAAATGAGAAAAAATATTTTTGGGATTCTCTGAATTGAATGGCAGCTCTATATATAGTCCTTTGAGGAATATCCACGCTGCTTTTCCATAAAGGTTTTACTAACTTACATTCCCACTAACAGCATATAAGTGTTCCTTTTTCTCTGCATCTTTGCCAGCATCTGTTGGTTTTGACTTTTTCATAATAGCCATTCTGAATGGTGTAAGACAGTATCTCATTGGGATTTTTGTATTTTTCTGATGATTAGTGATGTTGAGCATTTTTTAAAATACGTTTGTTGGTCTCTTGTATTTCTTCTTTTGAAAAATGTCTGTTCATGTCCTTTGCCCACTTTTTAATCGGGTTATTTTTTTCTCTTGTTGAGTTGTTTGAGTTCCTTGTAGATTCTGGATATTAGCCCTTTGTTGGATGCATAGTTTACAAATATTTTTTTCCCATTCTGCAGGTTGTCCGTTTACTCTATTATTGTTTCTTTTGCTGTGCAGAAGTTTTTCAGTTTAATTAAGTCCCATTCATCTATTTTGTTTTTATTGCATTTGCTTTTGAGGACTTGGTCATAAATTCTTTGCCTAGGCCAATGTCCAGAAGAGTTTTTCCTAGGTTTTCTTTCAGAATTTTAATAGTTTCAGGTCTTCTGTTTAGGTCTTTAATCCAACTTGAGTTAATTTTTGTATATGCTGAGATATATGGGTCCAGTTTCATTCTTCTGGGAATGGCTATCCAATTTTCCCAGACCACTTATTGAAGAGTGTGTCTTCCCCAGAGTATATTTTTGTTGACTTGGATTACTATCATTTCTTCAAGCCCTACTGTGTGGCAGGGACTTTACGTACATCATTTAAGTGTCAGAATAACCTAGAAGATGTTATTTTTTGCTGACAAGAGAGGCAGCAAGGCAGAGGATAGTAGGGAAATTCACAACCCTGGGCCCAGGCTGTCTGCAACTGAATCCTCACTTGGTTGCTTACTGGATATGTGAACACAGGTGAACAACATAAACCCCCATGCCTCAGTTTCCTAGACTGTCAACAAAGATGTTAAAAATAGTGACATCTACTTCATAGGCTGTTCTGAGGATTAAAAAAATTATTTTGTGAAGTGTTTAGGATGGTGCATAATACATAGTGTTACATGAGTGTAAGTGAAAGAGAAAGAAAAGAAGGAGGGAGGGAGGGAGGAAGGAAAGAAGGAAGGAAGGAAGGAAGAAAGAAAGAAAGAAAGAAAGGAAGAAAGAAAGGAAGGAAGAAAGGAAGGAAATAACCTAGCACCAAAGAGATTAAGTAGTTTGTTTACAACACCTAATATCTGCAGGGGTTGGGATGTAAAAGCAGGTCTATCTGGGTCCCCTCTGAAGCCTGTACCCCTTTTGCTGAACCAGGCTTAGAAGAGACAGGGACAGGAGATGTGTTTTAGGAGGTCAGGCAGAGCCAATCCCCCAGGCTTTCAAAGGCAGCATCTTGTTCTAAATGAATGATCAGGAAAGCCATGAAGCATACGTGGTGTTCAGAAAGGGTAATCGTCAACTTGAAGCTAATCCACTTCACATCCAGCCAGGGTCTCTAAAGCCACTTGGTGGACAGGTTCTTCCTCCACTCCATTCCAGTCAAAGGCTTGCTGTGCTGGAGCTCAAAGCTCTGTCTTTTTTCTCTCCATTTGGCAATACTTGGGGAGCTCATCCAGGGACACAGGGGCCTCAGGGCTTTTGCCTAGAAATTACAAACCACAGACAAATATTGGAATTCTTTCTTCACTGACACTGTCATGTTTTCTCAGGGACATTTCAATTTTCCAGCCTTTAGCTGCTCCCTGTGAGCTGAGTGAGGGTTCTATCTTGGCAGTGTGGGGCTGGATCACCTATTAAAGTCTTAATTTGTGCTTTGTTCTCCTGGCCCCTATCTCATTGAATTTAAAATACTATTGATTTTTAAAAGGCACCACTGTTTTATATTTCACTAAGAAAAAACAAAATATACTACCAATTAACCGATGACACAAGGGAAATGCACATCTCAGAATAAATAAAATGAGGTGTTTTCTGAGAAGGTAGCCAGTCCTTTGTATGTTTTGTCTGGAAGGTGAACCTCCTTCCTAACATTTGGTTCTGAAAATCAAAGCTTATTAAGGAAATAATGTTAGATGGGTCTTGAAAAAGTAAGGATGAGGGAGACAAGTTCTTCTGGGGGCTGGAGCAGATGTAAGAAGTACAGAGAGAAGAGAAAAGTGAATCCTTCATCTCGGAAGGTGGTCAGTCTCTGGGAGGGGTTGAAATCTGTGGTTGGCTTCCTCGTAAGGGTGTTAAGAGCTCAAGCTGATGGTTAAGGTGCCTCCGTGAAGGTGTACTTAGGTGCTGGCTTCCAGCCTTCACTGAGGCTCCCACGGCCAAATAAGGCTCATCAGCAGTACAGCTGCCTGACTCCAGAGGGCTAAGTGGCTTGAGATCACTCAGAATATTCGGCACTTTCTAAGAACTTTGAGGCTCTTTCCTAGTCCTTGAGAGTGAGAAGAAGCTCTGATAATAACTAGGATTGAATTTCCTGACTGATCAATGGGATGAGGCTGGGATTAAAATTTAATTCAGAGAAAATAAAGTACTGTGACAATTTTGTCCATTTAGTTTATAGAACAAGAGCTAAATTGACATCTATATCTATTACATGTCTGTTACATACGTTTAAGAATTCTTTTACAGACAGGGTCTTTCTCTGTTGCCCAGACTGGAGTACAATGGCACCATCATAGCTCACCGCAGCCTCAGTCTCCTGGCCTCAAGAGACCCTCCCATCTCAGGCCCCTGAGTACCTGGGACTACAGGCATGCACCACCATGCCCAGCTAATTATTTATTATTTTAGGAGTGTGGCCTTCCTATATTGCCCAGGCTGCTCTCAGGCTCCTGGCCCCAAGCCATCCTCCCACCTTGGCCTCCCAAAGTGCTTTAATTACAGGCATGGGCCACCACACTTGGCCTAATTTTTTTTTTTTTAATTGAAAACCTACTCTGGGTGGAAACAATCCTTGATCCCAGCCCCAGTTCCCCCAGAATTTTCTGTGTGGCTTCATGGGGTTTTACCTGGTATTTCTCATCATGACACTATAGGTATTGGGGCTGGGTGAATCCTGCACATTGAAGATGGTTTTGCATATTGTTTGACCCTCCCATGGTCAGTGGTGTCCCCTCGGTCACTATGAAAACACAAAATGCTCCCCACATTTCCAAATGACTCTTATGGTAAGGGGTGCCACCTCTGAGGGAGAGCCACTATAATAATGGGCTACAGCCATGGCTTTGCTGAGTGATGTGAGCCACTCAAACTCTCTGGGCTTACATTTCATCCATCACTGCATTGTCATAATTTAAGGATAAGTCTTCTTCTTCTTCTTCTTCTTCTTCTTCTTCTTCCTTTTCTTCTTCTTCCTCTTCTTCTTCTTCTTCTTCTTCTTTCTTCCTCTTCCTCTTCCTCTTCTTCTTTTTCTTCTTTCTTCTTTCTTCTTTTTTTTTTTTTACAGTCTCCTCTGTAGCCCAGGCTGGAGTACAGTGGCACGATCTCTGCTCGCTGCAACCTCCACCTCACAGGTTCAAGCGATTCTCCTGCCTCAGCCACCTATGTAGCTGGGATTACAGGTACCTGCCACCACACCTGGCTAATTTTTGCATTTTTAGTAGAGATGGGGTTTTGCCATGTTGGCCAGGCTGGTCACGAACTCCTGGGCTCAAGCGATCCACCTGCCTTGGCCCCACAAAGTGCTGGGATTACAGGCATGAGCCACTGCTCCCGGCAAGGATAACTTCTTAATAGGGCAGCAAAAAAGTGCATAAAAACAAGAAACAATCCCCAAAACAATCAGCTGCATAAAAATATACTCTCTGAGGGTAAGCAGGGGAGAAATCAAATATATGTCATTATTAATGCTGCAATGGTTATTCTTAGAATTACTAAAAATGCAAGAAATTCTAAACAAGTGCTACTTATCTGGTTTCTGTTCAACATAATCAAGAGAACTGGGAAAAATAAACCATGATCATCATAATAAATACTTAATTTCAGACTAGGGATCATGAGAAAACCACTTGGTTTGGTAAGGTAAAAGGGAATGAAAGGAAGTTTTCCTTATGTAGCATTTCTCTGTGCCAGATACTACAGTAAATCAGGGATCTCTCATTTGATCTTCATTGCAATGCTGAGGTGGGCGGCGGTGTTCCCATTTCACAGATGAACCAACTGAGGCTCAGGGAGGTTATATCACTTGCCCAAGGTCATGCTGCTGGGAATGAGTAAAGACAGTCTTCAAAGCAAGGCTCCAAGATCTATAATCTTTTCATACAAAACACTCTGCACATCAAACAGACAAGAGCATTTACTGAAGCAGTTTTCAAGGCAACCTGGCTGGAAGGAAAATTCAAATCGTGGCTGCGGGGCAGTCAAGGCAAACCTGAGGAGGTGGGGCTGAGCATAGAAGGTCGGGTGAGCTGAAAACAGGAGAGCCAGTTTAGGGTCAGAAGCCAGGAGGACTGAGCTCAGGGTGGAGCTCAGTGGGAGGAATGGGTCAGAACCAGGCATTCATACTGAGCTTGTGTGTGTGTGTGTGTGTGTGTGTGTGTGTGTGTGTGTGTTTATATGTTTGTGTGTATGAGCATCCCCGCGCCCATGTCTTCCATGTCGCTTGCTTGGACTGGATGCAAGAATGTGAATGGAGACTGAAAGAGGCCATGCAGTGTTGATGGATAATTGACTGTGTCCGCATTGTGCTTGCCTCTAAATGGAGAACCTCTTGTAAAGGGAATTCTGTTTGGGCTTCCTTTGGAAGTCCATTGAAAGCATTTCACATTTCAATGCTTCTTTACATTCTCCTCTAGAATGAATCTGGAAGGGCCATTTCATTCCAGCCCCATCAGATTTACTACTTCCTTCTGTTTAGCCAGTTAGCAGGATGCAGAGAGTGCTCTATTCTGGGCACCAGCAAGTCACAGCTCTATCCTTGGGACTGTCCGGGTTAGGTCTCTCTGCCCTTCCAAGGTTTCTGCTGTTGTTGTCTCCTTGAAAGGTCTAGTCTCCCTTTTGCATAGAACCTCTGCTTTCTGAAATCAGTGGCTCTACTCTCTGTGCTCCAGCCAAGCTGAACACGTTTCAGATCTCCAGATATGCTGGGTTTTCTCACGACTCCAGGCCTTTGCACTCCTGGGTCCCTCAGCTTGGAGCACTCTTGCCTCTCTGCAGCCTCTATGCCTGGCTGACTCATCCTTCAGATCTTAGCCAAAGTATTGCTTCCCTCAAGAAGACTCTCTGATGCTGCAGGCTGAGTAGGGATCCATGTTTATGCTCCCCTGTCACCTTGTGCCTCCTTTTATCCAGCATCTTTTCATCACTCCCAAATGGCAATTATGGTTGTCTGGTCACCTATCAGTGGACTCTGTTAGGTGGTCAGCATTTTGAGGCTAGGAACTCTATTTCTTTTATTTGCCGTGGGTCTAATTTTGCAACTCACCAGTTTTTTGCAACTACCCAGTTAGTTATTGACAGTACTGGCACTCCCTATTTAAATGCAGGGGAAAGTTCCAAAAACCTCTTATGGGAAGAAGACTTGACTAAGACTGTCAAGGTGAAATGAATGGTGGCCACCTGGTTTAGTTTGATAAAAAACTAGAAAGCTCACCTTTTCTAACTAAGTGTTCTTCTGATGTTAGACCGACCAGCCACCCTTTTGAGTTATAAGAAATTGTCTTCTGTTGAAATCACACGTATTCCTGGGAGGTTTAACCAAGTCATTTGGTATGAGTTTTTCTCAGTCATCCCAAATTGGGTTGATCAGAGGAGTACCAGAGAAGGTTTAAAAAAATACAAATTCCGGTCGGGCATGGTGGCTTACGCCTGTAATCCCAGCACTTGTGGAGGCTGAGGTGGGTGGTTCATGAGGTCAAGAGATCGAGACCATCCTGGCCAACATGGTGAAACCCTGTCTCTGCTAAAAAATACAAAAATTAGCCGGGCGTGGTGGCGCATGCCTGTAGTCCCAGCTACTCGGGAGGCTGAGGCAGGAGAATCACTTGAACCTGGGAGACGGAGGTTGCATTGAGCCAAGATTACACCACTGCACTCTAGCCTGGCGACAGAGCAAGACTCCGTCTAAAAACAAAAACAAAAACAAAAAAAACCAAAATGCTGGTCACCAGTAACAGAAAGTGTGATTTAGTTGGACTCCAGAATGAATGGGTCATTAGCATACTGAATACTCAGACAGCCTTTTAAAGGAAAAGTTTATACCACCTGTAGAACTGCATATTCTGGTGGTAGTTTACAGGATTGGATTTAGTGACAGAGTCCAGTTTGTCACAGATGTACAACTTAATGTCATCTGAGGAAAAGTACGGATTGACTTAATCCATCTTCATTCCAGCTTCCTTCTAAAATGCTGTTCTCCCAAGAAAGATGTAAACCACATCTCTCAAAGAGGGTTTCAGACTACCAGACGCACCTGAAACTGAGATTTGGCACTGAGTTAAGTAAGGAGAGAAGCACCATTTTTGCTGGTGCAGCCCATAGCAGAGGCAACTTGGACTTATAGTTTGCAGATTCTTAGCTTGGCTAGCAGCTTCTTTGTTATGTTGGGAACAGAAATTCTTTTGGGGCTCAGTCTTGTTGTGTTGATTTGGGATTCACTACTAGAAGCTCAATCTAGAAGCTGTTTCTTCTATTCTCTCAATGATTCTAAAATCCATCAATGTATAAAGCAATACACAAAACACAGAAATCTGTGCCTTGACTGGCTGAAGTGGATTCTGTTCTCTGCAACCAAACCCTTGACAATTATCTGTGCATTCTAATTCAAACCAATCATTCAGTCTATATCACTCATAACCTATGGCTCTTGGAGAAGTTTAGTTCTTTCCTACAGAATCTTCTCTCCATAAAGGTTTTTTTGTTTTGTTTTGTTTTTGTTTTTGTTTTGTTACTTTAGCTATTTCCTACAGGAAGGATCTCTCCACAAAGCCTTGACCAATAACAAATTGTACCTTGATCTCATAAAACCTAGAATATTTGCTTCCCCTGTTTCCCATTCTAGATGAACATCCATCAATTACTGATCTCTTCCCTTTCTAGAGCTTTTACTCTTTTATCAGCAGTTAACCTAATGTCTGGCACAGCAGAGGTTCTTACAAACAACTGCTGAATGAATTAATTAAATAATGAATTAGTGACTGAGTGGATGAATGAATGAGTAGGGGAGGGGGTGATGCATGTCAAATGGCACCACAGTATCTGGTTCAGAGTAGGTGTTCAATGAATAACTAGAATAAAGACCTGAACAAATCAATGAGGTGAGTGTAGTGTCTATCATGGTGCTTCAGTACGTAGTAGATGCTTACTAATTTTTATTGAATGAATTAATGAATGATGTCCATATAATGGCTCACATAAAGCCTGGCCTATAAAATTTTTAAATAAATGAATGATAATTTTCTATGTCTGTGTGGGTTATTTTCTCCATGACCTCTGCCTCCATTACTTCCCATTCACCTTGGCCAGGTTCCCATCTCTTGTCTTGGTGCCTTATTTGGCCCTAAACCACCCGTCAATATCCATTCATCTGTCTTTTGTCAGCCAACTTCCAGCTCATTCCCGATCAACATTTTCAAGTATCCACATTTACCCCACCTTACAGAAATGGGGTGAATTATAATTTATACTCACCAACTATCTGCCTATTATTTCTTAGGCACCTACTAGTTGCCACTAGAGAAGTACCATGTCCAAGGTCACACAGCTAGTAAGTGGCAGAGCCAGAATTTGAACCTTGGTCTCTTTAATGCCAAAGCTACTGTTTTCTCTACAATATGCTGATTATGTAGCTATAGAACATATGTGAAACAGATCACATTTGCATCTTAATGCACATACATCTACATCAGGGTCTTTTAGCACAGTAACATTCTGGACTGGATAATTCTTTGTTGTAGGGAGCTGTCCTGTGCATTGTAAGACATTTAGCAACATCCTTGGCCTCTACCCACCAGATGCTAGTAGCATCCCCTCCATCTCAATTGCGACAGCTAAAAATGTCTTCAGATATCCCCAAATTTCTCTTAGGGGAAGAAAGAGCCATGGTTGAGAGCCATTGATATACATAATAGAAGAATAAGTAGTTCAGCATGTTTTCAAGGAGAGAAGGGGCTCAGAGATGGTGAGACCCTAAGCTAGCCAAGACCTTGGTTTGGCCAATGAACAGATTGGCTGGGAAGTCCTCTCCAGGGATTAAGGTTAGCCTATGCCTTGTCAAGATGTGGCAACACCATATAAATTCTGTACCCTAGAAGCTAAAATGAGGAATGTCTGATCTCATCAGAAGCAGTGGGGTGCTAGCTTCAGTCCTGCTACTAAGTGGTTGTGTGGTCTTGGTTCAGTCTCCATCATGATGATAACAGGTTATTAATGGTTTTTATGTGCCAGACACTGGTCTTAATGCTTCATATGTATTTACTCATTTAATCCCTATGACAATCCAATAAAATCGTTACTAAGATTACCACATTTTATAGGTAAGGGAACTTGGCAAGAAAGGCTACGTTACAGCTAAAATTACACACGGTAGAGTCAAAATGAAAACACAGGCTCTGAAGTACTCATTTCATCTCTGAGCCTATTTCTACTGTGTGTAAAATGAGAAGTTGGATTAGCTGATTTCTTAAATATCTCCCTGTCTGAAAATTCCAGGATTCTAGGCAGTCATGAATACAACATGTATTTATTGAGCATCAATATACGCTGGACAGTGAGGGGCATGAAAATTCTCCAGGAATTTATAGTTCTAGAACAGGGGAGGTAAGACAAGCATGTTTTTATTTTTAAAAAGTAATTGTAATGGCCACTATTAACTGAGCGACTGTTAGATGTCACTCATGCATTGTACATTTGACCCGAGGTAGCTTTAGTCCTCACAAGAACCCTGTAGGGTCAGGAATGTGTTTTCTCAAATAAGTAACTGGGGCTCAGAGAGGGGAAGTGACTTGCCACACAAAATTAGAGAGGTTTACAAAAAGTGCAGAGTGGGAGGGAAGTTTCTCATCTCAGGCTCAGATGGGCCACCCTTCCTCTCTGTCATTTAGGGGAAGCAGTAGGAGGACAGTGTAAGCCCCAAATGCAGAAGGCTTGACTTCTTTAGCTCTAAGACTGCTGACAACCCAGTGTCTTTCCTTCTTTCCTAAGAAAGTCCATGGAGGGACAGAGAGACTCTGGATGGTTGTCGGATGACTGGAGAAGTTGGTAGCTCCATCAGTAACAACCGCAAAGCAATTAGGCTCCAGGTATGGAATAGATGATGCTGCCCCCACCTGGAGTCCTTGGCCTTGGTGTCACCATAACCACTCCATGTTCTATCCACAAGCCTAGCATGATCCTTTTTCCATGCCTTGTTCATGTTCTTTCTTCAATATGGCCACCTCTTTCCAATTCCTCCACCCCACTATCACCCCTTGACAAACTCCTACACATCTTTTGTGACTACACTCAAAGTCACCTCATCCCAGAAATCTTCCACAATTTTCCCAGTTGAAATGGCAACTCCCTCTGTGCCTCCTTAGTTCTTAGTTTATTTCTTATTTTTGTAGTCATTATTCATATTTATGTCTTCTCCAGTCCCACAGAAGTTCTTAAAAGGCAGAGACTTGTGTTTTACTTATAAATACAAGTGCCTGGTTGATAATAATTTGTGCCCAGTTGACAATAATATTCCCTCATTCTTTTGTAATAGTCACACAATATTTGTTTTGTACCATGCAAGCACTGTGCTAGGCTTTGTAGTAGATAAGTTTGTTCTGGAAGCTTTCCTGGAACCCACGGCTGACTTCAAGAAAAAGACCATCTAACAAAACTTGTGACAGAGTGTTCTGAGTGGTCCATACAGGGCAAGAGGAGGGAGACTGTCTCTGCAGGAGCTCAGGAAGAATTTTCCAAAGGAAATGCTCCAGGTGAGCTTTGAAATGTAAATAAAAGTGGGGACTTTTCAGGCAGACGAGTGGGTGGACAGGAGAGGCTTTCTAGGTGGAGAAAGAAAGCTTGCACAAAGGCTGAAGATGAGAAACAGTGAAGTGAAGTTTGCGTAGCATGAATGCAGGGCAGAATTTGTGCATGGTGGCAGAGCATATGGCTGAGGGGTGGGTATTGAGGGGACAGGGTGTGAGAGATTCTGTATGTCCTACTGAAGGGTTTGAGTTTATTCTGTTAGGTGAGATGGAATTTCTACCCAGACTGGTAACCAGTCACTACCATCCCTGGGCAGAGCCTGGGCAGCCATCTTTGTTGCAGGTGAGTCCACATCCCTTGAGCATGGCTGGTAGGACCAGGGATAAACATCTGCTCCAAATTGGACCAACCTCAAGTCTTCTCCCCATGACTTGTAATTGAAACTGAGGAAGAGTCAAGACATTCTCTTCTTGTGGCTAAGACTTGACATGTGAAATCACTTGGTAAACTCCCTTTTGGGCTTCTTATTGTGAGTGTTATAGGCCGAATTGTATCTCTGCAAAACTCAGATGTTGAAATCTTATTCCCTAGTCCTAACTTCAGGACATCTTTGGAGATGGGGTCTGTCTTTAAGGCAGTAATTAAATTAAGCTGGATCGTTACAGTGGGTCCTTACTCAATATGACTGATGTCCTGCTAAGAAGAGACTACACGACACAGGTGCATGCAAAGGGAAGACCTTGTGAAGACACAGCGAGAAGGTGGTCACTTACAAGCTGAAGAGGAAGGTCTTAGAAGAAACCAACCCTGCAGACACCTTGACCTTAGACCTCTTTTTTGTGAGAAAATAAATTTCTGTTGTTTAAGCTTCCTAGTTTGCAGTAGTTTGTATCACAGCCCTAGCAAACTATTACAGTGGGTCTCTGGCTAACATCTTAACCATGTGGCCATCTTGCTTGTGTCTCTGCTCAGCAGCCCCCAAAGGACAGCCCCTCCTGCCACCTCACATTCACAATGATGATGTTCAGGTACCTGGTGGTGGGAGGTGGGGGCTACTTTCCTCCCTAGTCTGGGTACAACTTGCCTACTGCTCTCAAACTAATACATGCACACTGGACTCTGAGAAAAGTTTGAGCAATTCTATGTTCAGGGTTCAGCCAGGTGTGGTGGCTCACACCTATAATCCCAGCATTTTGGGAGGCCGAGGTGGGAGAATCGCTTGAGTCCAGGAGTTGGAGACCAGCCTGGGTGACATGGCAAGACTCCATCACTCCAAAAAAAAAAAAAAAAAAAATTCAAGGTTTAGGTGTTAAGTACCGAACTATACAGTATTGCGGACAGCTGGACCTTAGTTTGGTCATGTCCCATGTGGATGCTGTCTCCTTGCCTAAGGTTCTCCGTTTTCTCTTACCCTTCCCAAGCCCTCTCTGTTCTACTCCTCCCTTCAGAGTACCCTTGCTCTCCCACCTTCCCACCCATTTAGGCATCCATATCCCACTCCAACAAAATCGTAAAGTCTCCATACCCACCAGTCCTTTCTGGTATCTGGCAGATTTGTCAACCTCAGGATCTGACAGTCAAGAGCTCTTCTCTTGCCCCTTGGTTACCGATGCCTGTTGAGGGCAGTTCCAACTCAGGACCAGCTGGCCAAGCTGTGGGAACTGCTTTTGTCCTGTGGATAGATTGAAGCTTCTCCTTATTCTCTGCATTTCTGTGGCTGGTTGTTCCCCAGAGTATTCAAAATGAAACTGATCTCATCCCATCACCCCAAGAATTAATTTATTTCCAAAACACATCCCCGCCATGCACTCATCCTTCTGATCTGCATGAGAATTTAATATTCCTCTTAGTAAGATGACTTTGCATTTATTTCTTGTAAGTTAATACCCTGGCCCTATTATGTTCTCATTTGCCCCTTTCTTGATGAGAATTAAATCATAAATCCACTTAACTTGGCAGGGAATGCTCACGCCAAGTTCCATTTGTGTTGGAGGGCTAACTGGTCTTGTTGTACTTCAGACTGTATGTACAAGCCTAGAAATGGTGAGATGGACATAGTTGACCTGCCCTGGGCACGAAGGGGCACAGAACACTGAGAAGAAAAAGAATAATGAAGTAGACATCCAAGAGAAACAGAAAGGAGTGATGGAGAGATGGAATATGTCCTGAGTTCTAGGCAGTATTCTGTTTTGTTGTTATTTGTTTCCGCAGCTTTCTTGTCCTTGGGTGGCCGTGATAGATATTCCACTAATCCCAGATGTACACTCCTCTTCCTATAGTAGTAGTTGAACCCCCAGTCTTCAGTGGGGTACATGGATGCCCAGATGAAAGACTACATTTTCCAGCTTCCCTTGCAGTTATGTGTGGCCATGAGGATGAATTCATGAGTGACATTGATGTGTATGACTCCTGAGTTGTGCTCTTAAAGTGAAGTATTGCTTTCTTCACTCACCTTTCCCTCTTTCTGTGGGCTACCTGGCAGATGTGTTAGTATTTCTTAGGCCACTCAGGTGAGAACAATCTCTAGGCATAGCAGAGCAAGAAGATGGAAGGATCCTGGGTCCTGGACAAAAGGGACTCACCTCACCAGCCCTCGCCTGCTTACATCTGAACTATTACATGGGTGAGAAATAGCTGACTTATTTAAGCCACTATATATTTGGACTCTGCTACATCACAGGGATTTATATCCATCCTGATTTCTATAGGTGTTTTTGTTTTGTTTTGTTTTGTTAAACACCATCTGTTTATCTCTTTCTACAATTCCTGAACTTAATCTAAAATCTAAAGTAAGAGAGCTCACCGCTCCTCTCTTCGTCACTCACTCCATAAAAGTGGTATAGCTGGAGCTACTACAGCCATTCTCCCATTGGGTGAAGGCCAATGGGAATGGGGAAGACGAGGGCAACACTCAGTGGGAAGGAGAAATGAGAGCTAGAGGCACCCGACAGCATTTGAACTCCTGGTTCCAGTGGTTCCTGAAGTAAATTGTACCTCACGCTCTCTGCAGTTTCCCGAAGTGGCTCACTAAATTCTCCCCTTTTGGGATGAGGCTCATGGAGTTCCATTTCTTTTTTTCTCCATGCAGCCAGGAGTCCTTACTAACTCCCATAAGCTATCATAAATTCTCTCTGCCCTTATCTCTTCCTCCTGCTAAAGTTTGCTGTATTTCACTTTTATTTCTGGCTACTATTGAGTTCTAGAGTCTAAAGAAAGTTAGTGGTGGCTTTTAACAGGATGAGACATGGGGTCAGTTTGCCTTTTAGGATGCTCACTTGAGGGTTCATGAAAATTTTCATCTAATGCAGAGTTGAATTCCCTGCGGCCAGGCATGAACAGAGAGGTCTTTGCAGGACTTCGTGTAGTTGCCTAAGTTTCAAGCCTTCATCACTTCCAGAGTGGGACAATGCTTCTCGCACTCCCAAGATTCCTAAGGGCTCAGACCACAGCGCTTCCCATTCCAAGAGTAACCTAAGAGTCCCTCTGAGGTTGATTAGGAGACGTGGGGATAAAAATTGAGTACGCATTTCAGAGGAAGACTTTGCACACATTTTCATTCAATAAAAGCTAATAAAGCAGGATGGTTAAGTAAAGTAACTTACCCAACCTCCCATGGCTTATAAATGGTAAGTAGTCTCAGACTTGAAAGCAGATCTAAGCCTTGGCTTCCTCATCTGTCAAATGGTGATAATAATCTCCACTTCACCAGATTACTGTGAGGCTTAATTGAAATAGTGTCCATTAAGTGATTGCCTTGGTAAGTTCTCAGTAAATGGTAGCTGCAATTATTTTTATAATTATGATTATTACTAGACAACTCAATGGATGCTCTGGTCCTGGCCTTGGGAAGTTGGATCAGAGAGATGGGAGGCAGGGTTTTCATACTCCACAAGTCCATGCCTCTAATGTGAAGAGTCCTCTACACACTGAGCTCACTTTAGGCATCATCAGGACTGAGAGGAGATCACAGAAAAGGAATCTTAAGGGAAATTGCACTTTATAGACTTTCCCTCAGGACACAACCATTTCTCTTTCCTGTGGGAAGCAGATATTTGAGTTTTAGCTTTAGAGATGCCTCCTCCCTAAGGGGACCTTGGCTCTGCTTCTAGAGCAGAGTGGATGGGGAGAGGTCTCACATGTTTAGAGCTGCCTGCAGATTCCTTGAAGCTATAGCTGCTCCCCCTCTGTGTTGCACCCCATGGTCTTCTCTGCAGCTGGGCCCAGAGCGAAGCTTTAATTAATGCTAGAAGGACACCCACAGCTTCATTTAGATTCTTCCTGGAAGCAGAGGCAAAATCTCAGGTGCAGTGGGGAAGAATCTGCCCAGGAATCATTCCTGTGCTGAAAACCTCTTGTGTTTCACATGGCCTTTAGGGAAAAGGCCAAAATCCTTAGCATGAAAGACATGGCACCATATAACAGAAACTCCCACCCAGTGGGCCATGGCACACTGGTAAATTCAAACCCTTCATAAAAAGTCCTCCAAATTTGATCCATGTTTATATGGCAGCAGAAGCTAAGGCCCTCAAGGGGCATGTTTGAGAAATGCTTGATGGTCACTGTTAGGCAAATTTACAAGCTAAAGATGAATACTGAATTGTTTAGGAGAAGAAGAATTTTCAGAGGCAGTGTAAGAGAGACAGAAGATAGATAAAAGGGCTGGTAGGAATGAGGAACTGGAGAAAAGGGGCAGGGGTGTTTAATGGAGCAAATCGAGGACGTTTCATTGTATGGTATGCAACTTAATCCTCCTTTCTATCCTATCACTGAATCTGGTGGAAACGATCCACTTTTTATCAATAGGATGTGGAGTGAATTTATTTTGGGGGTCTGTTGAAGTGTTTACTTTGGCCTCCCCATGGGTGAAGGCCCATCTTGAATGTTGCCCATGGGAGACCCCTTACACCTAGTTATGTTTGCAATTTATTTTTGCTGAAATTTAGAATAACATGACAACTGTAGCTATTCCAAGAGGAATATTCCTCTGTAAGCATACTGCAACATCAGAGGGGAATAGCCTCAGATGTAAGCTCCATAAAAGCAAAGCATGTTGTCTGCTTTATTCACTGCTGTATTCCTAATGCCTAGAACAGTGCCTGGCATACAGCAGGGGCTGAATGAATAATGATTGTTCTGTGATCTGTTCTGTCTACCTCTCTTGCCTCTTTTCCCATCCTGCTGCACATCTTCTATGCTTTAATACCACTGAAGTGCTTCCAGCTCTGGGATATGCCCCACTTTATAACTCATTGATTCATACATTCATTTGGCAAAAATACACTGATTTCCTGTTCTGTGCCAGGCATTGTGCTAGAAACTGGAGATACTTGGAAAGCAAAATGTAGAGTTATCTGACAGTCAGTGGAGAGAGCATCATTCCAATAATTACACACACACACACACACACACACACACAAAATTTATACAAATATAAACCTGCAAGCTAGGACAAATGCCAAGAAGAACAATTGTGCTACAAGATTAGATTATAGTAGGATTTGTTCTGGATTGAGAAGGTGATATTTGATCTGAGTTCTGGAGGTCCACTAGCAGCTAGAAGATTATCAGTGTGGCTAGAGTAGTTGAAAACATGTTTGTGTGTGTGAGGGTCATGTTCGGATATGAGATCAGATGGGTGGGCTGGGGCCAGGCCCTGCAGAATCTTAGAAGCCATATTAAATGTTTTGGTCTTTATCCTAAAAGCAATGGGGAGCCATTGAAGAGTTTTAAGTGAGGTGAAGGTGTTTGATATGATCAAATTTGCTTTATAAAAAGATCATTCTGGCTGCAGAGCTCTGTCGAGGTCCCTGCCACTTGTCCCTACCCCACAAGCCTCCCCTACCCAGTCTGGGGCCATGCAATTACTTAGTCGGTGGTGAGGACAGCCACAGTAGGTGACTGAAATCTCAGCCATGTATTTATTGACTCTTGGCAGCTGTTCATAATGAACTCTCAGCTTCCCTAGGGGTGCTGAGTAGACTTACCGAGAAGAGGAGGAAGGGGTGGGGAAACTGCAAGGGGATGGATATGGGGCTTGGTGTTCTGTTCTCACATCTGTCTCCCTCTATTGATGCCTGCTGCCATGATGATGTATTAGAATTCAATAAGCTTTGCTTGTCTTTTCCTAGAAAGGGAAGGGCTGGCGGGGGAGAGGCAGGCCCTGTGCCACAATGAAGGGGGAAGCAATTCAAATGAATCATTCTGTTAACTAGCAGGGGGAATCCATGGCCAGTGTGAGGCCATTGCTATGTTATTAATCCCAGTTCTTACCCAGAATGTTTAACCTTGGTGATTCTAGTGGCAGTGAGACGTAAAACCCTAAGTTTAATAAGGCAGCTGGGCATCGCAATCTCTTCAATTCCAGGAACAAGGATGGAAAGTCTTTTGCTTCCTCTGCTTGGGATGTTGACTCCAGGGTGGAAACAAAGTCTCGGGAAAATGGGGGGGACTGGCAATGCACATATCGATCTTACCGCCCTCCTGCTCAGGAACGCCTGTAATGATAATGATCTTTGCTGATGCAGGGCTTACCTTGCGCTTAACTTATGCCCTTATACAGAGGACATTCAGTTCAACCAGAATTGCTCTTCCAAAGAGAAAGCTCCCTTTGTTGGGAAATCTTTTGGTTGGTGTTGAAGTTGAAGATTATTCTTGGAAACACCTGGGTGGATTTCCAGGTTTGTTTTGGGGAGGAGGGGAGGACAGGCGGGAAAGACAGTAAGTGATAGCATGGAGATATCAATATGGGGGAAAGCTACTTGCTTTGTGACGTCACTCCTTCCCAAGATCCAGTGGCAAATTTCCAAGAGTTCTCAAAAATCACAAAAGGGTGGATGGGACTTGATTTCTCATAGATACTGGAGAGGAAGCAATCCTGGGTATTGGAGGGTGAAACCCAGGGAGCATGGGTAGGCTGACTTTGGTCATGTGTCCACCTCCGAACCAATCACAATGGCTGGGAGAATGTGATGCTCTGATTCACTTGGGCCTGTGGCTAGAAAAAGGGGTGACTGGCTCTGATTGGCTTGGATCTATGTCACATACACTATGGCTGGAAAAGGAGGTGGGGCCTCATAAAAGCACATGGACTGAGAGCTGGGAAGGGTGCTGCACCCAGAGACAACAATTCTTTTTATTTATCTTTTCTTTTCTTGTTTCTCTTCTGCTTCTGTGTACTGTTTCTGTCTCCTGTTTCTTCATCCACCGCTTTTAATAGTAATCACAGCTACCCAAAACAGGGGTGTATGCATCAGGCATTAATCCTCAAAATCACCCTATGAAGAAAGGACTTACTAACTTATTTATGTATAAGCAAATTGAGACACAGAGAGGGTACACAGCATGTCCAAAGTCACGTAGTTGGTACATGGCAAGGAGGTACCAGCAGGATTTGAAACCCAGGTTTGTGTGGCTTTCATGCCCACACGCAGCCATGGCTGGACTATTCCTGCTTCTCCTCCCCTCTGCTTGGGGAGAAGCACATGTAAAACTCCCCCAGGAGACAGGATCTGATTGGGTTGGCTGGAGAATTCTCCAATCCACCATGGAGAATTCCTGAGTCAAGACTCCTCATTGGCCCCCTTAGTTGAACTTGGATGGCTGCCTGGGACCTAGACCCTGATCTCTGGTCCAGACTCTTGTGGTCAGAGGGCAGCTTACATGACCCAAAGCCAAGTGACTTGAGTGGAAGAAACTGCCTGTGTTTATTTTCTTAGGACAGTGACACAGGCTCAAGAATTCCTCAATTTGGCCCAATTCAAGGACTGAATGACTTGATGTTTTCAGACCACAGAACATTAAAGCTGGTCTGCCACCCCCATTTAAAAACTGAGACCCAAAAGGGGGGGTCTCACACAGCAAGTTTGCGACGGGAGGTCTCTGCATGTAGACTCCAGGGTTCTTTTCGCTATAAAGAGCTGGCCTCCAGCCCCAGACCAGTAGAGAGAATTAGAAATGCCACCCCCAAACACTTTGCAACAAAAAGAAGGAGTTTGTTAACTTTCTCCTTTCCTACCTGGGCTCACTCTGTCCACTTTCTCAGAGTTTTTAAGAAAAGGCTGTTAAAAAAAAATCCAGTCTCATTCTGATGTTTTATTAATGGAGACGGCTGCTGTTTCAACAATTTTAATTAGGGCTGAATGTTACTGTATTCAAACCCCAGGGAGTGTCAAGGAAAGGGAGCCACTAAGCAAATCTAAGGATCAAATGAATAGATTAATTAAATATCACCGCGTAGGCAGCTCAAGGCATGCGGACCTGCAGCCCCTCCCTCCTCCCTGACATGTGGATGAGAAGGGGAGAAGTGAGGCAGGAACTGGTGGTGGGTTCCCGTAGGCGAGTGGCTCAAGGCGTATGTGTCAGTTTCAGTGTGACACCAGCCACCAATTTTGTTTTGTTTTCAGCCAAGGATTTGGTTTCCTTTGTTAAAGGCAAAACAAGTGTGGAAATCCCCAGTTGGGTCACTGCTTCCCCAACTTCCCACTAAGACACAAAAAGTTACAGCTCTTATTTCTAATGGATTCATTTGATTTAGCATTCACTTTGTGCCAGGTTCTGTATTCAATGCTTTATGAAAATAGACTCATATAATCATCGCAGCAACTCTACGAGATAGGTAATAGTGTATCCCCATTTTATACAGGAGGAAATTGAGGTAGAAGGGGATGAAATAATTCGCGCAAAGTTTCATGACTGCTGGGTGGCAAAGCTAGAATCCAAGCCCTGGCTTCCAGTTCAGTCCTTGTTACTAACCATTGCCTTCTCTGCCTCTTGGGATTGGTCACTGACTCTTCCACTTGTGAGTCTGGGGCTGTAAGGTCCAAGCTTGATCTGTATCCTTAAGCCTCAACCTCCAGTGGGCCCCTCATGTCATCCGGCCAGCAATTGGCCCTCAGCAGGACCAGAATCATAAATCCAGATGAACTTCCTACCTCGTATGGTTAAGAGGTCAGTCTGGTTCTTGATCACCCGCCATGGAATCCAGGTTCTTTCACTTGCTAGCTGTGCGACCCTGGGCAAGTCACTTAACTTCCCTGTGCCTTAGTTTCTTTATCTGTAAAATAGAGGCAAAGATAATAATAATAAAGAATAAATGAGTAACTATATGAAAATCCTTGAAACAGTATCTGGCATGTGGAAAGCACTATTTAAGAGTTTGATTTAGTATTATTGTTATGTTGTTTTATTTTTTATTTATTCATTTTTTTGAGATGGAATTTTGCTCCGTCATCCAGGCTGGAGTGCAGTGGCACGATCTTGTCTTACTGCAAACTCCGCCTCCTGGGTTCAAGCGATTGTCCTGCCTCAACATCTTGAGTAGCTGGGATTACAGGCATGCATCACCACATTTGGCTAATTTTTGTATTTTTAGTAGAGATGAGGTTTCGCCATGTTGGCCAAGCTGGTCTTGAACTCCTGACCTCAAGTGATCCACCCCCCTCGGCCTCCCAAAGTGCTGGGATTACAGGTGTGAGCCACCACGTGCAGCCTATTATTGTTATTTTTATGATATTATTATTACATTCTTCTTTCCAAAAGGCTTGAGATTCTTTCAGTCCCTGATCTGACGTTGATTTCTGTTTGCATGCCTGATTTGCCCCTCAAACCTCAAGCTTGAGTTACTCTTCTGGCTCTGAACTTTGCCCTCTCAACTCTGTCTTGATGTAAACTTGCCCTTTTGCATCCTTGCTTCTTGGAAAGCACCTTTCTTGCTCTAGCCCAGCTCCTGACACCAAACACCTCACTGGAACCAAACACCTGATTCCCCTCAGCCTCAGAATCAGCCCTGTCTGTGGCTCCAGTTGCTCTTACATGGATGAGGATCTTCTGGGTACCTAAAAGGGCTCTGTTTTTCATAATCATGAGAGTGATAATGATAAAAATAAAGCAAGCTCCATTTCTAACACCACTGGCAATCAGTCAACCGAACAAGAAATGTTAGCTGGAAACTTTAAAGATCCAGAAATGACGGGGATATGAAGTTATAAGACAATCCTGCACTTCAGGATTTAAAAATGCCATTTTGGCTGGGCACAGTGGCTCACGCCTGTAATCTTAGCACTTTGAGAGGCCGAAGAGGGCCGATCACGAGGTCAAGAGATCGAGACCATCCTGGCCAACATGGTGAAAGCCCGTCTCTACTAAAAATACAAAAATTAGCTGTGCGTGTGGCGTGCCTGTAGTCCCAGCTACTTGGGAGACTGAGGCAGGAGAATCACTTGAACCTGGGAGGCAGATGTTGCAGTGAGCTGAGATCACACCACAGCACTCCAGCCTGGCGACAGAGCAAGACGCCATCTCAAAAAACAAAAACAAACAAACAAAAACCATTTTAACCATTTTAAAGTGTACAACTCAATGGCATTAAGTGCACTCACAATGTTTTGAAATCATTACCATCTAGTTCTAGAACTTTTGGATCACTTCAGACAGAAAGTCCATATAAATAAGCAGTCATTCTGACTCCCCCTCTTCTTAGCCCCCAACATCCATTAATAGTTGTCCGCCTCTATGGAGTTTAAGAAATTTAAATCTACTTGCAGAAACCAACAAAAGTTTGCTAACAGAAAGAGGCAGTGTGTACCAAATGCAAGAGCATAGCTTGGTGGTTAGTTTTGTGAACCCTAAAGCCAAACTGCCTGGGTTTAAATCCTGGTGTTTCTGTTTATTACGGTGTGACCTTGGGCAGATTAATCTGCCTGTCTGGGCCTCAGTCTCTACATATATTGATATGATTTAGCTGTGTCCTCACCCAAATCTCATCTTGAATTGTAGTTCCCATGTTCCCATAGTCCCAAATTATTAACCACTGCCTTCTCTACCTCTTGGCGCTGGTAACTGACTCCTTCCCCTTGAGAGTCCAGGGCAATAAGATCCAGGCTTGATCTGAATCCTTAAGCCTCAACCTCCAGTAGGCCCCTCATGTCATCGGACCAGCAATTGGCCCTCAACAATGTGTGGTAGGAGGGACCCAGTGGGAAGTAATTGAATTATGGGGGCGGTTATCCCCATGTTGTTATCATAATAGTGAGTGAGTTCTCATGAGATCTGAAGATTTTATAAGGGCTTTTTCCTTTTTGGTTGGCGCTTCTCCTTCCTGCCACCCTGTGAAGAAGGTGCCTTTCTTCTCCTTTGCCTTCTGCCATGATTGTAAGTTTCTTGAGGCCTTCACAGCCATGTGGAACTGCAAGTCAACTAAACCTCTTTTTTCTTTTCTTTTTTTTTTTAATAAATTACCCAGTCTTGAGTATTTCTTCATAGCAGTATGAGAATAGACTGAAACACATATAAAATAAAAAATGAGAGTTACAGAGTTCTATCCCTCATAGGCTAGATGGGAAGTATGTAAAGAGCTGAGAACCACACCTGACTGTAGTAAGTGCTATGTAAGGATTTGCTATTGTTACAGGCATGGATAGTAAGTCCTGTGGCTTAGCTTATTGTAATTTTTTAAAGGGCAAGAACCATTTCTATCATGCCTAGCTGAGAATCCCCAGCATCTAGCATGATACCTGGCATTCAGTAGGTGCCTGGTAAATGTTTGCTGAATGACTGAATAGGAGTTTAGGAAAGATGGGAGATTACTGTGGGACATGACAGATTATTTGGGAACCCTACACTCAATGTCAAAAACATTCTGCAGCTATTTGACAAACCTTATTAAGAACCACCTGAGAGCTGGATGTTGTGTGATCCACTACAGATAGAATGGAAAACCGTCTGTCACCAACGTAGATATGATGAAAATGATTATAATTTATCAAAACACCCAATGTTTGTCGAGCACTTAACAGGTGCCTGGCACTGTGTTGAAAACCTTACATGCACTAATTCATTTAATTTTATTTGTGACTCAACCTATGAGACAAAACCACTAGCACAATACAATAATAGCAATGAAAAAGCTATTGTTTTAAACAGAGCAAAATGTCAACAAGTGCAAATGAATCCTCTGACAATGAAGTCCATATGGGAGGTGGGGATGATGAGAACAGTTAGGTGAGGACAATCATGGACTTCTGATGAAACATCTGTATTTGTGATCCGGTCAGCCTGTTAATAATCGGGATATTTGCAGCTTGAGCTGTCAGTTGCTTTTGGTTTGCATTTTTCTTTTCTCGTCCTTTAAAATTCACCTTCTACTCTGTTATAGGACAGATCTTATCCCACATGCCACCTTTTCCTGGCAATACAAGGGGATGGCAAGAGAATGTTTGCAGGTGCCTCAGCAAACCAGGTCCCTGGTCCCTGAGAGTAGGTGCTCTTGTCTGTGTCTTCAGGGCAGTGCTCACAGCTGGTTAATTGGATCCAGGACAGGGTTATGGAGGCAGGCGTCAAAGCACAATGACCTAAATCAAACCCAAGATTAATTAAAACCTGTCCAAGTGGATTGAATATTTCATGACCTGAAGGCTGAAGTCAGGTCTCTTTGGGATAGAAATCAGACGAGAATGTGTGGTGGGGGTAGGGGTGGATTGGAAATAGAAGAAAAGTAAGTGGGGAGGAGGAGGGAGAAGAATGGGTGGAGGAGGAGGAGAGAGGAGGGAGAGAAAGGGCAGGCAGGAGGGAGGAAGGGAAGAATGACAATGAATATACGACTTCACGGAAATCAAACTAACTTCTCACCTTCATCATTAGATGTTCTCAGAGGGTGATGTACCTTTCATGGGGTTATTTTGAAAAGCTGATCTTTTCAATTATTCCGTGAGGGTAAGTAGAGTTCATTGCTGGTTCACAACTTCCCACACAAGGACCCTGGAGCCCAGAAAGGAACAACCTCTCCCAGCCCCCAAAGCTTGCTGGGATTCAGACGCAAGCCCCAGTCTTCCACTTCATTGCAGAATTGGCAGGGAGCCAGGAGACAGAGGACATTTCCCACCTTCCGAGCAACAGGTTCCCAGAATCTCAGGAGGCATTTCTTCCAGAAAGACATTTTTTTTTTCCTGTTCCATTTCTCTACCAAGGAATTAGTTGGAAACATGGATTCCCTTGGGAGACTGGGAAATTCTCTAGTCCCCCGAGTCTATCCTTGGGCTTCAGCTATATTATCTCTTGTTTCCGTGTCCCTGTGTCCGTATGGATGGGTCTGATCACTGCTGTGTCCATCTGTCTTTCTGGGTATCTGTCATGTGTGGCCTTGTTGTTTGCCTGTCTCAATACCTACTGTCAGCCCACCCCTCTCTCTGTCATTTCCCTCTGTATCTTCCCATCTCTCTGGCAGGTCTGCTCTGTTCACAGCCCACCCATGTTCACCACCCTCTTTGCTTTTCTTTCTCACTGACTTCCCTCTCTCTTCTCCTCCTCTATCCTTATTTGCTGAAGTTCATGCACATTTTAAGCATCTTTGTGCCTTTCTTTGCCCTTCTCCTTCCTCTGACTTTTCTCCCCGCCCTTCTCCTGCTCCTGCCTCTTTCCTCTTTCCTTTCTCTCTTTCCTATTCCATTATGGATGTTTTGTTGGTGGCTCCAGTCAATTCCAATCGATAAGCATCTCTAGATTCCCTGCTGTAAGCCAGCAGGTGAGCTGAGGGCCCCCTGGGAATACAGACCCAGCAGGTCCCTCTCTGCAAGTGGCTCTTAGTCAGTCAGGTTTTAGCAACTTGATATAAACTTTTATTTTCCAATCAGCTTCAACCTGCAGGTGGCCTTGAGTGTGGCCACTGCCAGAAGGAATGGTAGGGATGACTGAGCTACAAAGTGAGAGGGGAGGCAGAGAGCTGGTTGCCTCCATGGGCAGAGTGGTGCAGATGACTGTACTGGGCAGGTAGTGCCACAAAGCGGGTGGCACCTGCTCTTACCCCCCTGGGAAGTGGCCCTTAGCTGTTTAGTGGCTCTGCCATTCACCCTCATGGGTACAGTCCCACCACCTGTCTGTCCTTTCCAGGCTCTTTTCAGGGACTGCTCCGTTACATAATCAGTGTGCTCTGGAAGCCATAATTCCACAATTGGTGACTTCTCCAATGAAACCCAAGACTGAGAAAGCCTCACGGCTCTAATTATTTTGCCAACACTTTCTTCTGCATATCAATTTCCCTCCCCTGCACAATTCATATTCTATACATCTGGATGGCAAGGAGGATGCCTGGGGAAATTACATGGCTTTGCACATGAGATTTGTTAGAAGTTGGAAGAGAGACTATCTTATTTCACTCGATAATCTCTTATTTATGGGTTTGTTCTTTTCTTAATGTTAACGAGACTCGCTATCTCCGTCTTGCTGTGACAGCTTTATCAACATCTCTGTAGCTGCATTTCCATCTAGGTGGTGGAACTGTGTTCTGATTGCATTGGCATAAATAACAGGAAAACCCACTGATTGGGAATGTCTGCAAGCCTGAAGGCCTGGATTTTACACAATCTGCCTTTTCTTGTGGGCAGTGAATTTGCTAGATAGTCTAAGATCTAGAGCCTACCGTTCTGTCCACTGCTGACAAGGTGGGATTTTATCAAACTCTTTTAATTTCTCTGGATTCAGATTCTCTAGGTAGTAGCTCCTTTTTTTGAGGCAGCAGGTGCTGTCGGAGAGGCACAGGTTATGGAGTCACAATGACCTTGTTGGCTTCCTGGCTTTGTGGATTAATTACTATGAACTTCCTCATCAGTAGGAGAAAACAAAATTTTTTAAAGAGCAATAGCATTTTTTAAGTCCTTGCAAATGCTCTATGTGTAGCATTTCATTAATTCTCATAAACACAAACATAGCTTTATTTTCTTAAGAAATCTCAGGAGGAGAAATGGATTCATGGACATATACTCGTGTGTTCACTTTAATTCAGTAACGCATACTTTTGAAACATTTTATGATTGTGTATTATAGTTCACAGTTAAAGGTAAAACTCAAGCTGGGAAGGACTATGAGATTTATCCTAAGTTGTGTCCGTGAAGGTAAAGAGCCAGACAGGGCTACTATAAAGGGCCATACATGTTGTGCACTTCTTGACTCCCAGGAGGATTCTTCACCTAAGACAGGGCTCAGCAAACTACAGCACATGGGACAAATCCAACCTGTTTCTTTCCTTTTTTTTTTTTTTGAGACGGAGTCTTGCTCTGTCACCCAGGCTGGAGTGCAGTGCCATGATCTCTGCTCACTGCAACCTCCACCTCCCGAGTTCAAATGATTCTCCTGCCTCAGCCTCCCGAGTAGCTGGGACTACAGGCGTGTGCCACCATGCCCGGCTAATTTTGTGTATTTTTAGTAGAGACGAGGTTTCACCGTGTTAGCCAGGATGGTCTTGATCTCCTGACCTTGTGATCCCTCCTCCTCAGCCTCCCGAAGTGCTGGGATTACAGGCCTGAGCCACTGCACTCAGCCCCAGCCTGTTTCTGTAATAAGATTTTATTGCAACAACTTCATTCATTACTGTTTTGTCTGGGTTGCTTTTACGCAGCAGAGTTGAGTAGTTGCAACAGAGATAGTATAGCCCACAAAGATGGAAATATTGACAATCTAGCTCTTTCCAGAAAAAAAGTTTGCTACTCCTGATCTAGACGACAGTTTGAACTCTCTTAAGTTGTTCAACATGGCAGCCGTGGAGCCATGAGTTGAATATGTACCTAGTTGAGCTCTGAGTGACTGACTGATTTCTACCCTACAGGGTAGCTATGAGAATTAATGAGATAGGAATCTCTTTCACAAATGTTTACACATGGGACCAAAGATATAGGGACAAGAATGGTCACTGCAGCATTATGTCTACTGGGAAAAATCTAGAAAGAAGCCAAAAGTCCATCTCTAATGGATATGACTAAATAAACGAGGCTACAGTTATACAATGACAGATCATGTAGCTGTTAAAATGAATGAGGCAGACCCAAGTATGCTGAAAGCTGTCTGTAGCAATCCACACAATCATACATCTATATAATCATGTAAGCTCCATATCTACTGTATTTTGTTACTCTAAAATGCCACTTACTGCAGGATGCACCATTATTTTATACGTCCATAAGAAGAAGAAAGTGGACGGTTTATAATGCCTTTAACTGTAAAATGCAGCATTATTTTGAGATTTTAAATTTTTAAAAAGTTGCATCCTAGAATAGGTGAAAACATAGTTTGCTAGCATATTAATTTAAGAATATGTGTATTTCTGACAATGTACAGAAAATGTATATCAGTATGGATATATATTAAAGAATATAGAGATTGTTGCCAAGGAATAAGTGGAATTGGGCTTAGGGATGAAGGGGAGCTTTCACTTTTTAATTTTTGTGCCTCTGAATTGTTTAAAAATTTTGCAGGGGGCATGTATTACTTAGATAATTTTTAAAACATTTTTAAAATAAAAATGACTTAGATAATAACTGTGACATGACTTACCGAGTACCTGGCAAACAGTTAGAGGATATCTAGTTTCATTCTCTTCTATCCTCTCTGCTTGGCCACCAAGAAGCCATTAAAAGAGGAGAGACAAAAATATTGAGAACATTTCCTAAACAAAAGGGGTATAACACATTTAAAGTGTCATTGGCTTCTTATTAAAGGTTTCTGTTTGGTCAACTTTTAAATTTTCCATTTTCTGTTTTTCCCCAGTGAAAATTCCTTTGTTAATACAGACTATAATGAACTCTACAAATACCACACTCTGCCAGACGGTTTTGGGTTCTAACCTTCTTTTAACAGGGTATTGATCAGAATTTTTCCATGTGTCTTTACTGCATACAGAAAATGGAAACAAGTGACTTATTAGCCATAACCACAGGAAATGCTTTATTAATATTATTTCAATATGAAAGAAACATTTACACACGGTCACTTTTTTTCCCGTATGCCTTCTTCATACAGTGGATGGAGAATGAGGACCGACCTGCTCAGAATAGCAAATAACCCCCAAGTCATCTGCAAAATGAAAATTTAGCTTGGAAATTCCCCATGTTACAAACAGAATAGGAACATTTGCACAAGTTGCATGCTTGCATTGCTTTTCCCTATTTTGAATCACAAATTGGTGATTTGCCATGACATCATGCATTTAAAAAGACAAAAATTCTCATAGCTACCCTGCGTGGTAGGAAAATGCTGGTCAACTAGACTATTGTTCAAGTCCTGGCTCCCGGGCTGCCAAGTTGAACCACTCCAGGAAATTCAAACTCGTCTAGGTCAAGAGTCAGAAAACTTCTTTTATGTTTATACATGGAAAGGGGCCATTTATATTAAAAGAATTGGGCTTATAGATTTCAAAGCTGTAAGAGGCTTTGGGGACCATTTAGTCCAGCCGACTGCCCTGTGCAGGAATCCTGCACCACAATCTTCATGGCTGTGCTCAGCCTTGGCCTGTACATATATATGTCAAAGGACTCTCTGTTTAACCAAGCAATGAAAATGTAGAGCAATAATGGCCATAAGAACAGTAGGCCTTGGGTGTCAGAGGAAAGGGATAGCTAATACTATCTGTACTTCCTGGAAATGGCTGACACCGTTGGCTGCTTCATCAGTCACAAGGGCTTTTAGCTGCATGTAATGTAATACTTAAATACTAACGACTAAATAAGAAAAACGGTTATCTAATATAACTAAAAAATATAGCATAAAACCATCCCAGAGCTACTTCAGTGGCTCAAGGATGTAATTAAGGAGCCAGGTTTGTTTCATCTTTCTACTCCACCTTATCAGCTTGTTGGTCTTTCATACGTAGAAAGAGAGACAGCATGCTTTTATGTCACTATCCTTTTAACAAGAAGGAAAAGCCCCCAGAGAACTTCCCCTTACATGCAAAGGTCTAGAAATCGATCACATGGCAACCGTTAGCTGCAAGGGAAGCTGGAAAGTGAATATCTTGCTTGTTTAGTCTCCATAGTGGAAAACAGGAAAAGGTGAAGGGGTATTGAAAATGACTCCAACTGTGCCAGCAGTTCCTATTAATTCCTCACTTCTTTCTTTATAACAGAACTTTTTTGTTGTTGTTGTTTAAGAATGTGATTCAGGGTAGGATGAATCATTTCCAGTCCCAAGGGATGAATTATGATTGGAGTAAGAAATTTAATTCCTCTTGACAGCTTGGGAATGGGGTGCAGTTCTGGTCAATGAGATGTGAGATGTCTCTCAGAAGTCTGGAGAGTTTCTGAGTGATGTATCCTCTATCTTAGAAAGGATGCTCACTTCTTTTTCAGAATTTGAACAGTTTTGTTTGAAGTTCTGATGCTTGGAGTTACTATTGCCTTGTTCAACTTTGAAAGGATAAATGTGAAGGCAAACTGCAACACAAGAAGATGGAAAACTGGAAAGATAAAAACAGCACATATCCATCGGAACTCTGGAATTTCCTACCTCTGTACCTTTTGTTATGCATTACTATTATCTTTGGTTTACAAAAAAAAAAAAAAAAATACGCAGATCCTGAGGCAAAGAACGAATAATCCCCTCGTTAAAGGGTGCAAATTTGGGAACATGTATGAGAGACAGAGAGAACAAAGCAGGGAAGGGGGAAAGAGCCAGTATGAGAAAACATTATTAAGTTTGCTGTTCCTTAGTGTGACTGTCTCCAAGAATGGATATAAACTGAATCTTGGGTCAGTGCATTATAGGAGAAAGGAGGATGATTTATCCATCAACTTCCATCTCCCATTAAGCAAAAATTTGCCTATGGTTTGTTAATTGCCTAAATTTCTGGGTTTTGCATGAATGGGTTGCAACTCAGTTCCCATACCTTCCAACAGCTTGGTGTTAACAGGGAAACCCTGGGAGGGAGATGAGAAACATGTGATGCGGGTGGAGTGATAAATTGAGGTACAGTCAGATTATGCCTAATTCTGATGGAATCTCAGTGGTGGCTAGAATGAGTTGGATGATACAGTGTCTGATACAGTCTGCCCATTGCATCACCAGATCCTCTCTTTACCTCTACTTTTGAAAACAAGATGCCCTTATTTCTTCCTTGAGAAGAAGAGTACAAGTCTGATCCAATTACAGAGTCCATATCAAGATGGTAATTGGCAAAACTCTCTGAGATGACTCAAGGCAAAAAGGCCAGTGAAACAAACTGAACTAGGTTAGGAGCTCATAATTCATATCCATCCTCTTCAACCTCCGCTACTATGCTAGGTTTCTCTCATCCCGACCAGCACTTGAGCATGTCTGGCTGAATGGGGTGAACCTGGAATTTCATGCCTGAGAAGACTGAGCCCTTGTTACCTTGCCCTTGTTGGGGCCACAGTTCCTGAAACTAACAGATTTCTGTGCTCACAGGGCATGGAAACACCAAAAGATTCCCCAGTGAATTCTTCCTGCCCCAGCTTTGCAGTGGTATCTGTAGTCTTTTATGTACTCAGAATCAACTAACCTCATCAGTGCTGTAACTAATTCCTTTCCTTGGCTGCTGATCCAGCAGCACGAAGAAGCTAACACACTGAGAAGATCAGAAGTGGCACATAAGAAATATCTACTTATATATATATATATATATAAAACAGATGTTGGCAAGGCTATGCAGAAAAGAGAACACTTATATACTGTTGGTGGGAATACAAATGAGTTCAGCCACTTCAGCAATTTGAAGATTTCTCAAAGAACTTAAAACAGAATTACCATTCTACCCAGCAATCCCATTAGTGGGCATGTATCCAAAGGAAAATAAATTGGTCTACCAAAGACATACATGCATGTGTATATTCATCACAGCACTATTCATAATAGCAAAGACATGGAATCAACCTATGTGCCCATTAATGTTGGACTGGATAAAGAAAATGTGGTACCTTTACACCATGGAATATTATGCAGCCATAAAAAGGAATGAAGTCATGTCCTTTGCAGCAACATGGATGCAGCTGGAGGCCATCATCCTAAGCAAATTAATGCAGAGGCAGAAAACAATATATGGAATGTTCTCACTTATAAATGGAAGGTAAGCATTGGATGCTCCTGGACATAAAGATGGCAACAATAGACACTGGGGGAAGGGCGGGAGGGGACAAGGGCTGAAAAACTACCTATTGGGTACTATGCTCAGTACCTGAGTGATGGGACCACTCATACCCCAAACCTCTGCACTGTGTATGTACCCATGTAACCAACCTGCACACGTATCCCCTGAATCTAAAATAAAAAATTGAAATTATTAAAAGAAGTTTCTATTACAATAGCAAATACCTATTTTTATGCCATTTTGAGTTGGATTTTATTTTTACTAGCAATCTAAGCATCTTCACTAATATGTCAGAAGAAGTAACTGCTAAGGCTAAGATCTGACAGACTAGTAGAAATTAAAATGGACAAAGATGGTGGGCAAGCATGTTTCAGGCAAAAGGAAAAACATGTACAAAAGTCTGGAAGAGAATAAAAATGTGAAGCATTTGGGGAATTTAAAATGGTTCAGAATGGCCAAAATTAAGACTATTAAAAAAATTTATTCTTAAGGCTTTCTATAAAATGCTGCAAACGTGCACAGGAGAGGTTAGTGCCTTTGAAAAACCATCATTAAAAGAAACATTGTGTCACTCAAAGAACAGCTGGAGTTGCCTTGCCTTTGAAGAATGAAATAGCATCTGCTTATATCCCCAACTGTATCTCATGCTATTGAACTAAGACTTCCTCAGGATTTTCTTAAATCCTGTGGTGGCTTATGTTCATATCTACAGCTCTCATTTCCATTACTGTTAAGTGTATTTGTCTCTTGTTTTCTGTGATGTGCTCTTCTCTCTTCTCTCCATCATTCAAAATATCCAACAGCCTGGCATGGTGGCTCATGCCTATAATCCCAGCACCTTGGGAGGCCGAGGTGGGTGGATCACTTGAGGCCAGGAGCTTGAGACCAGCCTGGCCAACATGGCGAAACCTGTTCTCTACTAAAAATACAAAAATTTACTGGGCATGGTGGTGCACACCTGTAGTCCCAGCTCCTTGGGAGGCTGAGGCATGAGAATCTCTTGAACTCGGGAGATGGAGGTTGCAGTGAACTGAGATTGTGCCACTGCACTCCAGCCTGGGTGACAGAGTAAGACTCTGTCTCCAAAAAGAAAAAAAAAAAAGAAGCAACAAAGCTACTTTATCTTGTCTCTCCAAATGCCAGTCAGCCAAGTCAAGGTCTATTGAATATATTTATTTTTGTGGGTAGAGGTAATAAAAGAGGTTAAATTGTAGCACATACAATGGCTTCAGATGAACCAGTAGGTATTTTTATTCTAAGGTTCTTTTGCCAGACCTGCCAAGATATGGGGAGGAATGGCATTGACTAACATTACTCTTCAAATTTCCTCTCCTATAGTTATGATATTATCCCTCACCTCCAAGAATCTCCACACATCCTCACTACCTCTTTTGCCAAGCAGCTTCCAAATTCTTCCTGCATTGTTATGCAGAGACATTCAGTTTTCCATCTATGTCTCCTGAGCCTTCCAAACGTTCAGGATCATCCTTCCACAACCAAAATTGCTCCTCAAGGTGGCTTTGCTAAACAAATGCATCCCACTTCCCTAAGAATCTCAACTTTTAATTTAAGAATTGTTTCTCTACACTTCATTTGGGAGAGAAGGTGAGAAGTTTCTCAGAGGAGCTGGTTATCTTGAGCTATGTCTTGAAGATTAAGTTACAGTTGACTAGAGAGAGAGGTAAAGAGAGAATATTCTTCTTGAACACAGACTTTGGTGCATGAGAGTGGTGAATATCCATCCCCTCTGTCTCACTCCTCCTCCCTCAGAGCATCTTTTAACCTTCACCAAATCATTTGAACCAGCGGATGAAAGTGGGAACCCTGTGGACCTAGTCTGAAAGGTTACCAGCCCAGAGGCCACCAGCCACTGTCTCTAATGAGAACACAGAGGAAAGTTCCTTCAAGCTGTGTATGTACCCACTCCAGGAGGTCAATAAAGTGAGACGCATTGAACATTTCTTTTCACTTCTGGCCAGCCTCCTACAATGTAGAGGTTAAGTGTGCAGGCTTTGGAGCTAAGCTGCTTAAATCTTTACTCACCCCATTTAGTCACCATGGGATCTTGGGCCAGTCACTAAACTCCTCTGTGCCTAGGTTTCCTAATCAGTAACATGTGGATAATGACAACACATATGGTTGTTCTGAAGATTAAATAAGTCACATGTACGTCAACTGCTTAGAACCATGTTTGGCACAAGCTAAGCCCTTATTAAATACTAGCTCTTGATATAAATCCTTACCTAGGCTCATTGACAATGCTGGTTGCTCGTGGTATCTCATGTGTCAACCATGAAAATCACCTCTGGCTCAGGCCACTTCTTTTATGGCACAAGTTTTTATAATGGAACATGGTTGTGATGCAATCAATTCAGTTAATGGACATGGCTTACTTAACTCAAACATCGATTGCATACAATGGAAATAAAACTGGGAATAAAAATGTGGCCATGAGAAGAAAAGTTACACATTGCAGAGGAACACTCAGCTGCCTTAGGGAGCTGTTGTCTGGCTGCTAGGGACATGTTTTTTGTTTGTTTGTTTGTTTTGAGATGGAGTCTCACTCTGTCGCCCAGGCTGGAGTGCAGTGGCGTGATCTCTGCTCACAGCAAGCTCCACCTCCCAGGTTCACGCCATTCTCCTGCCTCAGCCTCCCGAGTAGCTGGGACTACAGGCGCCCACCACCACGCCCAGCTAATTTCTTTTTGTATTTTTAGTAGAGGCGGGGTTGCACCGTGTTAGCCAGGATGGTCTTGATCTCCTGACCTCGTGATCCATCCGCCTCGGCCTCCCAAAGTGCTGGGATTACAGGCGTGAGCCACCACTCCTGGCCATGTTCTTTTGCTTCCCTTTGGTTGCCGCTAATTGTGCTGCTCCTGGAAGCTTCGACATATACTAATGCCTGGGTGTTTCTTCCATGAATTCTGATGCAACTGGTTTGCACTGTAGCCTGGACTTCAGAATTTTTAAAAAGTCTCAAGGTGATTCTAATTGCAGCCAAAGTTAAGAACCACTGTTTTTTCTTTTCTTTCTTTAATACCCACATCCAGATCACACTCCAAACAAATTAAATCAGAATCACTGTGGTTGAGGCCTGAGCATCAGCATGTTAAAGAGCTCTCCTGGAGATTTAATGTGCAGCCAGGGTTGACAGCCACCACTCTCAGTGCTCATTTATTTGGATCTAATCCTAAGTGCTGTTAAGGATTTGCTCAGTGAGGTCTACGTTCATTTTTGTTAATTTTATAGCTTGCAATGACAAAATAAACACATCTACTTAAAAAAAAGAAACCTTTGTGATTGAAATTTTTGCCAAAACCCCTCACAATTTTGGCTTTGCAAATCTGATATTCTTCAGTTCCTTGAAATAATTTTATTTACTTATTTATCTTTTTGAGACAGGGTCTCACTCTGTCACCCAGGCTGGAGTGCAGTGGCACAATCTTGGCTCACTGCAACCTCTGCCTCCCCTGAAACTATTGTATGTAATTATAATGTGATTTTTAATAATGTGAGATGTCTTAAGATCACAAAGCTCATGTTGGTAAGAGTGGACTGCTGTAATTTTTTTATTTTTTTCAGAATTTACTGTTTTCCTAGCAAAATTATTTCTGGAATTGCATTTGTAGAACCACTTTTCTTTAACTCTTTGCTTACGTTTTTTTGCTTGGCCAGGCCAGAGAAGGGAGGGTCCTGATTAGTTTAAGTCATTTAGCTTATGCTATCCTTATGGGTGTAGGGATTGGTTCTAAGATGAGTGCATGGACACTTTCTGGCCAATGAAAACTGAACTCAAGTTCAACTGTTGGGGAAGAGAAGCTTTTATCTCAGTGTGATGTGAAGCTGAGAAGGTGTGAGATCTGGGGCTGTTGAAAGACAACAGTCTGTGGGAGAGTGAAACTATACACACAGGAGGGCTGGAGAGTTGTTGTTCATCCTATCTTGATGACTTGGAAAAATTCTGGAACCAACAAGGCCAGATAGCTCTCCAATTTTTCTCTTACCTGAGTCAATGAATTCTCCTTCTGTAAAAGCCATGTCAATTTGAATTGGAGCTTTTACTTAATTACTATGAAGAGTCTAACAGATAGAGCAGAACAGAGGAGAGCATTTAAATAGCACAGTTGAGCTTTTCAAAGTAATTTCTTGCCTACTTCTTCACGTGGTCCTTGCAGCAAAGAGTCAGTGTGGCAGAGCCCTGGACAGTATGCTTCCAGAAGACAAGACATGAGAATGCTTTGGTCCATGTCTTCCTCACCTGGCAGGCACTCAGTTCATAACTGTTGAGAGGATGAGTGAACTCATTTTTATGATATGAATTCAGCCTTTCTCAGGACCTCCCCACCCCTTTATCTTAAATGATTCACAAGCCATTCCTTGAATCAATCTGCCATTTCCTGCTATTTCTGGGCTTTTGCCTGAGTTATTCCTTCCACCTAGAATACTTTCTCTGCTTCCTCTGCCTCCCATATTCTCATCCATCCTTAAAACCCAGGATAAATGCATCTCTTTTACAAAGCTTACTTTGATTTCCACCGGTCTGATAGAATGGCTTTTCTGCCTCTCTAAACTCCTGTGGGGAAGGAAATAAAGACTCAGACAGACCTGGGTTGGAATCTCTCTATTGTGTCACTTCCAGGCTGTGTGACCTTGGGCAAGTCATTTAACTACTCTAAGCCCAACTATATAATGTTGGGATAAAAAATACTCCCAACTTCATACGCACATTGTGGAGAACAGATGAAATACAGAGTACAAATTTTCTGTGGGTTGTAGCACAAAGAAGACCGCAATTCTAAGAGGTACTACTGTTACCCCTGTTTCACAGGTGAGGCATTCTGTGATTAAATAACCCATGCCTAAGGTCAAAGGACTCTTCATTCACTTGTTCCTCTACAAGTCAATATTTATTGAGCCCCTACTATGTGGGTGCTAGGAGACAGTGGTGAACAAGACAGATGAAATTCCTGCACTCATATTCATGAGGGAAAGTGGTTTTGACATAAAGAGATAAGAGATAATGTGTGATGAATGTTACAAGGGGGAAGTTTAGGGTATTATGGGGGGGATATCAAGATGTTGGAACTTGGCCATAAGACTTCCCTGAGTTATGATAATTAAATTGATATGAGAAGAACATGAGCCTTTTTTGCCCTGTCACATAGAAGTCAGGTTTGGCCAGGTGTGGTGGCTCACGCCTGTAATCCCAGGATTTTGGGAGGCTGAGGCAGAAGGATTGCTTGTGCCCAGGAGTTCGAGACCAGCCTGGGCAACATAGCGAGACCCCCGTCTCTACAAAAATAAAAATAAAAATGTCAGCCTAGAGGGGTGGTGCACATGTGTTGTCTTAGCTACTTGGGATCCCAAAGTGGGAGGTTCACTTGATCCCAGAAATTTGAGGCTGCAGTGAGCTAGAATCACCCCACTGCACTCTAGCATGGAGACATCTGGGGCCTCTGGCTGGGGCAGCCTGGCCCCCTCTCTTTGCAGATTTCCAGGGGCATGTAGCCTCCTTCCCATCAAGCTGGGGACCAGGGGAAGAGGATGGTTTTCTTCATGACTCTGACTGGTCTATCCTAGCCCTCCTTATCAGCGCCGCCAGTCACTCTATCATTCTCCTTCACGTGCCTCTCCTCTCCAGCCAGACTTCTGATGATATTTCATTGTTCTCTGAAATTACCTCCATAAAATTTTAAATAAAAATGAGAAATGGGCTCTTACAGCTTCTACAATGGCTCCATGCAATTTTTCCTCTCTCCCCTCTCCCCCGGCCCACAATCAGCAAAGTCAACACAGCCCCTGCTCATGGACCAGTTTTCCCTAGAGGCTTTTGATAGAGGATGTGAGATGGAGGCTTGCACACAGGCAGCACACAGACTGTTGGCAGACAGCAGTTAAAACTCTGGGAATTTCACATTAAAATCCATATTTCTGACATCTGAAAAAAGATCAGAAATGGCAGCACCATTTCCTCATCTTCTCACAGCAATATTTGGCTTTAGCTGAGGGGCAGCTGTCTCCTGTAGATGAGGAATGCAAC
Source organism: Pongo pygmaeus (assembly GCF_028885625.2). Lineage (NCBI taxonomy): Eukaryota > Metazoa > Chordata > Mammalia > Primates > Hominidae > Pongo > Pongo pygmaeus. The sequence goes on from NC_072391.2 coordinate 22,204,694, forward strand.
CTGCCATTCACCACAGACCCCGCTTCTCCCTGTTGATCCCCAGCCCAGTCTGCTTAAGTCATTTTCCAAGTTTGCTTGGTCTCAGAAGGCACTGAAGCTTGCACTGAATTTTAATTTGGATTTAAAGTGGATCTGGCACATTGTAAGTGGCGGATTGAATAGCTATTATTAATAGTAGTAATGGTAATAATATTCAACGAGTACAGTTCCAAGGCTGGATAAACAGGATATAGGACTTTCTTGCATAGCAGTCACATAAGAATAGTGATAACCAAGCATTCATAACAACACCCTCCCTCCTTTCTAATCAGCACTCCTACATTAGAACATTTCTTAATAAATTGCACAAAATTCCTATCCATAATAGAAACAGTGCATGTTGCAGCTAGGTGATTATTATTATTTACTATCACCCTTAATTACACATAATTTCAATAATTGCCCAAACACAGACTACATGAATAAATATTCCTCAGGAAAACACAAATTAATGAAAAGAGAATCCAAGCTGGCAGTGAGATCTGTAAGATCCTGAGGGCACTTTTTCTTTTAAGTGAGGTGAAAGTGACAAGCACAGAGGGGATCACCGGGAACACGGGCTTGCCAGGCATTTGGATCTTCTTGGGAATGGATTCAGGACAGTGAGTATCTCTGGCTCAGTCTGTAACAATTTCTTTGCCCATCAGTGAGAAAGAATAATAGTTTAGCTGACCCGAATTTGCATTCTACTAAACTGGTGAGTGTCCTTCTGTTCCAGTGATCTTTCTTTCTTTCCTTTCTTCATTCAACAGTGATTGAGTAGCTGTCATGTACTGTGGACATTGTCCTGGGTGCTAGTGATACTGCAGGGTGCAAGACAGCCACGGAAACTGACTCGTTGGAGTTTACAGCATAGCATCTTCCTCCTCTTGGCTCTTGGAGTATGTGATCCAGTCTGTTATTCCACATGTACTGCTGATCACCTACTATATGCCAGCCAGGGATCCAGATGTTGAGTAGTCTGCAGTAATCAAGCCAGATAAAGTCTTCCTCTCTTGGAGTTCACATATTAGATGGAGAAGACTCATAAATACACAATTAAAGCAAGAGAATTACAGCCAGTAACAAGTACTATGATGAAAACCTGGGTTTGGGGCTGGGTGCCGTGGTTCACGCCTGTAATCCCAGCACTTTGGGAGGCCAAGGCAGGCAGATTACCTGATGTCAGGAGTTCGAGACTAGCCTGGCCAACATGGTGAAACCCTGTCTGTACTAAAAATACAAAAGTTAGCTGGGCATGGTGGTGTGTGCCTGTAATCCCAGCTACTCAGGAGACTGAGGCAGGAGAATCACTTGAAACTGGGAAGTGGAGGTTGCAGTGAGCCAAGATTGTGCCACTGCACTCCAGCCTTGGTGACAGAGTGAGAAAGACTCCGTCTCCAAAAAAAAAAAAAAAAGAAAAAGAAAAAGAAAAAAAACCTGGGTTTGCATCCAAGCTTTGCCAGTGTTATTTGTTCTTCAACAGTTCGCTGCTTTACATCTCAGAGTCTTAGTTTTCTCATCTGTAATGTGGGGGCAAAGACAGCACCTGCCTCTCAGGATCGAAGACAGGAGTAAATGAAATATCACATATAAAATACTTAGACAATGCCCAGCACATATTAGGCACTCAGTAAATATGTATTTTTAAAAGAGCGAGAGATCTGCATCCTACTGGTGCTTCCAAGGTCAACTCAAGGCTTATCTCCTCCTTGAAACATCCAGTTGCCTCCCCCACCTCCTTCATGTCCTCCACCACACACAGTGACTTTGCTCTTCTAGAACCAAGCTGAGTACTGCTGATTTATTTTACCTGCTAATTATCTGTCTCGCCAAACCTGACCAAACTCCTTTAACTCTTTTGCAACCCCACTCCTATGCACCTAACACCCTACTGAGCCCTTGGTAGGCGCTCAATACAGGTTTATTGATTGACAACTTGTACCTGAGTTGATCTACTTTGTCTTGATGCCTAGTCATCTTCTATAGATAAGGTGAAGGGGAGATGTGTGCGTTGTGGTGTTGGGATCAAATTAGGAACCCCCTCACTCCTACAGTGAGGTTGGCACTCATGTAAGGCTATTAGGACTATAGTCCCCAGATTTACAAAGGCTGAACGCAGTAGATAACCCCCTCCTTTCTTGCATAAAGGAGAAATAAAGGATAATCGCAGGGCTTTCTTCAGCTCCATTTGTGTGTGTGAGGAGCGTTACACTGGCAGTAATTACAGAAGGAAAGGAAATGGAATAAGTACCAAAGGAAGAATTAGTTGTACTCGACCTAATTAAAATCCTGTAGAAAGAATTTTTCTCTTATTTGCAAAGGTGATCTAACATAACCTTGAAGCCATTGTATTAACCACTGTACTTTTCATTTTAAGGGGAATAAATGGCAGAAAGATCACTTGGGAAAGGCAACCTTTCACTCGCCTTTCAGAAATTAAATGACCTTAATTTCTGAACCACTTCCTTTCAATGAAATTAAATTGCATTGAACCCGGTCAGTTAACAAGGGGAAGTTAATCAAGCCAGAGGAGGAGTTCACCCAACTGATTCTCTGGCAGGAGGACTTTGGGAAGCTTTTGGAAAAGGAAAAACAAACAAACAGAGGAAAGAGGCTTGGACCTTTGGTCAAAGTGGGCTGAATTTGATTTTTTGCTTTGTTTGAACACACACACACACACACAGAGGTGGCGGGGGAGAGAGAGAGAGAGACATAGTTGCTCCAGTGGTCTGGATATAACAACCACCACCATGATAATTATCAGTTGTGTATTTCTGATCGTACTAAGCCCTTTGTACAGGTTATCTCATTCATTCTTACAACTGTTCATACAAGCTGCTATTATTCTCCCCATTTTGCATATAAGAAAATTGAGGCTCAGAGATGTCAAGTACTGGCTGACATCACATATCTTAACCAAATGACAGAGCTGGAGCCAGAATCCAGGTTGGCCAGATTCTGAAACCACTGCGGTATATTTTCAACCAAATGAGATGGGTGCTTGCCCACAGTCTCATTCATCACAATTCTTTGGATCTTTTGTTCCAATAGGCTATGTCACTGATAGGAATGTTTTTCTCAAAATGCCAGTGGCCCTTTAATCAATGTGGGAGGTGCCTTTGTGGCATATAGGGTTATGGTTTCATAAAGGTGAAACTTTTGTAACTTGCACTTAGTGACTGTTCATTATGACTATTGTTCAGTATAAATTGATAGGTGCATGAGAAATGCCATAGGTAAGGTCTTAACAGATAATGTGACTCTAGTCCTCATGGACTGATAATAGATTCTCCATCCAAATGCGGGGAATGGAGCTACCAGCTGAGGTAGCTAAGGAGAGAAAAAGTATAGTGTAGTCATTATGAGTGCACACCTCGAGTTCTGATTGCCTCAGCAATCCTGGGATATACCACTTTGTAGTTTTGCAACTTTGAGTAAATTATGTGAGCTCTCTGTGACTCTATTTCTTCATCTTCAGAATGGAGAGGATTACAGTACCTACCATATAAGTGTGTTGTGAAGATTAAATGACAGAATTATACAATTAGCATACAGTAAGTGCCTAGTGAATGTTAGTTCTTAAGATTCAAAATTTGGTCCCTGGTAATCAAAAAACCTGAGCTTCTGGAAGAAGACAGAAGTGGTTAGTTCCCTGGAAGCTGGTTACCAAGAGAGACTTGTTCAGAGATGATCTGGGTTTGAACTGATGGAAGAAAAGGAAACTAAGAGCTAGGAAATGGAAGGGTCCGTAGGATTTGCTATGTTCTCAGCAAATGTCTCAGGTAGCTGTCCAGGGACAGAACCCTTGCTAGGTAAACCTAGGTAAGACAGAGGGAGTGAATGCAACTTAGGAGAATCCCTCCATATTTTCATCCTTCAGTCCACTTATTCTTCTATCCTTCTATCCTTCCATTCATCCATCCACCCATCCTTTCCTCCTAGAGTCTGCCATCCTTCTAGACTTCCACTCATGCTTCTATCCTTCTGTGTTTCTGTCCCTTTTGTAATTTCATCTGTTCACCCATCCATACCTTGTAATCACCTATTCTTTTATCCTTGGTATGTCTTAGTGGTGAAAAAGGCAGAATGTGGACATGGAAAGTCTGGGTTCAAATCCTATGTCATTTACTACTTGTGTGGCTTTGGGCAAATGTTTTAACCTCTTCAAACTCCAGTTTCCCCATTTATAAATTAGGACTGTCTCCTGAAGGCAAAGGAGAATCACTGGAGGGTTCTGAGCAAGGGAGTAACACAAGTGTATTTGTGCTTTCCCCACCCTCCCCAACTTTCATTTTTTTTTAATACAAACAATCCCATAGCATTTATTCCCATCTTGTAATAACATAAGGGTAATCAAAACAATATGAATAAATGTTCATATTGGACAAAGGACATCTCAAAACAAACTGTATCCTTCTCAACAATTTCTCACTTCATTGATCATTTCTAGTTGGAGACACTTTGTAGCAGAGGAATATTATCTCCTTTTAGTATGATCCGACCCAGTTGTTTTCTTGACTTTGTTTTAGAATGAATCTCTTCTGCGTCATCTAATACAAGGTTCATATACTTATCAAAACCAATGATACAACCTCCTATCCACATATTCACTTGCTCATAGAGCCACACCTGAATCCGCAATCTATTTTCTAAGTATCTGAAGATGAGGTTGATGGGCTGTACCATAACCCTCTGCACTCTCTGGCCCTGGCCATGGTACGCCATGGTGGAATTTTACAAAGAGCACACCCACACGCTGCCTCTGAGAGCAAATTCTGGAATTTTTTTCCTCATTTTCTCTGTCTGCTGTGGAGAGGATAGAGTGAAAGGGGCAAGACCAACAAGAGGAAGGTCCATTGGAAGGTGCTGCAAATTACTAAGGCAAAAGATGATGTGAACATGAACCAAGTCATGAGAGCTGTCATCTATCGTGTGCTTAGGAGGTGTCAGGCTCAGTGCTACATGTTTTGCCTAAGTCATTTCACTGAATCCTCCTAACGACCCTAAGAGTTAGATACTATTTTGTTATTTCCATTTCACAGATGGAGAGAAGGAGGCTTAGAGAGTTTAAGAAACTTGCTGGGATCATGTAACTGCTAAGTAGCTGAGCTTGGATTCAACCATAGATCATTTGACTCTGACATGCACCCTGCAGCTCTAGGCTGCTCCCTGTGCAAGGATGGTGAGGATGTCCTTGTGAGGTTGTGGAATAGGGACCACTTGCAAGGGGTGCTGCTGATATCAAAGGAGTAAGAGGACTTGACCCCAGCTGATTGTGGGAAGCATGAATGCTGGTAAGCTGACTCTCTGGGAGGGGATGGGAAATGTGGAAGCCTTGGTTTGTAGTTTTTTCCAATTTAGATGGTATAAGTACTTCCCCCATGGCTGATTTCAAGTTACTAGCATGATATAACCAAATGGGAGTTGGGAAGAGACAGTGGGAAGTACAGAAGAGCTAAGGATGACTCGGGAGTCTTCAGCTTGTGGCTGAGTACAGGTAGGTGTGGTTAACAGTTACAGGGACTTTCTAATTTCCCTTGGGTCAGATGCAGCTTTAAGAATTCCCTGAAAACTGGAAAACTGTTTCCCCAGAAAATTTCTTATTGTCACAAAATTCTGAAAACACTTCAAGGTTTTCATGTTTATAACAGAGCCCTTATGCTTCATAAAAAAAATCCTAGTGATATTTAATAAGTAAGTCAACATTAAGGATACATTTAGTTCACACATCTGTGGCTTGGCTGGGGATTGGCTGATCAGGCTAGGCTAGTTGCAGGGGCACCACTCCAGGTGTTGGTCATTCTCTGCCTGGGATCAGCAGGCTAGCTTAAGCTTGGGCACACAGCAATGGCAGAAACACAAGATGGTAAATGGAAACATTCAAGGCCTCTTAAACCCAGCCCTTGACTTTGGGTTTGGACATGTGACTTCCTTTGGCTAACGGAATTAGGTGAAAGAAGCGTGGTACAGAAACACAAGATAGTAAGTGGAAACATTCAAGGCTTGTAGCTGATACCATGCTGCTTCCACCTAATTCCATTAGCTAAAGGAAGTCACATGTTCAAATCTGATTGGAAGTCACATGTTCAAATCTGAAGTCAAAAGGTGGGGAAATCCATTCTGTCCTTTTAGTGAAAAGGACTGAAAGTCACATGGCAAAGAATGTGGATGCAAGGAGGTGTGGGGGAAATTGAGGCCAGTGAAACAATCTTTCCCAGAGATGTCTGTCCAGGTGAGCAGAACATACCCTTTCCCTGAGGAAAATAGTCAGGCCTCAGGATTTTCAGCCCAAGCTTTGCCTTTAAACTTTACCCAACCTCTTTTGATCCTTTACCTTGGTGAGGACCTACAGGCTTGGGCCTCCTTCCTTTCCTCCTCTGCAATTGGGAAGACTGGCTTTGTCCCACCATTTAGAGACACAAGCATTACATCATCTCTCCTTTGCCACTTTGACAAGCCAAGCGACTTTCTCCCTACCAGTTTTTTGAGAAAGCAAGCAAACCCTTCAAAAAGGTGCTGCAAATGCAACTTTCCCTGATACGTCTTAAAATTAGTGCCTTTTTTATTTTTACAAGTAGGACTTGTTTATACCACACACACGACAACAACAAAAAAGAAAGATAATTAGACATACACACTGCAATCAAGCATATTGGGTTCGTTGGAATCATTAAACTTAATTACTTTCACTTGTTATTCCTGGGGCCATAATATCAGTATTAAATGCCGATGGAATCTGCAGTATGTTTGCTTTAGCTAAAGCAAGGACTTGGTAATTTACTGCCTCTTTGAGAGATTTTTTATCAAAGTGAGGAATATGCTGAGTACCTCCACTTGCTTCTCATGGGGACTGCTGCAAAACTCCTTTGCTGAGAGACTGGAGTGTTGTCTTTATGCAACCTGTCTCAGTGCTCTGAGAGAGGCTCTTCTTAAGATTCCTGCCTGTCTCCGGGCAGAATTAACCACAAGTGCTAACCACAGGCACTAAGCCCTTACATTGGGCATATCTTCCTTAATCCTCACAATTACCTCAGTTTTGTAGAAAAGGAAACTGAGGTTCCCAGAGGTTAAGTAACTTGCCTGAGGTCACATAGCATGTAAGAAGCAGGTGCAGGATCTTTGCCGATGGAGAAGTTTTCTGAGTCCAGCGTGGATGCTATCCCTCTGTTTGCAGTTCCCCAAATCTTGGTGTTAGCTTCTCCCTTCGACCTTTCTTTCATTTCTTTTTGATTAGTCTTATGAATGAACTCTCTCAACCTCAAATTCTGATAAAAGTCAAGATTCATTAATGTTTTCATTGTGCCTGCCATTGTACTGGGGTTCTAAATAATTCATCTCACTTAATCCTCCCAATAACCCTATGCTATAGCACATGTTCATTATATGTGGTTGTTATTATTACTATGATTACATATCGACATATCTATGTGTCATCCAGCCTGGGCAACAGAGCGAGACTCCACCTCAAAATATATGTATATATATATGTGTGTGTGTGTGTGTGTGTGTGTGTGTGAGTGTGTGTGAGTGACTGATGTTAGCACCTGTGTTAGTTAGGCAGTTAGGAGTGTGTTCCTCTGCAGGTAAAAGCTGATCACAGCAGTTTCACCCAATCTTTATTTGCTTATTTATTTATTTATTTTCTTACATCATGTCAAATATAGAGTGGCAGCATGAGCTGTTATGGCTGTTCATGATGACATTATAAATGCAGGCTCCTTCCATTTTCAGCTCAGTCATCTTTAGAAATTGGCTTTTTTTTTTTATGGTTGCAAAAAGGCTGCTTTACCTCCAGGCATTGCATGTGTCTGGAGATAGGTGGAGCGCAGGAGGCAAACTCCTCTTCTGTACTATTATTTGTGCAAGATCTCCCTCCCTGAAGTCTATTACCAACACCTGACTGCGTAGAAGTGCCTTGTGGCCACTCATTGCTCAAGGGAGTCTGGGAAGGACATTTTATTTCAGCTGCATACGTGAGTGCCATGAACAAAAAGAAGGCTCTTATGGTAAAGAAAAGAGGAGAACGAATATGGCAGAAAGAACTAGCCTCGTCTGGCAGAGCATCTGCGGAGGACCACATCAACAAGCCTTGCTAATTGAAGGCAGGTCAAAGGATTTGAGGTATTTCCCCTTGAAAAGCTTCATTTCACTTTGTATTATTTCCTTTAACACCCACACAATCTTTTGAGGAAATTGGTCCACTTTCATTCTTAGGTGCTCTCAAAGAACATTTCCCCAACCAGTTTCAGCCAGAATGAGGAACAAGAAGAGGTAGGGGCTGTCTCTGCCCAGGAAAGACCTGAACAGGGCTCATGTCTTCCCCAGCTAACAGAGATGGCAGGCTGGGGAGAGCCATTTGGACTGGGAATTGCGATGGAGGATGGGTGGAGATTTAATTATGCAATTATCTAGGCTTGGAGTCAAACCTCTCAACATGCTCCTAATTAATTGATCAGATGCACCACCTGCTGACCCTCTCTCCTCTACAGGCTCCCAGAATGCACCAGGATGGAGGAGGTAGCACAGAGTCTGCTCATGCTTGGGGAATTGGGGAGTTCCTCATTAAATGAGTGTGCAGTCAATTAACATATGAGCCCCGGGACCCTCTGAACATGCCTAGTAATGATCAATTAGAGCTAGTAGATGAGGACTGTGAGGAAGAGGGAGCTGTCTTAGCTTATTGATTATGTGTATTAGAAGGGCAGTGGGTAGACAGTAGACAGTGGTAATTTCCAATAGCCATTTCCAGCACAGATAAATTCTATGTTCCAGGGAGGAATGGAGTAGGAAAACAGCAGTAGCAAATGTCCTGTCCTGCCAGCTCAGTAATGATAACTGACATGTGACTGTGAGGATTTTGTTTTTAATTTTTAAAGAATGTTTAATTATAAGAATTATGTACAATAATAATGTGTCATTGCATTTCATGAGTGATTGCTGTGAATGGGACACTGTGCTCAATGCTGTGCTTACATATCTCACCGAGTGCTTACGGTAGCTTATAAGAAAGTTAACACCCTGTAGTTCAGATAAGGCTTGGAAAGGTGATGGGATTTGCTCAAGTCACACAACTAGGAAGTAGAAGAGCAAGAATTTGAACTTAGTTTTGTCTGGATCCAGAGCCTGTCCCTTTAAACACTAATCATTCTATCCCTAACTCATGTCATTTTAGGAAAATTGGATAATGCTAAAACATATAAAGAAAGTAATCATCCATAATCCCAGTGCTGAGGGACAGTGCGTACAAGATATACTAATCTTTACCTCCCACGATCTTCTTAGCTTCCAGACCCATTTTCATTTCCTTTCATCACTGCCTTTCACTTTTACCAGAGCTGTTTAAACCAAGGGTAAATAGCTGACTCACGGTGGGCCAGTTACATCTGTCTCTCTCCAATTTAAAATAGGGTCACAGAGACTGAGTCAGTTAGGTGCGGGAAGGTAGGGTTGCTGAACTGCAAAGGAGCGTGACCCATTGAGAGGGGTCCCAATGTGGAGTTGCCAGTGGAGTTTCCATGATGGATATTGTGTAAGTGGATGTGTAAGCAAGGAAGCTGGTCTGCAATGAGAGGAAGAGGAAGCAGTTAGGATGAGAGGCAAATTTAACAGAACATGTGGTTCTGAAAAAGAGTGAGGTGAGAGAACACCCAAAAGATTATAGTTCTTTGAGATCAGCTTGTGCTCTCTACAATTGTGTCCATAGAACCAATCCTCTTTTAATTTAAGCTTCCTTGAGTGAGTTTCTCTTCTTGATAACCAAATGATCCCTGATCAAAGTACAACTACTGTTAACATACTGGAATGTTTCATTCTAGGCTTTTTTCCTTTTCCCCTCTTTCCTGCCTTTCATTCTTGTTTATAACCTTGGATGCAGAGAGCTGAATCTCTCATGCTTCTCATCACAGCACACCATTGCCACTGGTCTACACGATGCCTTCTCATTTTATTTATCTCTACCCCATTCACTCCCAGTCCCTATTCCTAAACCCCTTCCCCATAGGCATCCACTCAAATGCTTTTGACATATATCCCTAATGCATGTTTACTTCTAAAATATGCAGTGCTGTTTTCTCCATGTGTGTGATTTTGATATGCTTACTTGGTGGTGTGTGATCAGTATCATTCATTCCCTTCCTTTTTTTGTAATTAACACTATATTTTAAAGTTCTATTTCACTTTTTGTTTTAACTTAATCCTATTGAGACAGGTAGGATGGCTGGTTTCCTGTTTTGATGTGGTTTAGCAAAAAAGAACAAAAGCCCCTTACTCAAGCTGTAGCTTACCTAACTTTCATCAGCAACAAAAGACCCAAGAAAGGAGATCAAGACCACCCTGGCTAACACGGTGAAACCCCGTCTCTACTAAAAATACAAAAAAAAAAAAAAAAAAATTAGCCGGGCGTGGTGGTGGGCGCCTGTAGTCCCAGCTACTTGGAAGGCTGAGGCAGAGAATGGCAGGAAGGAACTCGGGAGACGGAGCTTGCAGTGAGATGAGATTGTGCCACTGCACTCCAGCCTGGGTGACAGAGCGAGACTCCGTCTCAAAAAAAAAAAAAAAAAAAAAAAAAAAAGACCCAAGAAGCTATGAACCACAAGATCCTGCTTTCGGGGCCTATGGACTTCCCTGGGTTCCACATGTGCGGTTAGACTTAAACTTCAGCTTGTAATTACCCCACCCTCATTTTAATGATAAAACTCACATGAAGGGGTGGAGATGTAAAATGCTAATGTCACATGTGATGTATGAAGAAGCATGTAAAGCCACTGTGCAGGTGCTAGAGAAAGCCTCCCACACATGCCCTGACAAAACCTTTCCTATAGAAAGGCCCTATAAAACTCACCCATATACTACCCTCGGGGAAAAACTCACCCTTTCCCTTTTGCAGTACTGACTCCCCTTGTGCACAAGTGAAAATAAAGCTTTCTCTTTCTCTTTGCTGCTCTGTCTGGTGACCTCCCTTGATTTCTATCCTGGAAGACTGCAAGGACCCAGGATGCTGATGGCACTATATAATGAGAGGAAATTTTGTTTATTTCAAATCCAGATACCTAGCTTTCCAACACACACCTTTCTTTTAGAAACTCATATTGGAGAACAGCTTTAAAAATACCCAAGGTTGTGAGGTAGTCTTTTCCTTGAGCCATAAAAGAGACTTCTCTTAACTTTTTCTTCCCAGTTTTACTGAAGAAGATGACGGATTGAATTGACAGGATTCTGAGTCTGAGATTGACTGAATTCTCCTTTGCTCTGCTGCCCAGATGGAGAGCTGGCTATTTGGTGGGGATTTTAGGAGCTAAGTGACATGGCAGACTTTACCCAAGTATAGGAGTTCAGAGACAAGATTGGTGGATATGTTAATTATGACTCTTTTGATTGAAACAAAAGAAACCTAAATGAAGTTAGCTTAATCAAAAAAAAAAAAAAAAGACATTTATTGACTCATGTACCTTGATAGTCCATAGTGGAACAAGTGTCAAGAGTGGTGATATCCAAGGCTGAAAATGAACTGAAAGGGAATTGGGTACCTGTTTCTCTCCATCTCTTGGCTCTACTTTCTCTGTGTTGATTGCATTCTATAGTAAATTCTCCCCAAAGAGACACAGGAAAGACCATGGGAAGCTTCAGGCTTACACTCTGTCTCCTAAGCAACCCAGCAAACAGATAGCACTTCTTTCCCAATTCCAGCCACAGCCCCAAATTTGTTTCGATTAAGTTGGAATGGATCCCATGCCTTTCACTGAACCAGTGAGTATCATGGGCTTGCCTACGCCTGGGTCATGTGAATAGGCCTGGCTCCATCTGAGCATGTGGATGGACAGCAAAAAGGATACAAGGGTTCCATTACAAGGTGAAAAGGAAATGGGTGATGGGCAGGCAATAACCAATAGGTCTACACCAGCAGGGGCCAAGGGCAATGCAAGCAAGTCCTTCAAGTGTCTATCTAGGGAGTGGGGAGAATAGAGACAAGACGTAACAGGTTCAAGCAGGTAAGCAGGGGGACCTCAATGTATATTAGTTACCATCCCGTACTGAGCCTGCCTGGGGAGTTCAAAGCCATCTTAAAGGTCAGGGTAAAAAGGAACCAGAAACCAGAGAATAAAGTGCAGTCTTTAGGATCAAACAGTTCTGGATTCAAATTCAATACCACTGCTTCCTCACTGTTGGACTCAGGAAAGCTCCTTCATCTTGTAAGCTTCATTTTCCCCAATTGCAAAGTGGAGATTTCTATGTAAATACAAAACGGAGGTATAAAAACATGTAGTGCCTGGCCCACACAGACCCTCAGCTATTATGGTGATTTGCCTTTCCAATCACACCATTTATCACAATGTGTCTAAACTGTATATTTATACATGTATGCCCCTCATTCTATTGTGAGTACTTTAAAAGCTGTAGATAATTCATCTCTGTCCTGTTCATGCTTAAAACATAGTACATGTTCAGAAAATATTAATTAGATCAATGAATTTTGTTCATTGGAAGTCTGGCTCAGCATGAATTCAGTGAGTGGCTAATGATAGAAATGACACAGAGAACACAATTCCTTGAGAAATTCCATCTTAATCTTGACCAGAGTGTCATATCTTCACGGTAATCCAAATCTAAATCCTACCCTGAACACACCTAAATGCCAAGTCCCTGAGGGCATTAACCAGTCCTTGAGGTGTACATCCAGAAAAGTCAGCTACTAGTGAAACCAAGGAGAGTGTAGATGTGAGTAACAGCATAAGCGGTATTTTATGAGCACACATATAGAGAGGAGGACTCTTTGTAAATTTAGCATGGCAAGATTTTAATAAATGAGGCCACTGGGATGTGTGGGCTTTATATATCATGCCCCGTATTTATATTCCTGTCAACTTTCTTCACTGAAGCAATATATTTATTACAGTCCATTTCACCATTTCTCATGAGATAGATGCTGTATCATGTCAAACAAAAATAAGTGAGATGGGGGTGGATCTGAAATAATGAAAAGGCTAGCAGAATATTTGGAGCAGAGGGCATGGAGGTGATTTGTGCTTGGCAAAACCATTCTCCTATTTCGCTCGAGCAAGTAAAAAAATGTGAGGCTGGGAGTCCTGCTCTGTGTTGCTAGAAAAGTCACTCCAACCCCCACCTTCCAGTGTGGACCCAGAAAATGAGAGTGTAGTTTAATGTGTCGACTTGATCACATTAAGGAGTATCCAGATAACTAGTAGAACATTATTTCTGGGTGTGTCTGTGAGGTTACATTTGAATCAGTAGATAGAGTGAAGGAGATCACCCTTATTAATGTGGATAGGCCTTATGCCATCTGTGGAGGGCCCAATAAACAGGTAGGAGAAAGGCAAATTCATTCTCTCTTTTGGAGCTGGGGGATCCATCTTCTTTTGCTTTTGGACATCAGAGCTTTTGGTCCACAGGTTTTCAGACTCCAAGACTTACACCAGTGGGCTCCCAGGTTCTCAGGCCTTTGAACTTAGACTGAATCATACCACCAGCTTGCCTGGTTCTCCAGTTTGCAGATCACAGATCGTGGAACTTCTTGGACTCCATAATTCTGTGAACCAATCCCATAATAAATTCTTGCTTATGTATCTGTCTATAAGATACATATTTATTATATATCCATTGGTTCTGTTTCTCTGGAGAGCCCTGACTAATGCACCCTCTGATAAGCTGAGAAAATTAAGGGTGCTCTCACTCCCCAACATGCTTACAACATTTTGCACCCAATTTCAGGACATTCCTGAAGCCTGGCTGTTCCGGCTTGAATCAGGTTATTGTCCTCCATGCCATCAACTGTGGCCAACAGGCAAAGTCAAATTATAACTTGGTTTCTCTGATTATGGCCATATTAAGATGGTGGAGATTGGAGTGATGGTGGAAAAGTTTTTAGGATTAAAAGAAAGGACTTTTGCTGGGAGGATAATACCCTAGGCATAAAATGTAAAGTGGTTTTTTGGTCAATGTCATTCTTCACCTATTACTCTGTCTCTTTTCCTGGCTCTTAAAAATGTCTTCTTATCATGGCTTCCAAGGTGTGTTGTGATTTGACCTCCCCATCAACTTCTGCACCAATACAGATATGCCTGTCCCACTGCTCAATTTGTTCTCTTAAGTTCTAAATGACCTGCATGTCCCTAGACTTGTCATTGTCTCTTAAGCCTCTGGGCCTTCGTACATTATTGTCTCCCAGCCAGAAACACCTGTCTTCCTGTCTTAACCTGCTGATTCTCAAAACAGCTAATGGGTTGTCTCATTCAGAAAGCTTTCCCTGACCTTCCTCCCCCATCTCGACTTTCTCTACGAAGATGAGAAGTTGTTAGCTTTTCCTAAAGCATCTTGCATCTTGCTCATATTCTGCCTCTCCTCTCTCTCTCTCATACACACACACACAAACACACACACACACACACACACACACACACACACACACACACCCCATACCTCCTTTGCATTGCAATTGCCTGTCTTCTTGTCTGTCCTTCCTATTAGACTGTGAGCTTTTTGAGGTCAAAGACTGTCTTATATCTCTGTATCTTCGACACCTAACCCAGTACTCACACATAAGAGCTCAATAATTGTTAGATGAAGGGAAGGTCTCCAGGGCTGAGCCCTTCACAGATCACAGGGGAAGGTTTGAAATGAGAATTCAGAAGTAGGCACCTAATGATGCAGGAATTATAGCCTTGTAATATTTAGTGGAAAATTTTCAACAAGAGCTTCTTTGGTTTCTAATCAGGGGAATTATGTTAATGAACCACCTCGCAAAATCCCTGATAATCATGTTCCAAATTTACCCCACTGGGTCTCATTTAGATGTAAAGGATAACAGAAACACTCTGGTAATGAAGATAATTTCTGGCCTCAATTAGCACGTGCTGCCCTTATTGCACCCTGAGGATCTCCTATCAGCTGGACACAAAGAGCCAAGTCAGCAAACCGCAGCCTTGGGGCTTTTCCAAGTTCACTGTTACCTTCCATTGCACATTGGCTAAGTCTTCCCACTCAGCCTCGCTATGTATTTAGCAATCATCTTTATGGTACTGACATTAAAGTCAAATATTGATTCTTTGACTCCATCTCAACAAATGTTCACTGAATGATCCTATTGTCTGGGAAGATAGGAATAGAGTCGTATAGAGGTGTCAGACATGGGCTTGGGCCTGCAAGGAGTTGGCACGTGAAATATTAGCCAGAAATGAATGATGATAGGTACTGATGTTCAAATTCATTTATTCATTCTGTCTGTCTGTCATATAGGAGGCATCTATGTTAATCTGTTTAGTTTTAGTAAAATGTTCTTATTGTCTCCCAACCACGGTTGCTTAATTCAAAGTGGGCATTGTACTTTCTCAGGAAATGATGAAGAGGGCCAGTCTGTCTCTCCAAGTGTAGTATTGTAAGATGTATAACTCAGGAGCTGTCACACTGAGAAAGAGGTGACAGATAAAAAGAAGCTAAGATGAAGATGGAGGGAGAGTCTGTCCTAGTTCTCCTTGTTCTTGAGGCCAGAGTGTCTCTGCCCCTTATGAGGTCTGATTGTTAACCACGTTTTAGGGACTACATGAAGCAATAAATTGCCTAACTTTGTTCAAGGTGGTGATAATTTTTTCCTACTATTCTTTCTTCTTTGCTTTAATATACTCCCGAGTTTTAGCGTCTACATGGCTGCCCAATATAAAGTTTATATTTCTTTTCTTTTTTATTGTTTTTTTTTTTTGAGATGAAGTCTCACTCTGTCACCCAGGCTGGAGTGCAGTGGCGTGATCTTGGCTCACTGCGACCTCTGCTTCCCAGGTTCAAGCGAGAGAGAGAGAGAGACAGAGAGACAGAGAGAGACAGAGAGGGTTTTTTTGTTTTTGTTTTGAGACAAAGTCTTGTTCTGTGGCCCAGGCTGGAGTGCAGTGGCACAATCTCAGCTCACTGCAACCTCTGCCTCTTGGGTTCAAGCGAAAGTCCTGCCTCAGCCTCCCAAGTAGCTGAGACTACAGGCGCACACCCCACGCCCAGCTAATTTTTGTACTTTTAATACAGCCGGGGTTTCACCATGTTGGCCAGGTGGGTCTCAAACTCCTGACCTAAGGTGATCCACCCACCTCAGCCTCTCAAAGTGCTGGGATTATAGGCGTGAGCCACAGAGCCTGGCAGAATATATGTATATTAATTAATTGCAAAAAGCTTTGTAATTACAATTGTGATAAATGTGATGAAGGAGTGAGTGCCCTGAGAACAAATATCCAAAGAAGCTGACTAACTCTGGACATAAAAAAGTTTCGTTCAGTGAGAAGGCATTTGTTAAGCAAAGACAGTGGGCTAGGAGAGGAAACAGCCTATTGCAAAAGACCTCAAGAAAAGAAAGAGATTTCATCAAAATTAAAAAAAAAAAAAAGAAGAGAAAGAGCTTCTTCAACTTCAAGGCAGTTGAAGGAACAAAATCAAGGCATAAATATAAGGCTGGTGAGGGAGGGAAGAAAGTGGCCCAAGGTGATGTTGGAGGAGTTGGCAGAGTCCAGATGATGCGGGGCCACTTAAGTCAATGTTAGGTTTGGGCTTTATCATAAGAGCAGTGGGAAGCCATTGGAGGATACTGGGCATGATTATCTGTACATTTTAAAAATGCGACTCCAAATGTAGGGAAAAAAATAAATCGGGGCGGGGGGTGGTCAACAGAGGGTGTGGGGAAAACGGGAGATGCTGTGGCAGTGGGTCTGTCAAGAGATGGTCGTGCCTTAGATTACGGTGGAAGTGGGGTACCTTAGCCTGAAGGGCTCAGGATTTTTTTCAGAGATGTCAGATCCAAAGCTGTACCTTTAATCCTTCTATGTTTGTCGTTGTCTGCCCCAACCCCTACCCCAGCATCCAGTCGCTCTTCCCTTGCCTACCCCTGCTTTCAACACCTTCTGCTTCCTGACCCAGCCAAGAGTCTCCAGGAAGCTGGACCCACCCCCAGTACAAGGAGCAAATCTGATTGGTCTGGGCCTGTTCCCACTCCCCAATCAAAAAACGGTTCCCAAGGAGCATGTGACCCCAGTGTAGCCAATAGGATGTTATGGGAAATCTGCAGGCTACTCGTAGGAAAAGCTTAGGGCTCCTGAAGGAGAGTGAGAGGAAGTGATTTTTCTTATCCCCACACATGTCTGTCATCTGAAAGTAAAGTAACACAAAACTGAGGATGACACCAGCCATAAGGATGACTGAGGGGAGAATCAAAAAGAACTTGGGTCCTTCATAGCATTGCTGAGTGGATAAACCACCCACTCCCGCAGCCCGCTTTCACTGGGACAAACTGTAGATGAGATGACACGTTTCTCAGTTGTTGAAGACAGTTTAAGTTCTGAATTATGTTAGCTACAGCTGAAGTAGTCATAACTGACACGTTCCCAAACACACACCAAGAAAAGCAAATGGGCACCCCCGGGGCTTTTCTTGGCCAAAGACCTGCATTCTTGGACCCAGGGCATTCGTTTTGCCTGCTCAGCTTGTCTGGAGGAGAGATGAAATAGAGAAAAGAGCTAAGAAAGATACAGATTTGATAAATATTTGGTGTCTTTCTTCTTCCCCTACAGAAGCCTTGGATTTTCTCAAGGTCTCAGAATGCTCAGAGCTGAGCTGTGTTCAGAGACTTCTGGAGACTTAGGCAATCTCAGTACTCCAGCCTCATGGGGATCCCCTTGTGGATCATTTGTTTATTATTAATTTAGCAACTGTTTTTGAGCATCCTTATGGGAGGTACAAATACATAGTCTTCCTGCTGATGTGTTTTGTTTCCTTACCTACAGCAGGCATCACTAATCAATCGTTCTCTAAGTCCTGAGGATCCAGACTCAGTACTTTCAACCCCATCCTCCAGGCATTACCAATTGATCTGAGTTGAGTTTGGTGAAATCAATATGGCCCCCTTGACTACTACATGCCTAACCTTGTGCAAAGCACTTGCTTTAGTTTCCTGTGATTTCTGTAACAAATTGCCACAAACTGAGTGACTTAAAACAACGAAAATTTATTTTCTCACAGTGCTGGAGGCTAGAAGTCTGAAATGAAGGTGTCAGCAGGGCTTCATTCCCTCTGGAGGCTCCAGGGGTGAGACCATTCTTTGTTTCTTTCTGGTTATAGTATTTGCTGGCATTCCTTGACTTGTGACTACAACACATGATGTCCTCTTCTGTGTCTCTCTCCTTTGTGTGCCTACCTTATAAGGATACATGTGATTGTGTTTAGAGCCCACCCAGATAATCTAGGATTAACTTCTTCTCTAAAGATCCTTAACTTCATCACATATTTTGCTCATATGAAAAATTACCTCATTACATATGAGGTAATGTCCACAGATTCTGGGAATTAGGACATGAACATATCTTTTGGGGAGCCACTGTTCAGCCATTATAGCACTAGAGATACAAAGGTGAATAAGAAATGACCTGTTTGTAAAGAGTTTGTGGACTGATGGGCAACTGGCAACCAAAAGACTGTGCTAAGAAAGAGGAAGATCAAAGTAATGTGGAAGCACCAAGGTACAACACCTATCCTAGCCTTGGTGGGTGGCAGGTGGTCATGAAAGGCTTCCTGAAAGAGTCAGCAGCTTTGTTACAGTAGTTTACCCTTCATATTGTTTGCGTATTTCTAAAGCTTAGTATTCTCTCTCTCTCTCTCTCTCTTTTTTTTTTTTTTCTGAGACAGAGTTTCGCTTCTGTTGCCCAGGCTGGAGTGCAGTGGCATAATCTCGGCTCACTGCAACCTCCACCCCCTGGGTTCAAGTGATTCTCCTGCCTTAGCCTCCCAAGTAGCTGGGATTACAGGTTCCTGCCACCACACTTGGCTAATTTTTGTATTTTTAGTAGAGATGGGGTTTCACCACATTGGCCAGGCTGGTCTTGAACTCCTGACCTTAGGTGATCCACCCGCCTCAGCCTCCCAAAGTGCTGATTACAGGCGTGAGCCACCGAGCCTGGCCTATAAAGCTTAATATCCTCTAAGCAACCAATGAACATTTGACTTCCACTGTTGTGATTTGAAGATAATGTCTTAGTCCTTGGAGGCTACGATAATAATACCCTAGACTTGGTGGCTTATAAACAAATGAAATTTATTTCTCACAGTTCTCTGGAGGCTGGGAATTCCAAGATCAGGGCACCAGCTGATTTGGTGTCTGTTAAGGGCCTACTTTCTGGTTCATAGATGAAGATCCTCTCATTGTAACCTCACATGACAGAAGAGGCAAGGGAGCACTCTAAGGGGTCTTTTAGAAGGGCACTAATCTTATTCAGTTATAATTTTAAAAAATGTGATTCCAGATGTCAATAAAGATTGGATTGGGGGAGAAGGGTCAAGAGAGTTTGTGGGGAAAACAGAAGAGACTATGGCTCTGCCCTTATGACTTAATCTCTTCCCAGAGGCCCTACATACTAATACCATCTCCTTGGGGGTTAGGATTTCAACACATGAATTTTGGGGGGACATAAACATTCATACTATACAAGCTATTATAGCAGCACTTAATGAGCAAATATAAATATACTCCCCTCCCACAATTAAAGGAGTAGGCTAGTTAGTGAGGCCAAGGGAATATGCATGCTGTTCAGAAATGCTGAGCTTTGCAGAAGGCAGCTAAAGTCCTTATTACAAACCCTTTCTGACATGAGTTTCATGTGCCTGGCTCTGTTTCTGCATAGCTGTCTAAGCATCATTCCCTGCACAGAGGCTTGCTGGTGCCTGCCTTGGTCCAAGTGCCCTGGACTTGACCTCAGCCCCCTCATCACCCACAGAACATGTGGAGCAAGCAAAGGCAGAGGTGAGGTCTACACATCACCAAAGATGTAGGAAAAAGATGAATCGGAAGAGAGCAAGAGAAAGTGACTCAAAACAGAAGAGGCGGTCAAAGGTGATGAAGTGACGAAAAGGAAGAAAGAAAAGAGAATTGGCATTTGGTGGAAAGTTGCAAAGAGAAGTCTTAATACCGTGGCCTCATTTGTCTTTTAGAGATGCTTACTTGAGAAGATATATCAGTCAGGACTCTTTGGGAAATAAAACAATCGCTTTTCAAACAGGGTGAAGCAGAAAGGGAGAATTTATTGGCCCCTGTAAATGAAAGGTCCACGTTTTCCCTTCAGGCCTGCCTAGATTCAGGGATCTAAATAATGTCATTTAGATCTAATCCTTCCCTTCCTCTCTGGGATATAATTTTTTTCTTTGTTGCTTTATTTTGGTGGGCCTCTGCAGATCCAAATTTATAATCTCTCAGTTTAGCAACCTCAATCAGAAGGAAAGCATTTCTTGCCCAGTATTTCAATCAAAAGCCTCCAGTCTGAAACTTACTGGTCCAGTATGGGTTATGTGCCCAGATCTGAAACTTGAGGATGGCATGGGGATGTAGTATTGCCCTTGGCCATATCTGGGGAAAGTGGATGTCAGTTAAAAGTGAACCTCTCCTCTTTATACCTCCCTCCACCCCCAAACCATCTAAAAGTGGGAGAACCATGGTTCTTCAAGGAAAAAAATAAAGAACTATTTACTGCCAGGAAGCGAAAGAGGTACCAGTAACGCAAACAAGCAAACAAACCAACAAAAACAAACAAAAAACTGGTATCTAAACAAAAAGCAATAATAATTGCTAGTATTACTCTAAATCCAATTGCAACCATTATATTAGACTTCACAGGTGATATTTCACTAAATACTCAGAATAGGTGAATGAAATAGACATAAATTGCTCCCATTTTATAGATAGGGAAATTGAGGCTAAGTGAAATGAAGTTGTTTTCAAGGTCACATGGATTTATATCCATATCAGCCTAACCTCAGGGCTTGTGTTCCTCCAGAGCACACCTCCTCTCTTGCCAATGACTTACATCTTCTATCTTTCTGTGCCTCAGTGTCCTCACTTGTAAAATGGACATCATAGTACCTTTCTCATTGGGTTATTGTGAGTGTTAAATGGTAAGTGCTAAATAAACATTAGCTATTTTTATTGGTGGTGGCTGGGCTCCTGAATGTGCCCCCCTGGGAAGCTATTCAGGGAAGCCAGTCTGATAAAGCACCCACAATTGTTTCTCACCCTGGTGGTTCCCAAGAGGAATGGGGGATGACTCTTGCAGGCAGATTCCAGGTCTTCTTGTCCTATGCAGGGCTTCCATTATTAAAGGATTCTGTGGAAGCGATCAGCTCATGGGATTCTGAAAACTCCACCTCTCTGTTCTAAAAGACCCATTGTCCAACTCAGAGGGGGGGCCACTTGGACACTAAGGAAGGCCAAAGAGGCAAGCAGGCCCCCAGTTATCCAGGGAAGTACTGGATTCCATTCCTATTCTCCCAGTCTTCCTTTTCCTTCTCCTCCTCCTTGCCCACCAGGGAGGCAGCTGGCTGTGCTAGAGACTGGCATATTCTCTTTGCATCTGGCAAGCTGAAGCAGCATACTGATGATGGCCTGCAAATGTGAAATAGATGGGAACTGTTCTGCACTTCAATGGAATAACAGGTGTTATTTCTCCTTGGACAGTGGAGGATGGAGCTGACATTTCTCTTCTTTTGGGATGCAGGGGAGGTGCCTGTGACATTGGTGATTGTGTCCCTACTGTTTGCCTTGAACTTTATTTATGACATCTCATCTAACCCTCTCTACACACAACTCGCTGGGAAAGATATGGTTACCCCTAAGTTTATAGATGAAGAACTCAAGGTGCCGCAGAGAGGTGATATATCAGAGCAGGGACTTCAGCACAGATGTATCTGAGGCCAAGAACTTAGTGTTTTCCATCATCTCCATCTGGGCTTTGAGAAGCCATCCTGAAAGAGAGGACATTTGGCTTTCTCAGAGCCTCAGCTCTGGAACTAGACCAGAGGTTGGCAAACTCTATCTGTAATTGGCCAGATAGTAAATATTTTAGGTTTTGTGGGCCATAGGGTCTCTATTCCAACTACTCAACTCTGCTGTTGCAGCATGAAAGTAGTCATAGATGTTAAGTCAACAAATGGTCATGGCAGTGTTTCAATAAACTTCATTTACAAAAACAGTCAGCCAGCTGATATGCAATAATTAGTTGATCCTTGAAGTAAATCAGGGATCCCTGAGTTTGACTCCTGCCTTCTCCCATTACCAGCTATGTGACCTTATTTAACTCCCCTGGTGCTCAGTTTTCTTATCTGTAAAATGGGAATCATAATACCTCATAATACTCATCATAATTGTAATATCCCATGGTATGATTGTGAGAATTAAATGATTTAATGCTTGAAGAGTCAGTGCTTATAACAGTGTCTGCGACAGTGCCAATTCGCATGATGATGAGCATAATCAGCATCATTTCCAGCATCACTGAAAGGGCCTGGAGCTGTAAGATGGGGATAATGGTAAAACCTACTTCACAGAGTTGTTGTGAGAAAGAAGTGAGAAAATGTATGCAAAATGCCAATCTGCCAACCCCCACAGGTGACTCCCCACTCTTATCAGCTTGCCTCTTCTAAGTACTTCTACAAGCCTCCTCCTGGTAAAAAGACGAGGAGAAAAGACCCAGTCATACACCCTTAGGCGGCCCAAGTTTTCAGCTGGACAGTCACTGAGCAGAAATTCAGGACTGCATAGAAGAGACGCCTTAAGCCTCGAGTTCAGGGAAGGCAGTCTCCTGGTGGTTTGGAGGGGCTTCCTATAGGAGTTGGGCTTAGGGGCCTCAGAGGGTAATGCAGTGACCATTTCCTATGGAGACAGTCACCACTAACTGAGTCTGATTACAACAGACAAGAAGGAAGCTTTGCTAGCCAGCACTGCCCTACCCCAGAAGGAACCATCCCTACTCCTTACCACAAATCCTCTCCTGGTTTTCCAGCAGATGACATATCCCCTGTGTGACATACCCCCACCCCAGCATCCACTCGCTCCTCCCTTGCCCACCCTGCCTTCAGCAGCTTCCGCTCCCTGACCCAGCCAAGAGTCTCCAGGAAGCTGGACCCACCCCAGTACAAGGAGCAAATCTGATTGGTTGGTGCTTGTTCTCACTCCCCAGTCAAAAAATGGTTCCCAAGGGGCATGTGACCCCAATGTAGCCAATAGGTTGTTAAAGGAAATGATATTTTGAGGAGTTAACATCATTGTAGGTTAGAAATATTCTAGGTACACCCAGGTGTGTGACTTCCTACTAGCCAGCCTCCTCGGAGTTTGATGGAAGAAAGCAGGTAGGAAGTGAATTTAGTGTTCTCTGTGACTGGCAGGTGTCTGCACACGAGTCTAAACCACAATGGAGGAGGAAGATTCCAGGCAGAGGCTGAGCTTGGGCTCTAGAACCAGAGATTGGAGTTCACGTCCTGGCTCAGCTGCTGGCCCTCTCTCTGGGTGACTTTGGGCAGCTCACTCCATTAGCACATCAGTTTCCTCACCTGTAATATATGCAGTCAAACAGGACTCTGGGAGACAGTACATGGAAGACTCCAGCAAGGTGCCTGCCACATAGGATGCTGTTATCATGATGAAGATTGCTGGACCTAAAGGTGTGGGTCAGATGGACCTGCGTTTGGATTTCTTTTGAGCTTGGCCATGCCACTTAACCCACCTGAACCTCATAGCCCTCATCTGTAAAATAGGTACATTATTGAAGATAGTAAGATATCTAAGGTGCTTACTTCAAAATCTGGCACACTGTAAGTAAAATTTATAAATGACAGTCATTGCTATTTTTATTATTATTATGGCTGGGACTGAGGCAGGCCTCAGATGTAACCAGAGTGAATGGTCAGATGTGAGTCATCTAAGAAGATGGAAACGTCCCTACCTTAGATCTGACTGACAGGTGTGGGTGGACCATTGACCCAGGAGCAGGAGATTGGAGCTGTGCTCCACGTGCCTGATTTTTAGCCCAGGCTGTGAGTGTGACCATGTGGTTTGAGTCAGACCCTTGGCTTTTGGAACCTCCCTTCTTAGAAGGGCTGGTGAGGATATGGCAGAGGCCAGCCCATCAGGCTGCTTCTGCTGGAATTAGAAGTCTCTCTTGTCTTGAGCTCAGACAAGAGAAACAGTGTTGTGTCATGTTGGCATTAGGGCTGGGGTTGGGGTTTAGCTTTGTGTTGCATGGGCTTCCCTGTGACTCTGTTTCTTCCTCTATTTAAAAGCAATGGTGCTTTCTGAGTGTGGTGGCTCATGTCTGTAATCCCAGCACTTTAGGAGGCCAATTGTTCGAGTCCAGGAGTTCGAAACCAGCCTGGGCAACATGGCGAAACCCCATCTCTACGAAAAGTAAAATAAAAGTTAACTAGGCATGGCATTGTGCACCTGTGGTCCCAGCTACTTGGGAGGCTGAGGTGGGAGAGTCACCTGAGCCCTGGAGATTGAAGCTGCAGTGAGCCGAGATTTTGCCACTGCATTCCAGCCAGGGTGACAAAGTGAGACTCTGTCTCAAAAACCAAAACAAAACAATGGTGCCAGTACCTATTTGGTAGAGAGTTTTTCTAGCACTTACCATATGCCAGGCACTGTTGCAAAAGCTTTAAACATACTGAACCATTTAATTCTTCAAACAGTCCTAGGAGATACGAAATATTATAACTTCCACATATTAGTTCACTGTGAGAGGTAAAACAAACTTGGTGGCTTAAAACTACAGGGACCAGAGGTCTGAACTCCAGCACTGTGCTCCCTCCAGAGGCTCCAGGCCTGAATCCCTTCTATGCCTCTTCCATCTTCTGGTGGCTGCTGGCATCCCTTGGCTTGTGGCTGCATCACTCTAGTCTGCTTCAATGATCACAATGCCTCCTCCTCTTCTCTCTGTGTCTGTGTCAAATATTTCTCTGCCTCTCTCTTGGAAGGACATTGATGATGGCCTTTAAGGCTCACTAAGATAATCCAGGATAATCTCCTCATCTCAAGATCCTTAATTTAACCACATCTGCAGAAACTTTACTATAGGAGATATAAACCATGAAGTGATTGAGGCAGGTCTTTATCAAGGTGTTTGTTTGTTTGTTTGTTTGTTTGCCAGAGTTGAGGATGTACCCGGGAAAATAATACAAATCACAAGAGCATCTGTGACCTGTGTTTTTTCCAAAGGGGGCTTTGGAAACTTCAGCCTTTCAAAGGGAAAGAGCAAGCCAGAGGGTAAAAAGGGAGGGAAGCAGTGAGGCAGAGGGTTACATTCTGGAGATGCTCTGATTAGCCTCAGTGAATCTACATTTCACATGTGCAAGAGAGTGGAGGAAAGTCAATTATGCATTGTCTCACACTCAGTAAATCTACATCTTACATAAGACAAGGTAAACGTGAAAAGAGAGAGGAGAAGAAGTCAGGTTATGATACAGAGTTGTGAAATCATGGCTGTTTGGGAACAAAAGGAAGGCAGTTTTTGTGTGACTCAGTTCCCAGACTTAACTTTCCCTTTGGCATAGTGAGTTTGGGGTCCTGGGGATTGCATTTTGTTTCACAGAGGCAATATTCAAAGGTTCTAGGGATGAGATCCTGCTGCCTTTGGGAGCCACCACTCAAGCCCCGCCTCCCTGTTTTACAGATCAAGTGGGAAGCAAGTGGCAGAGGGACCCCGTTCAGAGTCTGCGCCCTTAACCACTGTGCTATGTTGCTTCCTCTGGGTTGCCACTGATGGGTGGTTTTAAGGATTTAATGAGGCAATGCAGGGAAAGCACAAAGAATGATGAGAAGAAGGCGAGGAGAGCCGGGGTTGGATAAGGGTCTGGGATAAAGCTCAGAGATGCTTGTTGTGCACAGTGACCTGGTAATGAAGAAAGGAGTGCTTTTGAGGCTTTGCCAGGAAATCCCCATGGTCAAGTCCAAGCCACATCTACATGATATGCACTGCTGATGTGCACTTCCTTGCTCTCTGGCACCGTCAGAGCAAATAGATTTTTACTCATCAGAACACCAAACCAGCAAAGTCACAAGACGTAACTCACCCCTTCTGACATCTTGCCCTGGTTGTTCCCTGCTCTGGTCTCTGGGTCTCCTCAGCCTTTGACTAAGAGGAAATGACTTCAGTCATAGGTGCTAATGTATGTAAATGAGCCTGGTGCCTTGGCACACGAAATCCCTTTTGCCCTCTTAATCCATTTCACCATATGCTCTGCAGCCTCTGTGACCTGGTGTCCTTAGCAGAGAGCAGTGTCATTTTTGATGTGATTTTGTGGCAATATCTGTGATGAGTAAAGATGCGTCCTGGGCAGCCTCAGGCTTCCTGAGGTCACATGCAAACCAAAGGCTTTGGGGTCCTCGGCGTCCAGGCCAGATGTTTTTCTCCCATGAATGCGTAATATTTCAGAAGAGGGATTTTCTGTTCCTGCTCACTCTGAAGTGCTGTCCCCCAGCCTCTCAGGGAAGATCATGTGCTCCACACCAGTAGGGGCAGCAAATCCACACCTGGGATGTGGAGCTCCAAGAGACCGGCATTTGGGAATATCTGGAACCATAACGACTCTCTGGGCCGCATTGACTCCTACAAACAATGGGTATGAGCGGACAGACTGAAGTGGCACTGAGCTAGCCGGGGAATACAGATGTTCGAATAAAAGGGCGCAGCTCAGCCCCAGTGAATATCCGCTGGCCTAAATAAGAACATAGAACACTCAGTTATAGATTGTATGTCAACATGTTTCTGCACAAGTATGGATCCCCCCTCCACTGGTCAATTAGAATATGTGTCTCCTCTCAGTTATTTTATAGGGAATGTATGGATGAGAACATTTTATTTACAGAATTGATTGTGTTGGACATTGTTGGGTATGTCCTTAAAACCAACATACACTCTTTTTTTTTTGAGACGGAGTCTCGCTCTGTCGCCCAGGCTGGAGTGCAGTGGTGGGATCTCGGCTCACTGCAACCTTCGCCTCCCAGGTTCAAGTGATTCTCCTGCCTCAGCCTCCCGTGTAGCTGGGATTACAGGCCTCCACCACCATGCCCGGCTAATTTTTATATTTTTAGTAGAGACACAGTTTCACTATGTTGGCCAGGCTGGTCTCGAACTCCTGCTCACCTTGGCCTCCCAAAGTGCTGAGATTACAGGTGTGAGCCACCGCGCCCGGCCATGTATTTTTTAAAATAAATTTTATTATGTATATTTAAAGTATGGTGGAAAGTAAACTCTCAATAAGTGATAGGTGTGTATAAAGGAGAAGAGCCGGCCAGGCACAGTGGCTCACGTCTGTAATCCCAGCACTTTGGGAGGCCGAGGAAGGCAGATCACGAGGTCAAGAGATGGAGACCATTCTGGCCAACATGGTGAAACCCCCGTCTCTACTAAAAGTACAAAAATTAGCTGGGCGTGGTGGTGCTAACTTGTAGTCCCAGCTACTCAGGAGGCTGAGGCAGGAGAATTGCTTGAACCCGGGAGGCAGAGGTTACAGTGAGCCCAGATCGCGCCACTGCACTCTAGCCTGGTGACAGAGCGAGACTCCGTCTCAAAAAAAAAAAAAAAAGGAGAAAAGCCTACATAGGCGCTTCCTTCTGTGTGCATATCACAAGAGCTGAGGGGAGGCTGTGGGTTCTTGGAGCTGCTTGTGAATCACAGAGTGGGTATTTTCATCCAAGCAACTACTTGCTGTGCTCTCTTGTTTGTTGAAGATGACTGCTGGTGTGTCCTGTGAGGCACTGGGTATGCAAAGCACGTCCTGGCTTCAGAATAGCCCCACCTCAATTAATAAGAAGACAGCTTACTAGGACTCTAGATGAATAGGAATGGTAGGCTTCAGCTAGGAAGCCTTTGTGCCTTTGCACCTTTTTGTCTACATCTTAGCTTCTAGACTGAGACCTGGGTGATGGTAACAGGGACTCAGAATGGTGGCTGGGGACCTGCAGGACCCTCACACATCACAGTGAGGTGAAAGGCAATGTGGTACAGTGTCAAGGACACAGGCCTTGGGTTCAGACTCAGGTGGGTTTAAATCCTAGTTCAGCCACCTACCAGCTGGGTGCACTTCAGCAAGTCATTCCGTTTCTCAGAACCTCCGCCTTGCAGAAGGAAAGAGAGCATCAGAGAAGTTAAGATATTTTTCTAAAGTCACACAGCTAGCAAGCCAAGCAGTTTAATTTATCCTCAGGACTGTCTGACTCCAAAGCTCAGCCCCTTGCTCCTATATCAGGCTGTCTGTTCCTGACGTTCTATTAAAACTATGGTTTTAAGAGCCAGGCGTGCATGCAGTGATCTCAGCGACTCAGGGGGCTGAGGTGAGAGGATGGCTTGAGGCCAGAAATTTGAGACCAGCCTGGGTAATATGACGAGATCTGTCTCAAGAACTTTTTTTTTTCTAATTAGCCAGATGTGGTGCCCCATGCCTGTAGTCCCAGCTATTCAGGAGGCTGAGACCAGAGGATCACTTGAGCCCAGGAATTTGAGGCTACAGTGAGCTGTGGTCACACCACTGTACTCCAGCCTGAACCACAGAGTAAGACACGGTTCTAAAAAAATAAAAAATATCCGGCCTGGCACGGTAACTCAGGCCTGTAATACCAGCACTTAGGAAGGCCAAGGAGGGCAGATAACCTGAGGTCAGGAGTTTGAGACCAGCTTGGCCAACATGGTGAAACCCCGTCTCTACTAAAAATACAAAAATTAGCCAGGAGTCATGGGCATGCCTGTAGTCACAGCTACTCGGGAGGCTGAGGCAGGAGAATTGCTTGAACCTGGGAGGCAGAGGTTGCAGTGAGTGGAGATTGCCCTTCTACACTCTAGCCTGGGCGACAGAGTGAGGTGCTATATATATATGTATAATATATATATATATAAAATATTTAAATATAATATATATAAATATATATTTTTATATTAATATATTATATACTTATATATAATATATGTTACATATTTATTATATATTTTTATATAATAAATATATTTTATATATTTATATATACTATATTATATATTATATATTTATATATTATATATTATATATATATTTAAACTGTCGTTTTAAAATGTAAGCTTTTTTGTTATTATTCAGGTACAGTGAGGCCAACAGAACAGTAGTGACTGCCATTGAAAAGATGGTTTGTTACCCACAGTTCCCAAGAGGAGAGGGTGCTTCATTCTATATGGGGAAGCTCCGCGGTTGTCAGGAGACAGCAGGAGCAGGAGGAAAAGGGGAGCAGGAGTGGGAGGAAAAGAGGGGCAGGAGGCTTTATTGTGGTTTCTGCAGAAAGGAACGTGTGAGGCAGGGTAAGTGGATTTCTAGTAGACTCTAGGGTGTAGAGGCTGTCCCAGGTTGTCTGGTACCTGGCTCTAGGAGTGTTAGGACAGAGAAAAATTGGCCCGGGGTGTAAGAGCCTGGGAAAAAAGGCGTCTGAGGGGTATCGGCTCTGGGTTGGTTGGTTTGCATAGGAAAGGCATGACTGCAGGGGAATAGTTTGCTATCTCTAGGAATTAGCTAGCCCTGGGAGGGGGAGTCTCTCTCATGTCAGCAAGGCCACAAGATGTCAAAACATCATAGAATACAGAAAATAAAACACATAATTAATACAACTATCCTTGGTGAACTTTCTGAGCCATGCAGCCATTCATAAGAAACCCATGGGATTTCCAGATGAGCTTGCATAATTTATGCCTGTTTGTAATATAACCAAATAACTATGATGTACAATGAGATGGCTTTAGCTGCCAAATAATCATCTTGAAAAATTATTGCAAGTACAAAATAAACACACACACACACACACAAACCCCAATAGCATTCCTACAGATCAATAAAAATAAATAATAAAATAAAACGAGAATAAAATTCTGATCACAATAAAAATGTAAGCTATCTAGAAATAAACAATAAGAAATCTACATATGCTATGCTACTGTATGAAATTCTAAACCTTTATTAAAGTATATAAGAGATCCATATTGGGTACATGCCAATTTATCCCAAATTAAATTAATATTATGTAATGTTAATTAAAATATTAGCAATTTTTAAAATTACTGAATGAGATACTACAATTTATCTGGAAGAATCGATATCAGAAAATATTCAAGGATTTTTCTGAAAAAGAAGATACCTTACAAAGAAGATGTGTTTACCTAACACAAATATAAAAGTAATTTTTGTAAGTGGCATTTCAAATCAATGAGGAGTGAATTGTACATTAAAAGATATTGGATAAATGAACTAACAACCCAGAAAAAATTAAGTGAGAGCCCTACTTCATATTGTTTCAATACTTACATAAAAAGTAAATAAATAAATACAAAATTACTATAAAAATATATAAGTGAGTTTCATTCTCTTGGAATGAAGGGAAGGCCTTGGGAAGTTTGAAATCAAAGTCAGAAATCACCAAGGGAAATCATTGATATATTTTATTATACAAAATTAAAAATCTTCACACAATGGAAAACAAAGTTAAAGGACAAAAGGCGATTGAGAAGAATATTTGCAGCATATATTTCTTTATTTAAAATAATGACATAAGGCCGGGCGCAGTGGCTCACGCCTATAATCCCAGCACTTTTTTGGGCGCTGAGGCGTGAGGATCACCTGAGGTTGTGAGTCCGAGACCAGCCTGACCAACATGGAGAAACCCTGTCTCTAACTAAAAATACAAAATTAGACAGGTGTGGTGGCACGTGCCTGTAATCCCAGCTATTCGGGAGGCTGAGGCAGGAGAATCACTTGAACCCGGGAGGTGGAGGTTGTGGTGAGGCAAGATCGTGCCATTGCACTCCAGCCTGGGTAACAAGTGTGAAACTCCATCTCCCTAAAAAAATAAAAATAAAAATAAAAATAAAAATAAAAACCCAGCATATTGGATTACTCCAATGGAAAAATATGAACATGATATCTAAATATGCAAATTCACAAAAGAGAAATATAAATGGGCAGACTATTTCATCACCTAGGTTTTAAGTTTTAAGCCTCATACCCATTAGTTTTCTTTCCTGATCCTCTCCGTCCTCCCCGTCCACCCTCCAATAGGCCCCAATGTGTGTTGTTTCTCTCTATGTGTCCATGTGTTCTCAGCATTTAGTTCCCACTTATAAGTGAGAATGTGCAATATTTGGTTTTCTGTTCCTGCATTACTTTGCAAACCCCTATGACACAAGTTTACCTATGAAACAAACATGCACCTGCACCCCTGAACTTAAAAGTTAAAAACATCTAACCAGATTAATAAAAGAGAGAGAAAGCAAAAAAATAAATATTTAGTCTAATATTAGTGAGATATATTGAATTGAGATAGCAATACAATAACCTTATTTTGCTGTCAGATTGTCAAAAATTTAAAGATTACTAATATTCAGAACCGATGAGGTTGTAAGGAAATAGACACTTTCACACACTACTTGTGAAATCAAACTGGTGATTTGTTTTTGGTAATGAGTCAGAAGCCTTTAAAAGGCTCATATCCTTTGACCCAGCAATTTGCCATTAAGAAATTTAAATAAAAGAAGCTGGGTGTGGTGGCTGACGCCTGTAATCCCAGCACTTTGGGAAGCTGAAGTGGGTGGATCACTTGAGGTCAGGAGTTCAAGACCAGCCTGGCCAACATGGTGAAACCCCGTCTCTAGTAAAAATACAAAAATTAGCTGGGCATGGTGGTGGGCACCTGTAATCCCAGCTAGTCAGGAGGCTGAGGCAGGAGAATCACTTGAACCTGGGAGGTGAAGTTTGCAGTGAGCTGAGACTGCTCCATTGCACTCTACCCTGGGCAACAGAGCAAGACTCCATCTCAAAAAAAAAAAGAAAATGAAAGAAATACAAAAAGAAGAGAGCATCTGTGTATAGAGTGATGGTTACCACATCTTTAAATTATTATTTAAAATAATAATGAAGAAGTAGAAATAACCTAAATGTCCAGCGATAGGGAACTGATTAATTATCTGTTGTACTTACATACAACAAAATTTTATGCAGCTGTTAAAAGTTGTTATGTGAGTTATACACATGCATTCACATACACATAAGAAAGCCCTCCACAATATAATTAAAATTAGAAAAAAAGGTTGCAAAAGAGGATGCATAATATGATCCCGTTTTAGTAGGAAATAATATAATCCCTTTTTAGAAGAAACATCTAAAATATTAGACACCAATTTATTAATGATCATTACTCTGGGTGGTAGATGAATGGTGATTATCTTCTTCTTTATACTTTTATGCATATTCTGAACTTATTGCAGAGGACATGTATTTTTTATAAGCAGAAAAATACTATAAATCTGTTAGAAAGTAATTTCTCAGCTGTTTTTCCCCTTAATAGGGGGCATTCAGATGATTAGCAGCGGGAGGCATGGAGGATGAAGCTGGGTAAAAGAGTTGTCAGTTTCCTGTCCTCAATTCTGGCTATCATAGGCTGAAAATCAGTAGAGAGATGTTTCTGCAGAAAATCCACGGCTCTGACCTTCACTGTAAAATGAAATTAGAATGCCTCTTGAAAAGAGAATGTCTTCTCTCCAAGTTTGCTATAAATATTTAAAGTGGAAAATATGGATTATATCAAATGTGGTTGAGTAAACCAACACAGAAAGTCCAGTTTCTGTGCAGACACAAGCATGGCAAGGAGGTAACTGATGGAGGAGGTGGTTATCAGAAGGCTCAGTTGATTTGAGGTTACTTTGACAGATGGATGGTCCTGATGTATTTGGATAAATGAGGGAACTTATTGGATAGCCTGTACCTTATTATGCTCCCACCATCGGGATTCAAGCTTTGGGCTAAGGAGGGTTTGTAGGATTTGTTACATTTGAAATGCAACCAGAAAAAGAGGACATCCTGCTGGCATAATTATGTTCTGGGGCCCTCTAAGAGGGTAATTCCCACTCATTAAGTGGCATTTGCTCACCTCAGCAAGCCACTCTTGGTGACCATCTATCATGCAGGCATACTAGGACATCCATGGGGTCTCTGCTTCTCCTGTGCCACGCAGGCACAGAGATAAACAGCTCTCTATTCGTGCCAACCCACCCCAGGTATGTTTGTAGATTAAACACTACCCAAACATCTGGCTCATCCAGGTTTCTGGAACTGTGCTGGGAAATAGGTTAAGAAAATTGAAGCATAGAGTGTTGGTGGGAGAGGGTATGAAATTTAGAGAGCTGCATCTGAAAAGGAAGTTTAGGGCCAGGTTTGAAAGGGATTCGAATACTTTCCTAATGAATTTGACTTATCCTTGTTTCATAGCTTGGTCAACTCTTTTTAAAAATTATTTTTAAGAGACAGGGTCTCACTCTGTCACCCAAGCTGGAATGCAGTGGTACAATCAGAGCTCACTGTAGCCTCGAACTCCTGAGCTCAAGCTGTCAACTCTTGATCTAAGCAAAACTATAGATGGGAAATCTGTGATGTTAAAGCAACTGCATTTTTCAGATTATCTCCTTACCCAAATATTCCAGATCAGGTAACCGAAGTAACGGAAAGCTTTTCAAATCATCTTAACTGGGAGGCTCTGGAATTGGGGGTTGTATGGACTAGGATGAGCTAGGCTATGTGTGGTAACAAACAACCCCGACTCAGTACTTAAAATGATGGACTTATTTCTTGCTCACATTCCATGTCACTTTTGGGTTACTGTCCTCATTTAGAGACGCAGGTAAATGGAGCCTTCACCATCTGGAGGTGGGAAGAACATGATGAGTTGTGCACCAGCTATTAAAGACTTCCATGTGGGAGAGGCGTGGCTCCTTTCCACCCATAATTCGCTGGCTGTGGAACATCACTTGGCTTTATGGAGGCAGAGAAGGGTGATCCTAGTTTGTGCCCAGCAATAAGAGAACCAAAGTGTTGGTGAACAACACCAATGACCACTCCAGAAGCAGAGGAGTGTTTTTCCCTTATTGGCTGTGTTATTTTAGGCAAGTCACTAAACCTTTCTGACCTTTTTTTAAAAATATATATTTTCAGTAAAAAAAAAAAAAAAAAGTAGAAAAGCCTAGAGCCCAGAATTCTATTTTTGTATCCCTTGCCCTCTTCCTCCTTTCCTAAATATAAAGGTAGGGTGTGACATGACTGGGTACAAAAGGGTCAGGTTCTTTCTTAGAACACAGGCAGATATCCAGTGAGCCTGGGAGCAAGGGAGATGAAATTTAACCTCAGAGTCCATAAAAAATTTACAGAATTGCAAAGTGCCAAGCAAAAATACAAAAGAGTTCTCTGCACTCCGCGAAATTATTGAAGCCATAAAGATTCCTGCTCTTGCAGATGAGGCAGTTGGTGAGTGGAGCAGAGCAAATCAATAATGTCATACTTCTCGCCCGGATCAAAATACTCAAGGAAATAGCTGCAAAGTAAGAGGGGACAAGGTCCGTCTCGGTCAGTCACTGCACTGGGTAATGCCATAGCAGAGCACAGTCTGATAGTCTGGCCTGGAATTTTAAAAGCCAGGAAAGTGTTTAATCAAAATTTGGAGCCATTGTAGATTCTAAAGGATAATTACTCAGCACTTTGGCAGAGGAGAGTCCTAGAGAAAGGATCTGATGGAGGTTGCGCATATTTAAATGAATGCTGGTTTTGTAAGAATTCTCAGGTAAGACTGGGCAAGAATAATTCCCTTTTAGAGGACTGAGAAGCTGGGTACCACAAGGTGATGCTCATAAAAGACTATGTGCCTTGCTAACTGGTGCATCCTCTGCTTTAGCACAGTGCCAGGTACATCCGTTTGTCTGTCTGTCCATCCATCCATCCATTCTTCTGACAAAAATTTCTTAAACACACACTATGTGACAAGCACAGTTTTAAGCACTGAGGTACAGCAATAAACTAGACAGTCTAGGTCCCTGCTGTCATGGAGCTTGCATTATAACAGGGAAGATATAATAAGCAAGAAAATAAATTTCATCATATCAGATAGTAGTAGATGCTCAGAAGACAATAAAGTGAGCAGTGAAGAGGAGACTTAGGATGCCCTTGGGTGCTCAGGGCCTTTATGAGAGGACGTATTCAGGCTGAGATCTCAAAGACAGATCCAGTCATGGCGTCCAGAAGGAAGAGCACTACAGGCAGAAAAAAGATGGGAACAAACTTGGCACGTTTGAGGGGCTTCAAGAAGACCAGTGTTGGGAGGGAGACAGTAGGAGGAGAGGGTAGGGAGGTAGGGAGGGACTAGAAGGTATAGAGCTTTATAGGCTATGATAACTCACATAGTAGGTGCTCATCATTTATTGAATGACTTACTAACCAACTGACTGAAGCGACTGCATGTGGTGACTTACACTGGGTTGTACGGATATTTAATGGCTGTATTGAGACTAGAACTTCAATGCATCCTCCAGTAAGATCATAATACTCCCTGGTAGTTTGAGAGGAGTAGAAATGGTAGATTTTGGTGTGACAAATATAATATCTTACATTTGTTAAGCCCTTATATTTATGCAACTTCGCCCTTATATTTATGCAACTTCACGCATATGGTTGACCTGCCTACATCTCTGTTTACTGCTATTATCCTTTTTTGAAAAAATTGCTTTTTAGTTGACAAGTAAAAATTTTATATATTCATGGTATACAACATAATGTTTTGATATATGTATACATTGTGAAATGGCTGAATCAAGCTATTTAATATATGCATTATATCACATACTGATCAATTTTTGTGGTGCGAATACTTGAAATCCACACTCTGAGCAATTTTCTAGTATACAATATATTATTATTAACTGTAGTCACCATGATGTACTTCTTTTTCTTTTTCTTTTTTCTTTCTCTTTTTTTCTTTTTCTTTTTTTTTTGAGATGGAGTCTCCCTCTGTCACCCAAGCTGGAGTGCAATGGGGTGATCTTGGCTCACTGCAACCTCCGCCTCCCAGGTTCAAGCAATTATCCTGCCTCAGCCTCCCAAGTAGCTGGGACTATAGGTGTGTGCCACCACACCAGGCTAATTTTTGTATTCTTTTTTAGTAGAGACAGGGTTTCACCGCGTTGGCCAGGCTGGTCTCAAAATCCTGACCTTAGGTGATCCACCCGCCTCGGCCTGCCAAAGTACTGGGATTACAGGCATGAGTCACCACTCCCAGCCGTTTTTCTTTAGTAGATGAGGAAACCGAAGCTCAGAGAGTTTGAACCACTGACCTAAGTGATCACTAACAGAAAATGGTCAATGGATTGGTAATTCCCCAGTACTTTGTTCATTGCTGTATTCTCAGCTCTTAGCATAGCCCCTGATAAATAACAACCGTTTAATATATTTTGTCAAATAAACAAATAAATCTGCATTTCAACAGAAATGAAATCATATTATACAATTTTCTTCTGAACCTACTTTTTCTGACTGTGAACATTTTTTATCACCAGTAAAAGTCTACATTGTTATCTTTAGGAATGGCATTGTATATCATCACATAGATATAACTCCACTTATTTTACCAATTTCCCATTATTGGGTATTTGGTTGTTTTCTTTTTTTTTCACTATTACAAACATTTCTTCCAATAGAAAATTCTTTTTTGTTTTGTTTTGTTTTGTTTTGTTTTGAGACAGGGTCTCACTCTGTTGCCCAGGCTGAAGCGTAATGGCATGATCACAGCTCACTGCAACTTCCACCTCCTGGGCTCAAGCAATCCTCTCACCTCAGTCTCCAGAGTAGCTGGGACCACAAGTGCATGCTACCATGCCCAGCTAATTTTTTTTGGTGTATTTTGTAGAAACGGGGTCTCATCTTATTGCCTAGGCTGGTCTCCAACTCCTTGGCTGAAGTGACTCACCCGTCTCGGCCTCCCAAAGTGTTGGGATTACAGGAGTGAGCTGCCGCGCCCAGCCTTGGCAGTTCTTGATCTGACATCTCTGCACATCTGTCTAATGATGTTCTTGAGCTAACCTCCCCCCTCAGTAGAAATACTAGATGAAATAGGTATACATTTTAGAAACTTGGGAGATGTAAACCCGAACTGTTTTTTGGAAAGACTGCATCTTTCTCAGCATGTTCCATTTGGATGCCACCCTTGAGGAACATAAATAAACTGCTGTGTGTTCATAGAACAGGATCAGGAGAGCATGGTTGTTACATGAGTAAGGAGAGGGAAGAGATCCCACTGAGGCTGAGACAGAGGCAGGTAAGAGGAGCCCCAACAGCAGTCTTCACAGATGTAGAAAACTGAGAGTCTGATTGCAGAAGCCAAAGGACATAGCTGAAAACAAACTTTATGAAAAGTAGTCAGTGTCAAGTTTAAATAGTAGAGGGTTTCAGAAAATGGGCTGGGAGAACTCAGCCAAAGAGGCATTCATGCAGAAGAAAAGTTCTCATGGAGCAGCCACCAGCTGGAAACATGTGTTGTCTAAGTCATTGCAGTGAATTTGACCTTTGTGGGGTTTTCACCATTTCTTTTTGTTTTTCTGGGAGGCAAACTGGGTATATAGAATAAGAGTAGTTTTTAGAGATCTATAGAGCTGGCTTTGAATCTAGAATCCATTGACTTGCTGTGTGACCTTGAGTGATTTTCAGATATTTTTGAACCTCAGTTTTCATATCTGTTAATTGGGAATAAAAACACCTGCCCCACTGGGTGGATAGAAAATTAGATGAGATCATTTTCATGTGTATAATCTAGATGAAAACAGGACAGCCCATCAGGTTGAGTTCTTTATCCCCGAATATCTCTCCTCAATATTTCTGGGAGGCTCTTACGTGACCCTTTTAAACTGGCAGGGTTTCCATTCCTGACTCATTATGTCTCTGCAGTGCTGTCTCCTTGCCAATGCCCCTCCACTCTAGTGGCCGGAGCTGTCCTCTGTTGATGACCCCCATGCTGCTATGGCCTCAGCAGGGGCCACTATTTGCATTCATTTATTCTACAAATATTGACTGAGCACCTACTATGTGCCAGGTACTTGTCCAAGGTGCTGGACATTCAAGAGTGAGAAAAACTGGATATGGCTCTTGCCCTTGTGGTACTTATAGTCTAATAGGGGAGAAGGATACTGATTAGACAATCTCACAAATATATGTGTAATGGCAAAACATAAATATAATAATTAAGGAGTTATGAAAGAGTTTCAGGAAAAATTGAATGACTTTGGGAGGTGAGGGTTCTGGAAATCTGGGAGGGTTTTCTTGAGGAAGTGACATTCTAGATGACAGCTCAGAGTAAGCAGGAGTGAGCAGACAAAGGTGGTGGGGGAAGGCGTTCCAGGCAGAGAGACGGTGTGTGCAAAGACCCGGAGGCACAGGGAATGGAACATATTTGAGGAACTAAAGGAAGACGGAAGTGGCATGTCTACTTCATTCTAAGTGCAGGGCGGGCACTTTGCCTTAATGCCCCACATGAGAACAGAGAGCAAGATGCAGCTTTTAGCAAGTTTTTACTGGCAATTTGGGACTAGTTTAAAAGGAAGCCAAACAAAATCATTTACAACGATTGGATAGGCCCAGATGTATCGTCAGATTCCCTTAACTGCCTGGCTTCTTGTCTCTCAGTTTCTCCATGGCTGGGCCTCAGTTTCCCCCTCCTCTCACCAGGAACACTTCAAGCATCTCTATTCTATGGAGTCCAGGCCAAACTGGCTCCCAGTCAAGAGGGAGGAGACAGTTTCTGATGGCCTCCATTTAAGGTCAATTTTTAGAATCCTTATCTCCTGCTTCAAGACTGAGCACACTCCAGAAGGTTTGACTATGAGAACATCTCTCCTCTTCAGGGGAAACCCCATACCCACCCACAGAGGTATTATTGCTTCCTCCCACACAGATAGAACAAACCACATCCAATATTTTGGGTTATTTCATGTTAAGTAAAGCCATAAATGAGGCAATGACATCCCAGTCCAGGTAAGGCTGAGCCTCCCTCAGAGCATTTTATTTTCAATCTGTTCTCACCATAGGTTGAAAAATCTTAGGGCCTGGTCTCAGGATCAACTTGCATGGCCCATGTTGCTGGTGGTGCCCCAGTATTCATTATCCTCTTCTTTGTAATAGAACCCCTGATTTCTAACTGGATCCATGCCACCTGGATCAAAGACTACATTTCCCAGCCTTCTTTCCAGCTGGGAAAAGTCATATGACTAAGTTCTGGCTCATGGGAAATGTATAATTATGCAGTCTTTACTTGCACATACTTAAAGGAAAGAAGCATTTCTTTTCCCAGCTGGCTGGAAGGTAGAAGTGCACCGTCTTGGACAAGGTGAATGAATACAATACCTAAGACAGCAGAACAACAATATAGAAAAAGCCTGAGATTTCTGAAATCATGGAACCTTCATTCCAGCCCTGGACAACTTACTTCTAGATTACTAAATGACAGCAAAATAAAATTCAGTATTATTTAACCATTATTACTTGGGGGTTTCTGTTTTAGCAACCAAACTTGTATTCTAAATCATATAGTTTATCATTGTGTAAGACACATGGCACATAGTAGGTGCTCACTAAATTGTAGCTGTTGTTCATTTCTAGAGTTCTCCACCTAACCGTGGGAATGAAATTGTAGGCACTTATGGAGTGTTCTTGCAGGACTAACCTTTACAAGAGGTGCCTTAATGGAGATGAAGCATATTGGATTAAGATAGATCTTTACAGAAAAAAATAAATGAAAACGACAGTAATACATTTGGTAAATCTGTGCAGATGCACAAGACATATTTTACGATGTAATGGAGATTTAAATGTGAATTTCGGCTCCAGAAAAAGGAAAGCATTGATTCTTTTGAAGGGGACTGGGGCTAGAAGAGAGGAAACTGTGACTCTCTGGAGACTTTCTAACCTGACGATAGCCAGCATCTTTTCTGCTGTATCTGATGTCATAGCCAAGGGCATGCCCTATTGTTCTCCAGTGATTATAAGCTATAAAGCTATGTTTTTGTTTCACCCTTGTTTATCAGCCTGGGCAATGGGCATGGTGAGAGCCTAGGTTTATCTTACAGGCCTGTTGCTCCTCAGAGAAGGAAAGAGGAAGAGAAGTAAGGAGGAGTTTCAGATTCTTATTGGTTTAGCCAAGCACACCAAGATGATATCAAGCCTCCAGAACTTGATACCAGAACTGAGCCACCACCCCAGACCATAGCCATTGAGAGCACAATTGGCACCCTCGACTTCCAATAGAACTCTTGTATTCTAGGCAAAGCTTCTTAAGTACTACCCAGAATCCACTTCAATAGAGAATGTGAAGTTCAGCTACCCAGCAACATCCATCATTGATCTGCCCTGTGAGAAATCAGGTGGAAACTGTACACTGGACTTAGTAGAAAAAATGGATGTGTGCACAAGTTTTGGATTCAGGAAGACTTGAGTTCGGATCTGAACTCTGCAACTTTCTTGCCAGGTGTGTGAACTCTGACAACTAAATTTAGCTGTTTGGAGGCCCAGTTCCTTCATTTATGATACGGGATTAACATATATTTTTATATCACAGTTGTAAGTTTTTATTATTAACCACCACCCTGGTTTGAAAAAGTCAAGACTTGAGATGAATTGGCCAGCTTATTGAAAATAAATTTGCAAGCTTGATAGAGGATGTGAAGTTCAACTATCCAGCAAAATTCATCATTGATCTGCCCTGTGAGAAATCAGATGGGAATGGTGCACTGGTCCGAGCAGGAAAAAAAAAATGGTTTTGAGCCCTGACTCTATTGCTAACTTAATGTTTGACGTTAACTGTGTCCTTCCCATCCTCTGGACCTCTATTTCCTCATCTCTAAAATCCCTTCTGTGATCTCTGTTGCTCCAGCAAAATCTGGGCACCAATGGCATGACTCAGCCAAGGTCCCAGAGTGAATCAGCAAAGGCCAAGGCAGAACCAGTATCCCAATCTGGAGCTTTTTCCAGAGCTTTAAACAATGCCCTGCAAAAACCAACTTAGCACTCATTTCATGCTGGGCATGATGGAATGTCCTATGGTGCAGAGATGATGGTACGGAGATAAAACAAAGAAAAAACAACAACAAAACAAGGTCGCTGGGCGTGGTGGCTCATGTCTATAATCCCAGCACTTTGGGAGGCTGAGGTGGGCAGATCACGAGGTCAGGAGTTCGAGACTAGCCTGACCAACATGGTGAAACCCTGTCTCTACTAAAAATACAAAAATTAGCCAGGCATGGTGACGCACACCTGTAATCCCAGCTACTCAGGAGGCCAAGGCAGAAGAATTGCTTGAACTCGGGAGGTGGAGGTTGCAGTGAGCTGAGATCGCGCCACTGTACTCCAGTCTGGGCAACAGAGTGAGACTCTGTCTCAAAAACAAACAAACAAACAAAAAAAGAAACAACATCCTTGCCCATGAAGGGCTTACAATTGAGCTGATGAAACACAAACAGAAACCATGTCATTACCAGTTTCCCCAAAATCCTCTTCCTGAACATCTCATCACTCCATTTGTAGAAAGAAGCCCTATGAGCTCAGAACAGGCCTGTGGTTGAGCAGCTTCCACTCTGCCTCTCTACTGATTCCTGCAGCTCTGCTCTTTCTCCTACTCTGGGCCTTGCACGTGCTGTTCCTACCACCCTCTTCTAATCTGCTTGCTTGGCTCATTCCTTTCAGAACTTAGTTCAGATCTCCCCACCTCCAGGAAGTCTTCCTTGATTCCCCAGAGTTGGGGTAGGGACTGCTCTTCCGTGCTCCCAGGGCCCCAGGATGCTCCTAGTGTAGCCCTTACTGGGAAGTGTTGTAGTTACTTGGTTTCTAATCCGTCTTCCACTCTGCACTGAAATTCCGTGAGAAGAAAGAAGTTCAGTACCTGGGACATAGTTGGAGCTTCTTAAAATTGTTTATTCGCTACATTGAAGGGTTGAGCTTTGAAGAATGGGTAGGAATCAAATGGGAAGGGGGAAATGAACAGCATCCTTTAGGCGTTGGGATGGAAACACATACTTAAGTGTGTGTGTGGGATGGGGGTAACAAGTGACAGGGAATGTACAGTGTGGGGGCCAGAGCCATCTTTGGCTGAGCAGACCTTCTAGCCCACTGGCTTGATCTTAGTCCCCAGGGGTCTTCAGATTCTCCATGAGATGCACAATGGAGAAGCCTGCATCCCTGCCACATTTCCCTCAAGCATTTCCCAAGATTTGTTCTGGGTACCCACCTGTCCAGCAGCTGCTATTAGTGTTCAGACATTCTTGGGGCTTCATCCTCTAGGACAGGAGTCAGCAAACTTTTCTGCAATAGGACAGAGAGTAAATATTTTCAGGTTTGTAGGCCATGCAATTTCTGTAGTGAGTATGCCAATCTTATTAAAGCATGAAAGCAACTATAGACAATGGGTGTGGCTATATTTCAATATAACTTTATTTACACAAACAGTCAGTGGGCCCTTTTCCACCATGCCTGAGTTTATACTAATGAGGTGATTCAGAGTGGAGCCCCTAGATAACTTCAGAATGGGGGCTGGGCATTGTGACTTTCATCCCTACTCACTGATGTCTGGGGGTGGGGAGGGGGACTGAAGATTGAGTTATAAAAACTCTTAATCAGTGAGATTCATGGAACCTCTGGGTTGGTGGACACATTGATGTGCTGAGAGGGTGGTGCAGTTGGGGAAGGCAGGCAAGCTCTATGCCACCCCATCACTCCCATACCTTGCCCTGTGCAATCTTTCATTTGCTTATTCCTGAGACGTACCCTTTATAATAAACCAGCAAATGTAAGTAAAGTGCCCTTCTGAGTTCTGTGTCATTCTAATGATTATTGAAGCTGATGGAAGGTTGTGGGAACCCCTGAATTTGTAGTTGTCTGGGCAGCAGTGTAGGTAACTTGGACACCCCATTTGTGGCTGGTGTCTGCACTGGGGGCAGTCTTGAGGAACTAAGCTCTTGAGCTGTGGGGTCTGCACTAATTCTGAATAGTTAATAGTTAGTCAAAATAGAACTGAATTGTTGGACACCGAGTTGGTGTCAGAGAATTGGTTGGGTTGGGAAAAAAAAAAAAAAATTGATGCCTTTGTAGGCCAGAATTTACCAACCTCTGCTTTATGGAAATGGTAGCATCATCTGAGAACAGGAGGCCCCTTCCCAAAGCCTCCAAATGCACAGGAGTGGTTGCGGGCTTCTAGCTCATTCATGTTTGACAATTATTGAGCATCTACTATGTGGCAGGCACTGTGCAACCTGCTGGGCGTGTCATGGTAATCAAGACAGAAGAGATTCCTGTCCAGATGAAGGGCAAATTCTAGCAAACAAGGCCCGCAATAAGAAAATAAGAAAACTAAAGAACATTTCAGATCGTGATGGATTCCAGGAAGGGCATTTGTAGGGGATGTGATAGCACATAGTGTGTGCATGTGGGTGGGTTTGGGGGTGCTGCTGTAGATACCTGTATTAATCTGTTTTCACACTGCTGATAAAGACATACCTAAGACTGGGCAATTTACAAAAGAAAGAGGTTTAATTGACTTACAGTTTCACATGTCTGGGGAGGCCTCACGATCATGGTGGAAGGCAAGGAGGAGCAAGTCACATCTTATGTGGATGATGACAGGCAAAGAGAGCTTGTGCAGGGAAACTCCTATTTTTAAAACCATCAAATCGCATGAGGCTTATTTACTATCACAAGATCGGCATGGGAAAAACCTGCCCCCATGATTCAATTACCTCCCACCGGGGCCCTCCCACAACACATAGGAATTCAGGATGAGATTTGGATGGGGACACAGCCAAACCATGTCAACACCCATGGGCAGGGAAGATGGTCTGTGAAGTTGACATTGAACGGAGCCTTGAATAATGAGAAGGAGCTGGCCATAGGAGGAGCAGGAGGAAGAGAATTCTTGGAAGATGGAACAGCATATGCAAGATCACCCAAATTGGTAATAACCTGGCAGGTTCTAGGAGGTGAAAAGAGACCAGTGTGGGTGGAGTGAGTTTGTGAAATTTGTCTTTGGTTGAACGAGAGGAGTCTCTACTCCATTGGCAGGATACTGCTATTTCCTTTAACAAGAAGGCATCGTGGCTGTATCTGTCATTTTTCCCTTTGGATTACATGAGAAAAATTATGATTGCTAATATTCGTTGGCTACTGTGCCGTGTTAAGTGCTTTATTTTAGTGATGTCTTTAAAGCCCAACAACAACTTTATGAAATATGGGCTATTATTTTTATTTCCATTTTGTAGTAGGGGAAACTGAGGCACGGAAGAATTTAATTAACTTGCCCCAAACACAGTTAGGCAGATCTGGGATTTGAACTGGCAGATTTGGGATTTGAACCCAGGGAGTACAGATGACTATGCTGTCAGCTGCTAAACTATTCAACTATTTTCTTTGATTATGTTTCCCTCAGCCTCTTTGGGGGTAATGTATTTTCTCAAGT
Source organism: Pongo pygmaeus (assembly GCF_028885625.2). Taxonomy (NCBI): domain Eukaryota; kingdom Metazoa; phylum Chordata; class Mammalia; order Primates; family Hominidae; genus Pongo; species Pongo pygmaeus. Next base: position 22,248,825 of record NC_072391.2, read on the forward strand.
CCCCTGAAGCTGAGCGTCTAAGGAGGTTGTACTAATAGTGGCAATACCTAGTTCACTGACTGGCATCTCATCTGTGTAATGAAGGTCTTTGGGCTCTCCCTGCACTAGGCAAATTCTCACCCATAGAGTTTCACATAAACTCCCAGATAGTCCTTTCAGAGTGTGTATACTCCAAGTCCCTCTTCAGTGGCTATGTCTCACCAGCTCCTGCTGGAGCCATCTTGACAAATGCGTTAAGTCAAGGGTGGGGTCAATGGGTACTCCTCAAAGCTGGCAATCTGCAACACAGCAACAACATCAGAACAAGCCAGCACTTAGCAGATCCTTTCTCTATGCCCATAAAAGCACCCTCCATGTAATAATTCATTTATCCCTCATAGTAAGCTTAGGAGGTAATCACTATTAATATACCCATTTTACAGGTGAGAAAACCAAGGGGCAGACATATGAAATAACTTGCCCCAAGTTGATTAGAAGAAGCAGAGTCAGGATTTGAATCCAGGTCATCTAGCCCAGAGCCTGCAGTCTGGTCCTACTGGATAATGCTGCATTCCCACTGTCATTCCTGAGCAGAAGCCACACTGCAGGCTGTGCCAAAATGACTCTAATGCTGCTCTCTGCCTGCATGTGCCCCACTTTGTCCCAGAGCCCCCAGAGCTGTATTGTCAGAGCCCCTCAAGTCTCACAGACACTCCTCAGCATCCCTCTCCTCAGGGCTCAGACACTAGCCATGAAGCCTTTTTCTCAGATAGAACCCTTGTTACCTCAAACAAACAAACAACAAAAACTCCTGCAAAATCTGCCCACTTGCCCGATCATTTTCTCGGTGTCCTTTTTCTTTGCAGAGAGGCTGGAGCCTATCAGAGAGAATATTTATTTACCCAAATCTCTGAGAAGCCCTGCATTCAGTCTGCTTTTTTTTTTCCCCCTCCTTCAAATGGGCATTGTTCAATTACAAACATCAGAGACTGGCTTTTGAAGCCAAAATTATATCCTAAGACCAATACTGATTTTATGCTACAAAAGATTTCTAGGAGAGCTGCAGTAAGCATTTCATTTTCTCATGGGTTAGGATAGGAAAAGGACCAAGAGAGTCCATCCCCTGAGGTTTTGACCTGAAGGTCAGATCTCTCACTGGGTGAAGTCTTTGAAATCAAAACAAAGTGGAATGTGGGTGGCAAGGCAGGAGGTGAAAGCCTGGAAGCTTTCTGCAAATACTACCTGTAGCCCAAGCAAGCACCAACTCCTGATAATCTTCATCATTGTAATGAAGTTTAAAACCTGAAGGAAGGATTTGTTAGGATGCACCCGGCAGGATCTGAGATCTTGGGTGCTAAAGGCCAGGTTTCAAGGCCTCTGCTGTTGGGAAGGTGACAGGAGGCGGAGAACACTTAAAGGGGCCCAAAACTCCCAGGGGCCAGCAAATTTCCTCATGATTCTGTTCACTTCCTGATGGGCTACTCACCTTTTATGTGCATCTTTCAGTAGTAAAGAATGTGTTCCTCTTCTCACATCATCTTGCCACAGTCAATTTCATCAACTTGCCTTGCTCAAGCCTCTGCCAAGAAGAAACTTCTTTAGAATCATTGGGTGAAAAATTAGGCTCAGTTGTTTGTCTGAAGGCTGGCAAATTTCACTGTCTCCCTGCAGACAATACATCAAACACAGCTACAAATGGACTTCAAACACAAGTATAATGAATTGGCCACACACTTAGGACTTGGAGCTGAGCTTGCAGCTCAAACTGAGTTTCACAGGCATTTTCCTCTACAGCGTTTGGAGCATTGCAGGCCTTTTGGTGGAGACACCAAAGAAAGCTGTGCCTTAGGGCGTCAAAATCCTCATGCACATCTGGTATGACTCAGCAATTCCGCTCCTAGGTGTTTACCCTAGAGATTTGAGAACATATGTCCACACCAAAACTTGTACATAAAATCATGGCAAAATTCTTCATAATAGCCAGAAAAAACCTGGAAACAGTAGAAACACCCATCAAACGGCAAATGGATAAACAAAATGTGGTATATCCACACAATGGAATTCTACTCAGCAATTCAAAGGAACAAGCTACTGATACATGCAATGACATGAATGAACCTTGAAACAAAACAAAACAAACAACAAACCATATGAAACATCATGGGAAAAGTGAGTTAGAAAAGACACAGTGTATGGTTCTATTTATGTGAAATTTCTAGAAAAGGCAAAATTAGAGAGTCAGGAAGCTGATCAGAGGACACTGGGATTGGAGCTATGAATTAACAGCAGTTAGGCAAGAAGAAATTTGGCAGGTGATAGAAGAGTTCTAAAACTGGATTGTGGTAATGGTTGCACAACTGTAGAAATTTGCTAAAACTCACCGACCCATACAATTACAATAGGTACATTTTATAGTGTGTAAGTTATATGTTAATAAAAAGACATGACAACTAAAAAGCCTCTCAATTTCCTTCTCTCCTCCTTTCCCTTCCCTCCTTCCTTCGTTCTTCTCTCCCTCCCTGTTTCCATTCTTCTCCAAACATTTACTAAACCTCACAAATGTACCCAGCCCTGTGCTTGGCACTGCAGTCATTCATTTCTCCATGCAGCAAATATTTATTGAGCACCTACTACATGCTAGGCACAGGTTTGGGGACTGGGGATACAGTCATGAATAAAGTCCCTGTCCTGATGGAGCATACATTTTAATGGAGCAGAGAGACAGATATAAATATCGTATTAGGAAGCCATGTGTGTTTTGAATAGAGAAGGACTAGAGAGTGATAGTGATGGTCATTTGGGATGGAGAGGGGAGGGCCTAAGGAGGTGGCACTTGTGAAGCAGCCTAAAGGAACTGAGAAAGCTGTGTAAGTATTGAGAGAAGAGCAGACAGAGGGAATGGCCAGTGCAAAGCTCTGAGATGGGGACTTGCTCCGTGTGTCTGAGGAATAGCAGGGAGGCCAGTGTAGCTGGAGGAGGGGAAGCCTGGGGGCAGAGAGGGAGGCAGGGGCTACATCGCAAGAGCCTTGTATGTCATCGTAAGGACTTTGGGCTTTATTGTAAGAATGATGAGAAAACACTGGAAGTTCACAGCAAGATGAGACCTAAGCTGACTTCTGTTTGAAAGGATCACTCTGAATGTAGAAAACACAGATCAAAGGGGATTGAGATGGTGCATGCAGGCTGTTAGAAGGCTGATGTCTGGGTGGGACAAGATGGTGGCTCGCACTAGACTGGTGCTAATGGACGAAGGGAGATGTGCTCAGAAATGACATCTATTTTGGAGATAAGACCGACAGGATTTGTAAATAAAGAGCTGAGAAGCTCACAAGAATTAATAGCCTAGTGGAGGAAACAGAGATGTCAGGATAGTGGCTATAATGAACATTTATTAATCATTTGCTCCGTGCCAGGCATTCTGCTAAACACATGTTTTGATTCTTATAGTAACTATAAGGTAGAAGTTATCAATTTTTCCATCATTTTACAGATGGGAGAATTGAGGCCCCAAGAGATTAAACAATTTGGCCAGTGTCAGGCAGCTAGTAAGTAGTAGAGTTGGGATTTGAACCCAGGCAACCCAATTCCAGATGCTGCTCTCTTAACCACTCTGCCACACTAGCTATATGTATGCAGTTAGCTATACTAATTGCTATGGTAGAAGCATGCACTCGTGTGTGGATGTGGGGTCTCGATGAAGAAGGCAGAGAAGGCTTCCTGGAGAGGGAGAACTTGAACTGTGACTTGAAGAGAGAACAAGGGTTTTACAGGAGACAGGCAGGGGAACAGCATGTACAAAGACATTGGGAATGATCAAGTTTGGCACGAAGCTAACACTGCATATTATCAACAAGGCTGGAGTATAGAATATCTGAGAAATAAATTTGGAGAGGGAGTTCAGGGGAAGACCCTGAAGGGCCTTGTGTGTCTGGCCAAGGAGTTTGGAACACATCCAAGAGGCCAGTGTTTCTCTAAATAGTAGATGCATGACCCAGGGGCTAAGCAAACTGATTATAGGTGATACACAGGCAGGCACTATTATTTAGATAGTTATGGGTTGCTTATCTATTTATCTTAACATGAATTTAAAAAATATAGAACTAGTCCACCTAACCTGTGATTTCATAGATACTGCCTAGGATGAGAGAAATTTTTTTTTTCGAAAGAGTTGAAAGAAAGATGTTACAACATTCATGTTACAATTGGGAGATTATTCATGCTGCATTGTTTGTGACATTCAAAAGATTGGTAACCACCTCAATGCCCATCAGTTGGGGACTGGTTGAAGAATGGGACAAGTGAATTCAAAGCAGCTTTAAAAAAAATGAAGAAGCTTTTTATATTCTAATATAGAACAAGCTCTAAGATATAATGTTAAGTTATAAAAGCAATTGGCGAACATTATATCTGTTATGTTCCCATTTGTGTTTGAAAAGAGTGTGTGTCAGCCAGGCACTGGCTCACATCTATAATTTCAGCACTTTGGGAGGCAAAAGTGGCAGAATTGCTTGAGGCCAGGAATTTAAGACCAACCTGGGCAACATATCAAGAGTCTATTTCTACATTTTTTTCTTAAATGAGTCGGGCATGGTGGTATGCACCTGTAGTCCTAGCTACTCAGGAGGCTGAGGTGGGAGGATTGCCTGAGCCCAGGAAGCCAGGGTGCAATGAGCTATGATCGCAACTGCACTCCAGCCTGGGTAACAGAGAGAGACTCTGTCTCAAAAAAAAAAAAAAAAAAAAAAAGTGTGTATGTGAATTTGTGTTTGCTTACATATAAATAGACTTTCTCTGAATTGACAGGCAAGACATGGACATTGGTGGTTGTCTCTGGAAAGGGGACCTGGTGGACAGGGTGGATGGGAGAGGTTTTGCTATGTATTCCTTTTGCATTTGAAATCATATAAATGCGTCAAAATAAAATCCAATTGCTTAATATTAACAAGAGCACAGGTAATATAGATGGTGACAGTCATCGTGGTGGTGCATGCAAGTTGAGCGTCTTAGACCCGTGTGGCAGGCAATGGGGTGTTGCAAAAGACCTCCACAACGGAGGCATGCTTACTAATGGACTTGACTGAGGTTGTCTGGGTGCTTGGCATTATCTCTTTCTTTCCCCCGCTTTTCATATCTATGCTCTCATTTCATTTTCATTAGAATCCTATAGGATGAAACCCTTCTGTAAAAGTGGGCACTGTTGATTAGAATAAAGCCTATGATTATTTAAAAAATCAAATCAAAGTGGATTAAAGATTTAAATCTAAGACCTCAAGCTATGAAACTCCTACAAGAAAACATTGGGGAAACTCTCCAGGACATTGCTCTAGGCAAAAATTTCTTGAGCAATACCCCATAAGCACAGCCAACCAAAGCAAAAGAATGGACAAATGGGATCACATCAAGGTGAAAGGCACAGTGAAGGAAACAATTAACAAATTGAAGAGATGACCCACATTGAGAGAAAATACTTGCAAACTATCCATCTAAAAAGGGATTAATAACCAGACTATATCAGGAGCTCAAAGAACTCTATAGGAAAAAAATCTAATAATCTGATTTTTAAAACTGCCAAAAGATTCGAATAAACATTTCTCAGAAGAAGACATACGAATGGCAAACAGGCATATGAAAATGTGCTCAACATCACTGATCACCATAGAAATGCAAATCAAACCTGCAATAAGATATTATCTCACTCCAGTTAAAATGGCTTATAACCAAAAGACAGGCAACGGTAAATGCTGGCAAGGATGTGGAGAAAAGGGAACCCTTGTACACTGATGGTGAGAATGTAAATTAGTACAACCACTATGGAGAACACTTTGGAGGTTCCTCAAAAAACTAAAAATAGAGCTACCATATGATCCAGCAATCCCGCTGCTGGGTATACACCCAAAAGAAAGAAAATCAGTATGTCAAAGAGATATCTGCACTCCCATGTTTATTGCAGCACTATTCACAATAGCCAACATTTGGAAGCAACCCAAGTATCCATCAACAGATGAATGGATAAATAAAATGTGGTACATATACACAATGGAGTACTATTCAGCCATAAAAAAGAATAAGATCCTGTCATTTGCAACAACATGGATGGAACCGGAGATCATTATGTGAAGTGAAATAAGCCAAGGACTGAAAGACAAACTTCGTATGTTCTCACTTATTTGTGGTATCTAAAAATCAAAACAATTGAACTCATGGACATAGAAAGTAGAAGGATGTAACCGGGGGGAAGGATAGTGAACAGGGCAGGTGAGAGGGAAGGGAGAGGGTTAATGGGTACAAAAATAGAATGAATAAGACCTACTATTTGACAGCAAAACAGCGTGACTATAGTCAATAATAACTTAATTGTATATTTAAAAATACCTACAAGAGTGTAATTGGATGGTTTGTAACTCAAAGGATAAATGCTTGAGGTGATGAATACCCTATTCTCCACGATGTGCTTACTATGCATTGCATGCCTGCCTGTGTCAAAACATCTCATGTACCCCATAAATACACATACTATGTACCTGCAAAAATTAAAATTTTTTAAAAGTCTGTGATTCAAACCTGAATAAGCTCCTCTATGTCCACGTGATCAGATTAGCTGGCTGCAGTGACCATGAGCATTTCAGGGCAGGATCTTGATTCCAGGTTCAGCCCTGCCTCTACTTCCGGCACAACCTTAACAAAATCTTTTTCCCTGCCTCTCTTGAACCTCAGTTTCTTCTTCTGCAGAATTGAAATGATAATACCATGTCTGACTCCAGTGTTATTGTGGTGAGAATGGAATGAAGAAACACGTGTAAGGCATTTAGCACAGTTCACGGAAGAGATTAAGGACTCAACAAATCTCAGCATTTGTGGGTCATGGCAAGTCAAAACAATTTCCTCTTAAACAAGAAACATTTGAGCACTTGCTGTAGGTGCTATGGGGTATGTGAGGGAGCCTTTGTCCTTGAGGATTTTACACTTTGGTTAGAGAGTCCAGACATTCTCTTGAAAACAAAATAAAACGTGAAACATACACGCAACAACAAAAAATACAATGCTATGTACCATTAGTGGAACAGGAAGTTATTTTGGGAGCTGCATGGAAAATCACAGCAAATCACAGAGTGACAACACCTTCGCCTCTCATATTTTCTTCAGTCTTTGTGATGTGTCAAGGAGAAAGTCTCAGTAAGTGCTGATGTGCCTTTAAAACCCTTGGAACTCTTGCCCGTCTTCCTTTATAAAAAAAAAGGAGAGTCACTTATTTTAATAGTTACCTTTTATCTATGGCATATTTATGGCATTACTTATTGATGGCTTCCCTATAATGTTGAATAAAAGTTTCCTTTAAAATGCATTTCTATAAATAAAAATGGAAGAACACGATTAAGTCAACTTTAGTGTTGCTGTTATCTAGATATGAAACATCATGGAAGTGGAACTCAAATGCCAGGAGTTAAGTAGGTGCTGGAAGAATGAACCATGGAAATTCAGACGATGGAGAGGTGAAAGTGGGCAGTGCAGGTCAGGAAGTGTTTCCTGGACGGGGCTAGGGTTGATGTGGGCCCTTGGGAGGGGTTAAATAGATACAGGAGAAAGAGAATTCCAGGCATTCCAGGCAGAGAAGCCAGAGTGAGCCAAGACTTGGCAGGCAGCTTCAGATGCCCACCCTGGAACAGCACTTCTGTTTCGTGTCTTCACGGAAGTGAAGTGTGCATGTGTCTTCAGGTCAGAGTTCAAATGTCACTTCCTCGAGAAGCCTGTTCTGACCTCACTCTAGGTGTAGTCTCCTATCACATGTTTTTAGACCTCCCTTTGTGTTTTGTTCAGAATACTTATCACAGTTTGTAATTAGGTAGCTATTTGTGGGATAATTGGATTAATGTTTGGGCTCTATTACACTCTAAGCTTGTCTGGTGCAGAAACTCTGCCTATTTTTGTTAGTATTATATCCTTGGTGTCTAGTATAGCATTTGGCACAAGGTGGAGACTCAACCATTTGTCTAGCCAATCAATCGATGAATCAGTCAATCCATTAATTCATTCATTAATGGTTGTGTTTTCCACTGAGGTTGTCCAAAGGGCAAGGAAGAGGGAACTGGCCTGCCCTGGGATGTGAGGCTTCCGTCCAAAACTCCCACCTACAAATATCAAATGTCTTTGGGGCTTTCCTTTTATTTTATCAGTGTATACGCAGGTGGTATTCTGTGTCATAATATATCTGTTTGCTTTAGTCTAACAGTCGTGTTTTCTATTACTCATTGATGAAATAATTTAACTTTTTTTCCCCCTAAAACATTTTCCAGTAAATTGACTTTCCAGGAAGATGTACCATCCTTTTTCTGTGGCTTCAACCACTCCCACTGCATGCCCCACTTTGAGAAGCATGTCCTTGGGGACCTTTGAAATTTTTCAGCTGACTTCATAGCCTGCAGTGCCAATCCACCCAGGGACAAGGCTGAGGTCATCTCTTGATTTTGAAGTCTCTTCTCCCATCCCACTTTTTTTCTAAATTTTATCCACATTTTCTCCTGCTCTTACCTGGTTCTTTCATCTTGCTTCTCTGATGCACTTTAGAAGTACAGGATCTTGGCCTGGCGCAGTGGCTCATGCCTGTAATCTCAGCACTTTGCCGAGGCAGGTGGATCACCTGAGGTCAGGAGTTCAAGAGCAGCCTGACCAACACGAAGAAACCCCGTCTCTACTAAAAATACAAAATTACCGGGCGTGGTGGTGCATGCCTGTAATCCCAGCTACTCAGGAGGCTGAGGCAGGAGAATCACTTGAACCCAGGAGGCGGAGGCTGTGGTGAGCCGAGATCACACCATTGTACTCCAACCTGGGCCACAAGAGCGAAACTCCATCTCAAAAAAAAAAAAAAGAAAAAGAAAAAAGTATAGGATCTTATGGCTGAATCCTACAGCCCAGGGGCCCTCAAACTTAAAGGCACATCAGAATCACTTGGGGACCCGGCATGGTGGCTTGTGCCTGTAATCTCAGCACTTTGGGAGGCTGAGACAGGTGGATCACCTGAAGTCAGGAGTTTGAGACCAGTCTGGCCAACATGGCAAAACCCCGTCTCTACTAAAAATACAAAAATTAGCTGGGTATGGTGGTACACATCTGTAGCTACTCGGGAGGCTGAGGCAAGAGAATCGCTTCAATCCTGGAGGCAGAGGTTGTAGTGAGCCGAGATCGCACCACTGCACTCCAGCCTGGGCAACAGAGCAAGACTGTCTGGAAAAAAAAGAAGAATTGCGAGGGGAGCCTGTAAAAACAGATTACTGGGTCCATCTACCCCCTAAATCTCTAATTCTGTAGGTCCATGCAGAAGACTGGGTGGGGGCTAAGATGCTGAATTTCTCACAAGTGTCTAGGTGATGCCATGTTGCTGGTTCAGGGATCACTCAGAATCACTGTTGCCATCTCAATTGGTGGCATAATCAAAGCACCTGGAGGACTTAAAAGAATCCAATGTGTAGGCCTAGTCCCAGACCAATTAAATCAGAATCTCCAGAACACACATTTGTGTGTTGCATTTCCCTGAGAATTCTAATGGTCTAAATCCCAGAGAAGCTGTGACTTGTCTAGGGTCACACAGCAAAGTAAGGCAGAGGCAAGACTGGAGCCGGCATTCCAGGTTCTCAGAACAGCGTCTTCCCAAAACACCCTTGTGCACCTGAAATTATTAGGCTCTCTTCTGTGTATAAGCTTATAGAATCCTCACTTTACTGATGAGGAAACTGAGGCTCAGGGAAATGAAATCCCTTGCCTAAGGTGGCAAAGGCGGAACTGGCAACCAGGGCCACCTGCCTTCAAGTGCTGCTATCTCTGAGGACAGGGTGGAAAAGTCCTGGGCTTGGGAAGCAGAAACACTTGGACTTACGTTCTGGTTCTAAAACTTGGTGGAACTTGGTGACCAGGTAAACTTGGCTAAGTATACACTTTACGGACTTCTCTCTAAGTGTTAGTCCCCTCATCTATAAAATGGGGCTAATGGTGTGCCAACCTGTGGAAAGGAAATGCTCTGTTCTGTTCTTGCAGGACATCATGTCTACCCCCATCGCCTTGCACAGTCTCTTTGCCACAACCTCAGCGATGTCCTTCTTCTTTTTTTGAGACACGATCTCGCTCTGTCATCCAGGCTGGAGTGCAGTGGTGAGATCGTAGGTCACTGCAACCTCAAACTCCTGGGCTCAAGGCTCAAGGGATCCTCCTGCCTTGGCCTTCTAAGCAGCTGGGTCTACAGGTATGCACCACTATGCCCAGCTAATTTTTTTTTTTTTTTTTTAGAGATGGAGTCTTCCTATGTTGCCCAGGCTGGTTTTAAACTCCTTGGCTCAAGCAGTCCTGATGTGTCTGGCTGCTTAGGCTCCTCAGAAACAACTTCTTCCTCTTCTTCTTCTTCTTCTTCTTCTTCTTCTTCTTACTATTATTATTATTATTATTATTATTATTATTATTATTTTGAGACAGAGTCTTGCTCTATAGCCCAGACTGGAGTGCAGTAGCACGATCTTGGCTCACTGCAACCTCTGCCTCCTGGGTTCCAGGTTCGAGTGATTCTCGTGCCTCTGCTTCCCAAGTAGTTGGGATTACAGGAACACGACACCAGAACCAGCTAATTCTTGTATTTTTTTTAGAGACAGGGTTTTGCCATGTTGGCCAGGCTGGTCTCAAACTCCCGACCTCTGGTGATCTGCCCGCCTCTGCCTCTGAAAGTGCTGGTTTCATAGGTGTGAGCCACCATGCCCGGCTGGACCCAGGGATTCTAAGAGAAATCCTATGTAGCCCCTTTGGACATCAGAGCTGTAAAACAGACTTCGCTTTAAGCTATCGTTCACATATCATCTCATTTAATCTGTGCAACCATCCTTTAACGTAGATGTCCCCATGCCCAGTTTTCCAATGGAGACACTAATACTTGGGGGGTTGAACAGCTAACAAAGGGCTGGACCCAAAGAAGAGCCCAAGATTTCTCTTAACAGGCAAGTTTGTCACCACGCGCAGGCAAATTTCATTTTCAAAATACGACAAAAATGCACTCCTTTTTAAAAAACTTACTCAATTTCAAACTAAAGCAGACAGCAGAAGGCTGGCATCCACAGCGCTGTTAGCAGAGCTCATTGCCTTCTCCTTTGTGCCAGCCCTCTCCCCGAAGCCCCCTTCTTCCTCTCTGCAGGGCCAGCTTGCACCCACAGCCTCCCACACACTGTGCTGGCTCCAGGCTGGAAGCTCAGGAGCTGCTGCCAGGCATTTAGCAGCTTTGAGTTTCTTGGAATCCCTGGGGTGCTTGAGGCACCTGTGTGGTTCATTCTGATCTCTCCCTCCTTTTTTCAGAGTGAGGATGCTTTCTTTCTCCCCTCTAGAAAAGCCCCACTCTCTGTTTCAACTTCTTGCTTTGATCTGAAATGCATGCGCTTTCCACCCTGCACTCCCCTAGGAGGCCGGACTTTAAGGGAAGTTGGGGTTTACTGGGTGGGGCATCTCTAGATTGTCAAGGTAGGACATTTGGGTGAAATCCTGTGGCCCTTGCACTAGAGAAAGGAGAGGTTCATTACAGTGGAGCCAGGATTTCTTACTTTTTCTTTTTCTTTTCTTTTTTTTTTTGAGACGGAGTCTTGCTCTGTCACCAGGCTGGAGTGCAGTAGCAGGGTCTCGGCTCACTGTAAGCTCCATCTCCCAGGTTCATGCCATTCTCCTGCCTCAGCCTCCCTAGTAGCTGGGACTACAGGCGCATCCCACCATGCCCAACCAATTTTTGAATTTTTAGTAGAGACAGGGTTTCACCATGTTGGCCAGGATGGTCTCTATCTTTTGACCTCGTGATCCGCCCACCTCGGCCTCCCAGAGTGCTGGGATTACAGGCGTGAGCCACCGCACCTGGCCTCAGGATTTCTTGCTCACTGTTTTCCCTTCCTTCCTTCTTCCCTTCTTTCCTTTCTTCCCTCCTTAGCTGAAATCAATGGCTCACGGCTCACATCTATTTACCCTTGACGTGTCTGCTTGAACTTGGACTCATTGAGAAATTCTCCTTCTGGGACTCCCATAGTGGAGGTGGACAAAATTGATTTTCCATTTCTCACCAGTCTGCTCCCCACTGCTCCCTCACCCAGACCTCTCACATCTCATGCCAAGATGGTCCCACACCTGGCCCTCCTTGGACGGGAGACTGCTCTACAACTATACTTGCAATGAAGATTTTGGAGTCAGAGAAACCTGAGTTACAATACTAGCCTGGTTCCCAACATTTTCTGTGACCTTGGCAATGTATTTAACCTCTCTGAGACTTTGTTTCTTTATCTGGAAATTGGGGATACTATGCCTACCAGCATTATTGAGGATATCGGATGGGATATATTAGTAAATTGCCTGGCACCCAGTAGGTGCTCAGGGCTTGTTCCCATCTCTTCGTGATCAGGAAAACCCCTTCCCTATCAGAGCTGATGGTCAGATTCACTCAGGTATGACTAATGATAATTTATAATATTTACATAATGATTTATGCTTTTAAATATATATATATATTTGTTATCTCATTTAATACCCCCAATATCCCCTTGTAATAATATTCTTCCAAACCCTACCTGTCAAAGGAGGAAACTAAGGCTCAGAGAAGTTGCATAGCTTGCTAGGATCAAAGAGTGAGTCAGTAGAGGGCTCAGCATTTCAACCCTGGTCTCAGAAGTCCAGAGCCTCTGGCCTGTCACCTGGGTATTATGTTAACGCATTGTCCTGCCCCTAGGTTATTTGCGTTTTTATACAAAGCTCAAAGAAATGACTCTCGAATAGAATTCTGGGCTTTTCAACTGGCCAGAGGGGACAGCTGTATCGAGGCAGGAAGGGATTCCATGGGGTCGTGGCCCTGCAGTCATTCCAGAAGAGTGGCCCCCATCATAAGGCTAACAGGAAAAAAAAAAATCATTGCTTTCAGAGCTGGAAGGAATCTCAGAGAAAATCTATTCCCAGCTGCAGTTTTTCACATCATGAAGAGGGGACATAGAAAGGAATGAACTCACGCCTTGCACCCCCTTTGCAGATCTCTGCATGACGGAGGGGAAGGAGGTGACACTTGGCTCCTGTACCCTTGAGCCCTAGTGACAACAGCTGGGAGGTTTCCTGGGGTCTCCTGGGATCCCTGTTCTCCCTCGTTGTCCCATTTCTTCCAAGTCAAAGGGTCTGGAGGTGGCAGAAGGCTCCCATCTTACCCCCCCCCGCCAAGGCCCATGATCTGGGAGGATGGGGAGACCCCTGTCATCACTCCAAGAGGCTCTAGGGAGAGAGGAATGACCCCTCCCTAGCCTCCCCACACTTACACACTCCTCACTTCAGGGGAGAGAGGAGGGGGAGGGAACTGGCAGTGACTGAGAGCTTCATCCAGCGCCAAGCATCGATCTGGCTCTCCGTGTCACCATGGTAACAGCTCTTCCGCATGGAACTCAGCACCACGAGGCCTCCTTCAGCCCCCTAGCTCCCTGCCCCCTACTGTCCCAGACACCTTTCCATCTGCTCTTGACAATTGTCCTATGCTGTCACCGCCAGTTCCCCTCTATCCTGCTCCCCGCTTTTCCCCTCCAAGTGTCCCTGCCTCCCTCCTCTCCCTGCACTTGACCCCAACCCCCCTTGCCCACTTCTTCCTGTCCCTGGCCAGTCATCAGGTCATCACCCCTCCAAGGCTTGGGGTCTCAAACCAGCTCTGTCCTGGAATCCCACAGAGAAGCAGCAAATGGAAGAGGATAGGATTTCTTTCTGAGCCAAGAGGCTGGAGGCAGCTTTTTCCTTCCAGCAAGCCATTCTCTCCCCTGCTCCCCAGTCTGAACCCTCCCCTGCAGGAGGGATAAAAGTCACTGAACTGTTTTGTCTGCCTGAGAGAACCTGGAGAGAAAGGAGCTCAGACCCTAAGGTCAGATGGACCCGTGGGGGGTTCTAGTTCCTGCCTTGCCACTGATGAGCCTTGCAACTTCCAGTAAATGGCAACTTCTGAGAATCAGTTTCCTCCACTAAAAAAGAAAATATAAGCCTGAGCAACGTGGTGAAAACCCATCTCCACTAAAAATACAAAAATTAGCTGGGCATGGTGTTGGGTGCCTGTAGTCCCAGCTACTTGGGAGGCTGAGGCAGGAGAATCACTTGAACCCGGGAGGCAGAGGCTGCAGTGAGCTGCGATTGGGTGACAGAGTGAGACCCTGTTTAAAAAATAAATAAATAAAAATAAAAATTAAAATTAAAAAAATAAAAAAGGCTGGGCGTGATGGCTTACGCCTGTAATTCCAGCACTTTGGGAGGCCAAGGGAGGTGGATCACCTGAGGTCATGAGTTCGAGACCAGCTTGATCAACATGGTGAAACCCTGTCTCTACTAAAAATACAAAATTTAACTGGGCATAGTGGCAGGTGCCTGTAATCTCAACTACTCGGGAGGCTGAGGCAGGACAATCGCTTGAACCCAGGAGGCAGAGGTTGCGGTGAGCAGAGATCGTGCCATTGAACTCCAGCCTGGGTGACAGAGTGTGACTCCATCTCAAAAACAAAACAAAACAAAAACCCAACAAATACAAGTATGGTAATAGCATCCACCTCACTGAGTAACTGTAAGGATAAAATGAGATGACAATAGTGGGTCCTATTTATTGAGCCCTCGTTGTGTTCCAGACACTGTGCTGAGTGTCTTGGTGCACAGCTCAGTCCTGTGAAGTCACCTCATGCATTGTGCCATTTGCCGCTGAGGAGCTGACTCTGAGAGAGGCTGCATGCTTGCCTGAGGCCGCCAGTACTGGAGCCATTCGGATGGTCTTTAATCCTAGGGAGACTGCTTCCAGGGTTCTTGGGTCCAAACTACATTTTCTTGTCTCCAGCGTTGGGAAAGTGGTAAGTCAATTGCCTGGCACACAGTAGGTGGTGAATATAGATCACACCTACCCTGACAGGTAATTAATTAAATCATTGTTATGTGCCTAATATGTCCCAGGTGTTAGGAATAGAATGATAAATTATACACAATCCTTGTCCTTGAAAATCGTAATGTACTTTTGCAGGAGACAGATCTGCAGACAGGTAAGAGTAGTGTGGTTTAGGGGGTAGATTCCGGAGCAGCTAGGGCTGAGTGCAAATATCACCTCCCCAACTTACCAGCTGGGAGATCTTAGGCACGTTACTGCGCCTTAATGAACCCTCATCTCCTCCTCATCTGTATACAATGGAGCATTCAATGCTACCTGCCTTATGAAGTGTTTCTGTGGAGTACAAAAGAAAATGGTCTGGGAGCAGCTGTTCATGCCTGTAGTCGCAGCACTTTGGGAGGTTGAGGCAGGAGGATTTCTTGAGGCCAATAGTTTGAGACCAGCCTGGGCAACATAGCAAGACTCTATCTCTAAAAAAAATAAAAATCAAAAACTTAGCTGGGTGTGGCAGTGGAGTGCCTGTAGTCCTAGTTATTACTACTTGGGAGACTGAGGCAGGAGGATTTCTTAAACCCCGGAGTTTGAGGCTGCAGTGAGCTATGACACATCGCTGCACTCCAGCCTCGGCAACAGACCCTGTCTCTAGAAAAAGAAAGAAAGAAAGAAAGAAAGAAAATGTACAGCACTATGCCCAGAAAAGATTAATACTTTGCAAAAAGGTAAAGTCAGTATTTTTTATTATCAGTTCAGTTACACTGGAACCTGGAGGAGAAAGTGGTCAGTTCTGTTTGGAGGAATCAGGGAAGGCTTCATGAGGGTGGTAAGTTTCATACAGAATCTAGGAAAAATGGCTGTTTGCCAGGCTGTCTGGGAGAGCCAGGTCATTTAAGGCAATCTCTAGGGCTGGAGCAAAGGCCTGAGACAGTCTGGTGTGTGCGTGAGGAAGGGTACACAGTATGCATAGCAATAGCTAGCATTTATGGAGCATTTACTATGTGCCTGGCATTACTTTAGGTCAGTGGCTCTCTGCCCTGGCTGCATTTTAGAAAAATCTACAGCGGTTTGTGCTTGATCTGTTTGAATATGAATGCTAGGCTCCATCCCTAGGGAGTCTTATGTAATTGGTTTGGGATAGCCCAGTCATCAGTACTTTTTAAAAGCCCCTCAGGTGATGCTAACACAGATCCAGAATTCAGTAGCTCCAGGCTGGGTGTTTTAGAAGTATTAACTCATTTAATCTCCATGACAACTCTATAAAGTCAGTGCCAAGGCTCAGACTCAAAGATCACACAGCAAGAAGTTATAAGGTTGAATCAAGGCAAATCAAACTCCAGAATGCTCTCTCTTAACCACTAGGCTGCAGATGGAGACGAGGGTGTTTGGGGGCAAAAAAAAAGGCAGCAAAATGGAGAAGGTGCAAGTAATAGGTGCCAGATGGCAGCTGCTCTGATAGTCGGTTTTGTACCCGCATCTTCTTTGTCTGGCACCAGGTGTGGGTGCAATAGTCTCACAAGCACCTCATGCATGTCCTTGTAGGCATCAGGACCTAAACTATCTTGTTCCTATCCCCAGCTTCACTGAGTTGGGCACTCAAATTTAAATGTATGTATGAATCATCTGGGGATTGCATCAAAATGCAGATTCTGATTCAGTAGGTCCAGAATGGCGCCTGAGATTATGCATTTCCAAGAAACTCCTGGGTGAAGTCAGTGCTGCTAATCTGCAGACCACACTCAGTAGAAGTGAATAAAAATGCAATTATACTGCACCTATTCTGTCTGTGGGAGCCCGTGCATTCTTTTTTTTTTTTTTTTTTTTTTTGAGACAGAGTCTCGCTCTGTCGCTCAGGCTGGAGTGCAGTGGTGCCATCTCGGCTCACTGCAAGCTCTGCCTCCTGGGTTCACGCCATTCTCCTGCCTCAGCCTCCTGAGTAGCTGGGACTACAGGCGCCCGCCACCACGCCCGGCTAGCTTTTTTTGTATTTTTAGTAGAGACGGGGTTTCACCATGTTAGCCAGGATGGTCTCGATCTCCTGACCTCGTGATCCGCCTTCCTCGGCCTCCCAAAGTGTTGGGATTACAGTTGTAAGCCACTGCACCCGGCCGTCCATGCATTCTTGAACCTGGAGAGAGCTCCCTTCTTTCTGACCCAGGAGTGACTTTTGCACCTTCTGCATTTCGGAGAAGCCTCACTAGGCTACAGAAATAACCTGCTTTATTTGTGCTTCCCTTAGGGGATACTACAGTATTATCTCAGTAGTTGTTTGCAAATTTTAGCTTGCATGGGAATCATCTGGAAAGCTTCTGAAAAATGGAGATTGCTGGACCCCATCCCAGAGTTTCTGATTCAGTAGGTCTGCATGAGGCCTGCAAATTTGCATGTCTCCTGAGTTCCCAGGTAATGCTGATGCTGCTGTTCTGGGGACCACAATTTAAGAAAACTTGTATCGGCCGGGTGCGGTGGCTCACGCCTGTAATCCCAGCACTTTGGGAGGCAGAGGTGGGTGGATCACGCGGTCAGGAGATCGAGACCATCCTGGCTAACACGGTGAAACCCCATCTCTACTAAAAATACAAAAAATTAGCCAGGCATGGTGGTGGGCACCTGTAGTCCCAGCTACTCGGGAGGCTGAGGCAGGAGAATGGCTTGAACCTGGGAGGCGGAGCTTGCAGTGAGTGGAGATCGGGCCGCTGCACTCCAGCATGGGTGACAGAGTGAGACTCCGTCTCAAAAAAAAAAAAAAAAAAAAAAAAAAAAAAAAAAAAGGAACACTTGTATTACAGGAATGTCTCCAGGACAGCATTTCCTTAACCATGTCCATTGTGATTAGACACACTAGCTTTCTTGCCATCCCAATGAAATGTATGGAGTCCCTGGCTTCAAGTCCTGGCTGTGCCACTAATTCCATTAGTGACCATAACAGCTATGGATTGAATTGGCTGCATATAAGTGGAAAACCCAAATAACAATGACTTATTCAAGAGATTTATTTTTGTTTCAAGTGACATAAAATGCAGAGGTAAGTGATCCAGGGTAATTGTGGTAGGTCCAAGATGTCAACAATATTCCAGATTTTTAACTTTCTGATCTACTGCCTTTAATTTGTGGCTTTCATCATCAAGACTGCCTCATAGGCATAGAATGGACAACTCTGGCCTTTGTGCTTGAATTCTAGAAGAAGAAAGGGGGAAAAAGCAAAGGTTTAGACCAAGCTTGTCTAACCCATTGGCTGCATGCAGCCTGACAGCTTTGAATGTGGCCCAACACAAATTCATAAACTTTCTTAAAACATTATGAGATTTTTTTAGGATTGTTTTTTCTTAGCTCATCAGTTATCGTTAGTGTTAATGTATTTTATGTGTGGTCCAAGACAATTCTTCCACTGTGGCCCAGGGAAGCCAAAAGATTGGACACTCTGGTTTAGACCTTCTTTTACGGGGATTTTTCTGGAAGCCACACTTATATCTCCACTCTTACTTACATGTCATTAGCCAGAACTTAGTCCACGACCACCTTTCTCTCACAGGGAGGCTGGGAAATGTAGTTCTTCTAATTGAGCATATGACCACCACCAACAAAATTTGGGTTCTGATTATAAGTATCTACTCTTTACTACTAGTTAGAATGAAGAAGAGAATGGCTGTTGCTAATTCTAACTAGTAGTAACAAGTAGTTCCTACCACAATGACCCCGGGCAAGTGTCTTCCACTCTTGGGCTCTATCTGTCCCAATGTAAAATAAAGTTGGTCTTAATGATCAAAGAGATCCTATCCAACTATAAGGCAGTTAGATTCCACGGTTCTGTCCCTAAACATGTTTATCAGTGATGCTCAGTGGAAAGGAAAACGGCCTGGGTATTGTCCTCATGCAGTACCCCTAGTGTGCTCAGCCTGATGAGATGTCAGAACATATCCTGTACTTGTCTGTCTATTCATCCATCTACCTGTTAAAAATACATTTTTTTTGAGATGGAGTTTCGCTTTTGTTGCCCAAGCCGGAGGGCAATGGCATGATCTTGGCTCACTGCAGCTTCTGCCTCCTGTGTTCAAGTGATTCTCTTGTCTCAGCTCCTGGGTAGCTGGGATTACATGTGCCCACCACCACGCCTGGCTAATTTTTGTATTTTTAGTAGAGATAGGGTTTCACCATGTTGGCCAGGCTGGTCTCAAACTCCTGACCTCAGGTGATCCACCTGCCTCCACCTCCCAAAGTGCTGGGAATATAGGCATGAGCCACCGCACACAGCCCCTGTTAAAAATATTTCTGAGTACTGCTACCTGATAAGTACTAAGGATACAGCTGTGAGTTTAAGCAGACATGGTCCCTGCTCTCCCTGTCCTCTTAGCAGTTTAGTAGGTAAGACAGATATAAACAAATAATGATGCAAATGTTCAACAAAGTGCTATAATGAATGTTAATGTACTACACAAGTGTTATAAAGAAAATGTGTGTTGGGGGGTGTAATTTAGGTGGGGTGGACAAGAAGATTTTCCCAAGAATTTATTTTGAAGTTGACACCTGAAGGAGGGGTCAGACATGCAAAGAGTCAGAGAAAGTGCACTCTAGGCAGAGAGAACAGCAAGTTCAGACACAGGCCCTGAGGCAGGAAAGAGCTGGGCTCATTCTAGGAAATGAAGGATGGCTAGGGTGTCCAGACATCATCAGTGAGGGGGAGGCTGATGTGTAATGAGGCTGGAGTAGTCAGTGGATACCACAGCTTGCAGGGCCATGTAAGCTCTGGGAGGGAAATTAGATTTTATTCTAAGGGTAGTGGGAAGGCATTGGATTGTTTCAGGCAGAGGTGGGGGCAAGGGTGATGAGATGTGCATCTTCACAAAGATTTCTCTAGATGCTGAATAGGACCTGAACAGGTTTGGATGGGGGTGGTAGTGAGCAGTGGTCACATTGAGAGTTGTATGGGTTTCACCCATCCGTTCACTCATCCATCAACCTATTCATCCACCCATCCATCTTTTCATCCATCTATCTTTTCACCCATCCACCCATCCATCCATCCACCCACTCATCCATCTATTGAACCATCCACCTATCCATCCGTCCATCCATCCATCCATCCATCCATCCATCCATCCATCCATCCATCTGTCCGTCCATCCGTCCATCCATCCGTCCATCCATCCATCCATCCATCCATCCATCCATCCATCCATCCATCCATTCATCCATCAATCTACCC
This sequence comes from Pongo pygmaeus, assembly GCF_028885625.2. Classification (NCBI taxonomy): domain Eukaryota; kingdom Metazoa; phylum Chordata; class Mammalia; order Primates; family Hominidae; genus Pongo; species Pongo pygmaeus. The sequence goes on from NC_072391.2 coordinate 22,268,885, forward strand.
ATTCATTCATTCAACCATTCACCTATCCATCTATCCATGTACCCATTCATCCTTTCATCCATTCATCCATCCATCATCCACCTACCCATTCAACAAACATTCATAAAGCATCTTTAACTGCCAGCTTCTCCACTACATGTGTTGGGTGAATAAGATGGTTCATTTTCTCAAGGAGTTTACCAGTTAGAAAGGTAGAGAGACACATATGAACAAACCATCATGGTTGAGTGCAGGTCCTAACAGCAGTAAGCTCTAAGAAGGGTGGGAAGAGATTCTTAGCAGTGGTGATCTGTTTGCCTAGTGCCAATGGCAGGTGAAAAGCCACCATGTGATTCACCGCTCTGGCTGCCAAGAGTGAGGACTTTTCTGGGCCACAGGGAAATAAACATATTTTAGGGCAACAGCAAGACAAGGGGAAGTAACGGCCTTGGAATTTAGCTTGGGGTTAAAAAAAAAATCTTGGGAGATGCTAGGATGTAGACACATCCAGCATGGATGGAATTATCCCATGAATCTATTCTATGGTGTCCTCAGAATGAGTTTGAAGATTCCTTGTTGGCATCTCATTGATTTATTGGCTGGATTCTGGCAGCTGTTGGTGAGAGCAAGATTGGCTGCTCCAGGCATGAAACAAACCATAGAGGAACAAGTTCAAACTCTTTTCAGCTGTATGCAAACAACTTAACCTCTCTGAGCCTTAGCTGCTTCAACTCTAAAATGGTAAATAGCATTGAGCTTGAGAAACCCTGGAATAAGATGGCTGAAGCCTAAGTTCAGTGACTGGTTCATTGTTAGTGGACCTGAGAAACTGACAGGATAGATGCAGCTAGGGTTGAAAAGGCACATAATATAATGGTTAACGGTGTGGACAATGGAACCTTGCCTCTTAGATTCAAATCTTCCAATTTTCTCTTCTTTCTGTTCCACTTGCATCTGTAAACCATGTGCCCAGTCATGGCCCCATAGCTGGACAACGCCATTATGTTCTCCTTTGACCACGGCTCCAAGACCTTCAGGGCATCTTGTGAGGCTCTTCTCTCCAGCAGATGAAGGTTATTATCCTCCCTTAGATTTGGTAACTGGGGCCCAAAGGAATCAAGAACTTTGGCCAAGCACGAGTCCCCATTTTACAAAGGGAGAAACAGCCTCAGAGAATTTCAGTAATGAATGCAAGTCCACAATGCTAGTAAGTGAATGAGCTGGGATTTGAACCCAGACCTATCTAGCTCCAGAATCCTTCTTTCATGGAGTTCAAGTCTACCAGAAGGAGGGGAGGAATTGAAGTAGATGATAGATAAGTAGATGAGTAAGTAAGTCTAATGATTGTAAAAATAATTATAAGAGCTGCGAAGAAAGTAAATTGGCTGGTGTGATAGAGAGGAAATGGGAGAAGAGCAATCTTTTTCAATCGGGAGATCAGGGAAAGACTCCCAGAAGGGAGGTAATAAACCCATGTAGTGCATGCAGTATGATATTTGGCACCTAGAAAGTTCCAATAATTGGTAGTCATTATTAAGGAAAGTGAAATGCTTTCTCAAAGATAATTGTAAAATCAAAGGGATAGTGTGTGTTTTGTCCTACTTCCAACATCTAGAGCCTTTCTCTCACGGACTAGGAGGGAGGGAGGAGAAAACTGAGGGCAGTGATAGGCTTGGCAAACAGGGGCCTTGGCTGGCTCAAAGCTTCAGCACCTGTGGCCAGCTGCCTCATTCAGTGCTTGGCAACTCCCCCGCAGAGTGGAGAATGCCAAGAGGGTAAGAGTCATCTCCGCTCTCCACGCAGTAGCTGTGTGACCTTGGGCAAGTCACATCTCCTGTCTGGGCATCTGTTTGTTCATCTGTAAAATGAAGGTTTGGGTCTAGATGGGTTTTTCAGATCCCTTCCGGCTCTAATTCTGTGTCATCTGAACTCTGACCAACGCCTCCCTCCTTCCGCGGACGTGTTCCCACAGTGCCCTCTATTGGCTGTTTAGTAGAGAGCAGGTACAATACAGATGCAGCCCCGGGGACCGGGAGAAATGGGAACTGCCAGCTGCCCTTCTTCTGTGAGGGATTTGGAACCCTTGGGGCACATGTGGATCCGCACACAGGATAAGAGTTAGGCGGTCTGACTTCCTAGAGTCACAGAATTTTGGAAAGGGAGACTTAAAGACTATTTATTGCAACAACAGCAGTATTAGTAACATTTGTTTAGGGCTAACCATTTACTGAACATGGGCTTGATACTGTGCATAAAGTCATCAGTATAACAGGCACAGGGCTATCCTGAAGGTGGTAACGCGTACACGGAGACCTAAAGAGTGAGGACTTGCCCATGTGAAGATCAGCTGGAAAGAATGTAACAGCCAAGAGAATAGCATGTGCAAAGGTCCTGGAGGAGAAAAAGACAAGGGTGTGTTCGGAACCAAATGAAGTAGGGTCAATTGTTACTAGATACTGGAGGCTAAAGAATCTTGGAATGTTAAAACCATGATGACTGGTGGAGTTACAATCACTTTGTAAAACTGCTTAGCAGTATTTACCAAAGCTGAATATATACACTTCAGGAAGATGAGCTTATGTGCTCACCAAAAAGGCATGGATAAGAAAGCAGCATGCTTACCAGTAGCTGAAAGCCGGAAACAGCCCACATGTCCATCAATAGCAGAATGGATCAATAAATTAGGCTTTATTCTTCCAATAGAATCATGTCAGCAGTCAGAATGAGATCCAAGTCTAATTAAACATAACAATATGGATCAGGTTCACAAAGAGAATGTTGCATATATTAATAAGAAACTGAGTTCAAATGATATATATTCCTTTTATATAAAGTTCAAAACCACTGTATGGTGCTAGAAGTCAGGATAGCGGTTGCCCTTGGGAGATGTAGGAACTGGAGGGGCAAGTGGGGGCTTCTGGGAGCAGCCACTGTTGTATTTCATGAACGGGGTGATGGTTGCACAGGAGTGTTCATTTTGTTAAAATTCATCAAGCTGTACTTGTGATGTATGTGCATGATCTGTATATTATATGCCAATAAAATATAGTAAAAGCATTATGTGGCTACCAGGTCACATCCACTTGCTCATCACAGTCTCATTTACTGTCACCACCAGTAGGAGCAACACAGACAGGAATATTTTGAGAATAAGATTCTAAGTGCTACTTTTCCGCCTGAGGAGCTCCAAGTAGAGAGTAACTCTTGAAAAGATAGGCCAGTTCCTCGGAGTCCTTGAAGAGTGGAGAATGACTGGACAAGGAGCTGGCTCACTGAGCTCTTTAGAAAGAGCCAGAAAGAATCAAGGAAGGGAAAGTTTTCACTCCCAAGGCATCTCAGAGTTCTGAATCAGCTTCCTGCTTAGCATTTCAGTACCAGAGAGACACTCTCCCAGGTTCTGAATTTACTGGAGGGTTCTGAGGCAAAGTTTACCAGTGGGGATTTGTCTTGAGACAGCCTCAGGCTGGGTAAAAGAGGGCAGTTTTAGGGCCAGAAGGTTTGACATCCATACCTTGTCAACAGCGAAGTCACAGGTCATCAAGTATAACAGAGGAGGTATCATTATCTTAATTTACAGATGACCTGAGGGAAGTTAAGTGCAGTTCTTGAACTGCTCACATCAGCAGAAGTCAGGCTGAAATATGAATTTCTTGATTCCTGGTTCAGTGCACTCTGAGTGTCAGTTTCCTCGTGGACACAAAGAGGGAGTTGAATTAGATCATCTGCAAAGCTCCTCTGTGTGTCCCAGGTCCAGTGACTCTTCTGAGTTCTTGCCGAGGATAAAAGGACCTTAACAATTTCTCAGGAAGAATGGATGCGGTATCATTCACCCTTGCCTGCGTTAACTAGCAGCTGTCAGCACACGCATACACAAAGATGTGCACATATGGGCACACATGTACACACACGCACACGTGCACCCTCATGCACACATGCATACACACATACACACTATGCACATTTGTATGCTGTCATGTACAGGCACACATATGTACACACACATCTTGCCACAGTTCTGAGGTAGTTTTTTCATTGTTGTTTTTCTTTTTTTCTTCCTTTTTTTTTTTTTTTCTAAGACAGAGTCTCACTCTGTCACCCAGGCTGGAATGCAGTGGCGCGATCTCAGCTTGCTGCAACCTCCACCTCCTGGGTTCAAGCAATTCTCCTGCCTCAGCCTCCCTATACTAGCTGAGATTACAGGTGCCTGCCACCTCGCCTGGCTAACTTTTGTATTTTAGTACAGATGGGGTTTCACCATATTGGCCAGGCTGGTCTCGAGTTCCTGACCTCAAGCAGTCCACCCGCCTTGGCTTCCCAAAGTGCTGGGATTACAGATGTGAGCCACCACACCCAGCCTGAGGTAGATTTTATATTTGTCATTGCCCAGCATCAAGGGTCAGGCAGGGAGGCAGAAAGAGCGCCTGTATTACATTTAAGCGAATGCAAGTTCGAGTCTTGCATTCTGTCACTTCCTAACTGTGCAACCTGGAGCAAGTTCCCTAATGTTTGTCTCTTCCTTCCTTAGCTGTGATTTGAAGTGCTGACTCATCTGTAGGCACTAAATAAATGGCAGGCAGGTGTTATCTGTATGATGTCAAGGAGTTCCTTAAACCTCTCTGTGCCTGTTTCTTCCTCTGTAAAATGGAATAACAGCCCCTATATCAAAGGAAGAGGCTGAAGCAAAGTATGTGATGTAAAGAGTTTACTTGAGCCAGGATAAGGAAGATTCAGACATCAGTCACCTTGGATATGAGCTCCACTTGGCCTTTATTACAGGCAGATTTTTAAAGGCAAAAAAGGAGGGGGACAAGGATTGGACTGATACAAAGTTCTGCCACGGATTCTCATTGATTTGCAGGAATAACTTTGATTAGTGATTGGCTACCCATTGTTAAGCCTTAGAGTGTGGGATGTTGTCTCCAGTGAGGTGTTATTAGGTTAATTCATAACTACTTGTGGCAATAGCAGGCAGTTTTGACAGATGAATACATAGCTCTAAAGGGGGAGAATAAAATGTGATTGCTGTATCATTTGAATGCTTCTCTGGGCCTAATAATTTCAAAGAGCTCACATTCCTCGATAAAAGTTCTTTTCTTTCCTTGGGATTAAGTTAGATGATAAATTTACAATGTTTAGCATGCCGATTTATACGTATTAAGTATTCATAAAGTGTTATTCCATGTGCTGAGGGAGGGGGACACCCTCCCACATGCTCCCAGGAGCCCTATTTCTGGCAGATGTAAAGATTTTTTTTTAAATGGCTTTTTTTGGCCACATCTAGGAAGTAAGAGGGAAAATAAAGAGAAGTGAGAAACAGCTTAGTCCATGAAAATGGTAATAATTGTAGTAATGATAGTGATGAGAATGCTGCAGTTTTCTTCTGTATGATTTTTTTTTTTTTTTTTTTTGAGACACAGTCTCACTCTTGTCATCCAGGCTGGAGTGCAATGGCATGATCTCAGCTCACTGCAACCTCCGCCTCCCAGGTTCAAGTGATTCTCCTGCCTTAGCCTCCCGAGTAGCTGGGATTACAGCCACACATCACCACTCCTGGTTAATTTTTATATTTTTAGTAGAGACGGGGATTCACCATGTTGGCCAGGCTGGTCTTGAACTCCTGACCAGGTGTCAGGTGATCCACCTGCCTCGGCCTCCCAAAGCATTGGGATTACAGGCATGAGCCCGTACGATGTGTTTTGTTTTTTTTTGTTTTTTTGTTTTTTTTTATACTTTAAGTTCTAGGGTACATGTGCACAACATGCAGATTTGTTACATATGTATACATGCGCCATGTTGGTGTGCTGCACCCATTAACTCGTCATTTACATTAGGTATATCTCCTAATGCTATCCCTCCCCCCTCCCCCCACCCCATGACAGGCCCCAGTGTGTGATGTTCCCCTTCCTGTGTCCAAGAGTTCTCATTGTTCAATTCCCACCTATGAGTGAGAACATGTGGTGTTTGGTTTTTTGTCCTTGCGATAGTTTGCTGAGAATGATGGTTTCCAGCTTCATCCATGTCCCTACAAAGGACCTGAACTCATCCTTTTTTATGGCTGCATAGTATTCCATGGTGTATATGTGCCATGGTGTATATGTGCCACATTTTCTTAATCCAGTCTATCATTGATGAACTAACATTTGGGTTAGTTCCAAGTCTTTGCTATTGTGAATAGTGCCACAATAAACATACGTGTGCGTGTGTGTTTATAGCAGCATGATTTATAATCCTTTGGGTATATACCCAGTAATGGGATGGCTGGGTCAAATGGTATTTCTAGTTCTAGATCCTAGAGGAATCGCCACACTGTCTTCCACAATGGTTGAACTAGTTTTTATGCATTGCAAAGTGACTACACAAAGTGATCTATCCCTTGTCTCCTTTATCTCTCTAGCAACCCTCGGGTTATTAGGGCAGCTACTACTCTCATCTTCCATATAAGAAGTGGGAACACTTTCATGGATGTTCTGGGACCCACAGTCCAAGTCCTGGTTCTTAGAGAGTTGGATCCAGATCCTGTGTCTTGTAGGTATATAGGTATATGTTTATGCATTGAAATGAAATATGTACAACTAGGTCCTTCCCCGTCTCCCCTATAAAGCCTATAAAGTCTTCTATGAAACAAAGTTAATTCCATTCTCAGACAGAGGCTCCCAGAATCCAGTGTTTTGGTTGGTCTCCGCTACAAATGCTTTTTCTGATATTTGTGTATTTGCAAGTCCCTCTCTAAGACGTTCTAAAATTTGCTTGCTAATTGGCTGTTATATGCATGAAGTTCTGGACTTGGTGTCCCAAGCTCTTTATAGATTTACTTTTTTTTTCTCCCCCTCGTACCATTAAATAATCACCCTTGAGCTTCTCTCAACTTACTCTCCATCAATAACCATTGTATTGGTTCCATTACAGCCCTCCTTAATACAAAACAATGACAACAACAACAAACCATTCAAACTTTCAACCAACTTCCCCTGAAGGCACAGAAGGTGAGACCTAAGGGAAAAGAAATCCACCCTCTTTAACATCAGCTAACAGCATAGGAGTAAATGTCTGGTACAGAGCCCAGAATTCCTATTTCACATTCTGATGTGGCACTTTCACCTTCATGGGAAAATCTCCTCTACTTTTCCTGTGAAGCTGTTTCTTCTCCTTCTGGAAGATAACAGCAGGATGATAGAGGAGGTAAAAGGATAAAGAGAAAGGATGCAGCCTGTTTCTTCATTTATTTGACCAATAATGTTTGAATATGGTGAAGTCCTTGTCCTCAAGGAACTAACAGCCTGGGGCGAAGGGTGCAGGTGGAACAGATGTAAAAACAATTTCGGATGCAGATGCTACATGTGATTATCAAAGTCTGTAGAGTGGCTCATGCCTGTAATCCCAGCACTTTAGGAGGCTAAGGCAGGCAGATCACCTGAGGTCAGGAGTTCAAGACCAGCCTGGCCAACATGGTAAAACCCCGTCTCTACTAAAAATACAAAAAATAGCCAGGCCTGATGGCAGCCACCTGTAATCTCCGCTACTCGGGAGGCTGAGGCAAGAGAATCGCTTGAACCGGAGAGGCAGACGTTGTGGTGAGCTGAGATCGTGCCACTGCACTCCAGCCTGGGCAACAAGAGTGAGACTTCATCTCAAAAAAAAAAAAAAAGTTTGTAAAGAAGAGGTCATAAAGTAAGATAGTAGTTTTTTTAAATATATATCTTCCTTTTCTCTCCTTATCATGCTCATCCTTTTCTCTACTTTCTTGAAAAAAATGGAATGTATTTTTTAAACTGTGTTGACTTTCTGATCTGCTGATTCTATTATTTGTCGTTTGTGGGTCTATTTTCTATTAATTGATTTGTCTGCTCTACACTGGACAGGGGGATCCAGGAAGCCTTCACAGGAGAAATAACCCCAGTGAGGGGAAGTGTCCTCCAGGCAGCAAAACAGCACACGAAAGTAGGGTAGAGTGCAATAGAACAGCTCAGGGAGCCTGAGAAATTCCGTGGCACTGGAAGCTGGGTTATGAAGGGGATATGTTTAAGGGCTAAGGCTGGAGAGGCAGGCAATGGCTCAGATGGTGAAGAATGTGATCTGTCAGGTAAGCAGGCAGAACTCATCCTATAGAAGGTAAAGAGCCTCTGGAGCGATCTAAAGGAGAAAGTGACTTTTGTTTTAAACGCTCACTAGCTGCAGAGTAGAGAATGGATTGAGAGAGGTGAGCCTGGAGAAAGGCCACTTAAGAAGCTATTATGGTGGTTAAGGTGAGAGATGAGAGTAACCCAGAAAAGATCAGATTCAATGGGGTTGAAGAAAAGTGGATGAATTTGATAGACTTTTAGAAGGGAGAATCTAATATGTTAGAAAATAGGAGGGTGATTTCTGGCCCTTCACAGGAGAAAGAGGCTGAAAGAGAGGAACGGAGTGAGGAGAGATTATGAAATGAGTTAGGATGGGTGGGGTGTATCCTCTGGGGTTCCCATGCCAAATTTCCTTCAGGTGACCAGTTTTACCTTTCTCCCTGCCCCCTTCATCTCTGCCTGGTCATTAAGGATGGACATGCCACTTGTCTTTGCTGGACCTTAATTTCCATCCATGAAATGAAGGGACTGGGATTGAGCCCTTCCCTCTTCTCCCAGGCTGGGCTGAGCTCTCCCTTCTCTGAGTCTTGCAATGTCTGTCTCAGTCTTACACTACTAAGCTTTTGCTGCCCAGTATCCGCATTCTGTTTCCCCAAGAAGAGTTGAAGTTCTTGGAGGGGAGGGCACCTTAAGCCACTCGGTATCCTCTACCAGCTGCTTGCAAAGGCTTCTTCAGACCTGAGAGGCCAGTCTTCCTGGGTATGGAAGACTAGTCTTCAGGTTGCTTCTTACTATCCCCAACATCCTTACTCTCCAGAACTTTCAGATGCTGGGTCCAGGGCCCATTTCACTGAGCCCTCTGCAGCTGGAATTTATCTTGCCCCAGAGCCAGCTGAACAGCACTGGGGGTGGGAGATGTAAGCTGATGGGAGAGAAACATGGCAGGAATCCCGGTTCCAGGAGAGTTGGATCCAGATCCTGTGTCTTGTAGGGATGTATGTGTGTGTTTATGTATATATATGTATGCATGCATGTGCAGGCATATGTATGTGTGTGAGTATTGGAGTGTCTCTGTGGGGTTTTTTTTCTGTGTTAAGTTATATGTGAAGTTCCATTGATGTGTCTGCATCTAAATCATGACGCATAAGTCAGTGCACACATGTCAACATCTGTATGCCCATGAGTATTAATGCCTGTGTATGTGTGAGGGCCTTTGCTGGAAAATGCTTGTGTCTGTCCACATAACCTGTTTGCAAGGGGGTGCATATATGTTATACACATATACGTATGTGTATATGGGTGCCACACTGTGTGTGTGTGTGTGTTTATGTGTGTGTGTTAAGTGTTATATATAAATGGAGGCAGGATACAGTGTCTAGTCAAGAGCATTTGCTTCAAAGTCTGGCTACCTGGGTTCAAGCCCTGAAATCAGCATTTAAAAGCTATAGGCCTTTGAGTAATTATCTTTTTAAAGCATTGGTTTACTCATCACTAAATTGAAGGTAATAATAGTGGCTACCTTCAATGTCTAATGTGAGGGTGGAATGATATAGTGCCCAAAATGCACTTAAAATAATGCCTTATACATAGGGGGTGTTAAAAAATATTGGTTGTTACAAAGTAATTCATGAGAGTAAATATGTAAGTGGCTGACTTGAGGGTCTCTGAGGCTTTCTGCATGTGCATCTGTGCCTTTGGGCACATGAGGTTGATATGTGTGTCTGTTAGAATGTGTGTGTTGGTGTGGATAGACGCCTCTGGGTATACAGGCCTGTGTGTGGGGGTAAGTGGGCATGTGTGTTTGTGGTTTGCCTGTGAGTGCCTCTATGTGAGTTTGTGTTCTGCCAGGATTGTGAACCTTCCTAGGGAAGGGATTGTGTCTAATTAATTATTGTACCCAGGCCCTTGGACCCGGGACATAAAACCTGCTAAGCAAATTTGTGTTGACTGAGTGAATGAATGAAGTGGACTGGACATTCAGAGATTGTTATTCAGACAACATGCCCATTTGTAGAAAACAAAAAGGTGTAAATAGCTAGCTAGCTAGATGATAATTGAGTAGGTAGGTATGTAGATGATAGGTAGATAGGAGGTAGATGATAGATAGATAGATAGATAGATAGATAGATAGATAGATAGATACGTAGATACATAGATAGATAGATGATAGGTAGCCAGACAGATAGATAGCTGAGATTGGCTCTAAGTGGAATCCTATGTACTTTCTCCTGGAAGTTGTATTAGAGTTCATATGTCCCAGGGTGCTCCAAAACATCGGCTCTGGCAGCTCGGTGAGTTATTATGGAGTTGCTTTGAAGGCCTTCAGAGGAAGGAATCACAGAATGGGAGAGCTGAGCTCCCCACCTGACATCAACAAGAATCTATTTGCTTTTAATCTCTGGTTGTCCATGTCAAATTGTAAAGTTCCACTACTATAAATTTTTGAAAATCTTGTTACAGACCAACCCCTTTTATTCTACAGAAGGGAGCAGCTGAGCCTCAGAGAGGGGAGAAGGTTAGAACCTGACCTGTCTTTCAGGCCTGTTTCTACCATGCCACCTGCCCTGGGATGTAGTAGGTATGACTCCTCTAACTCACTGGGAAACAGAATGCAATTCTTCTCAGGAACCCGTCTTTTAGAGAAGCCACTATCACAGTGGCCCTTGGGATGTCTGTCTAAGAAATGACCCCATTTGTGTCAGACCTTCCCCATCAGATCAGCCCCTTTGGCTATGTGCTAGATGGTCCCAGTCCCCTGGCCCAGACTATTGGACCCTGACCCAAGCAGCGAAATCAAATTCCCTGATGCAGTTTGGAGGTGGGATAGCAACATGCTAACCAGACTCTGTTGGTCCCCGAATTAGGAAGTGATGTGAAGCTAGAATGTCCATATTTAATCAAGGGATGAGTGAACAGGAAAAGCTGGCTTCAGAGACATAAAAAGAAAACAAAGGCGATGCAAAGACACACAGTCATAAAAGGCTATGTGGCTTCAGAAAGAGGAACAGAAGGCAAGACAAACTTTGGTTTCTTTTGGCTTGCCAGGCCCCACTCCCGGAGCTTGTGCAGCCTGGATGTATCTCTTGCACTTGAACTTTGCGTTCTTATGTCCTTATAATTAACTCCCTTTTTTCCTGAGAAATTGTAGTGGGTTTCTGTTTCTTGCAACCACACCATCTCTGAACAAGGCAGCACATTGGAACGTCTCCTCCAAGCAGATACACAGGCTCGGCACCTGCTGGTCCACCTTGGTTCCTGATGTGTCTCTGAGGCCAACTTTGCGAGGCCTTATCTGTAGCTGTGGGAAGGGCGTAAGTCAGTGTACACATGTCAGCATCTATATGCCCGTGAGTATTAATGCCTGTGTATGTGTGGTGCCCTATTTGTTGCGTCTTTGTTGAGTGCTTTGAAGTACTCATTAAAGGTCTCCAGACAGGCAGGGACTTCACCCATCTCCTAGGCTTTGCAGTTTCATTCCCATAGTAGGACTGGTGCATTGCTTCTGCTGGGACTCCTTGCTTAATCCTTCAGAGCAAGCACAGCACTGTTTACAGTGAGAGGTACTCCCTTGGGTGATGGAGTTTCTGCATCATATTAAGTCATTCCTTCAGCATCTAGGTCCCAAGGATGTTTGTGTAGTTCTCTAAGTCACAGCATGTCTGTGGTATGGTGGGGGATAGGGGAGTTATGGGGACTAGTTTTTCCTGGAGCAGAGTCTCAAAGTGGCCCTTTGACATGTTCCCATGGCAATTTTTGGAAACCATGATAGAAACAATCAGGGGAAGCAGAGTGAACACAAGGGTCAGTTTCTTCAATTCATGAGCAGTCAGAACAGGAGATGCTTAGGAAGGAGGCATGGCCGGTGCCTCTTCTCTATGCTCATCCCATACCCCAGTGACAGGATACCTCTTCCCTGAAGTTAAAAACATGTACCACACTTCCGGTAAAGGGTGGAGCCACAGAGGGCACCTAGCATCTTGCTTTCAAGGTCCCATTAACAAATGAGAAGGGCAACCGAGGACAGATTGACAGGAACCCCACTATGTTGCTTTTCTTTTTTCTTTTTTCTTTTTTTTGAGACAGAGTCTTGCTCTGTTGCCCAGGCTGGAGTGCAATGGCACAATCTCAGCTCACTGCAACCTCCACCTCCTGGGTTCGAGCAATTCTCCTGCCTTGGCCTCCCAAATAGCTGGGATTATAGGCGCCTGCCACCATGCCCGGCTAATTTTTGTATTTTTAGTAGAGACGGAGTTTCACCATTTTGACCAGGCTGGTTTTGAACTGCTGACCTCAGGTGATCCGCCTGCCTCAGCCTCCCAAAGTGCTGGGATTACAGGCATGAGCCACTGTGCCCAGCCGAGAGTTTTAAAGAAGGTGAAAGCTCTTCCCTTTCCCTAAACCTAGCCTGGCCTTGAGTCTGTTAATACCAAGACTGTGTGAATTGGAGCGGAAAGCAGAAGTGCTGAAAGGAGCCATTGCCAGAGGGAAGAACACAAACTTCAAGGCCAGATGCTCAGCGGAGCTCTCAGAACAGCCAAGCCAGGAGGACAGTCAGGAGGACCATAGGCCAGGCCACCAGGAACCCTGAAATACAAGAAAGATGACTGTCAAGTGTTGGGCTTTGGGAGTCAGGAGCAAATGTAAGTTGGCCTCTTTGTCTTTCACAACACAAGGATGAGAAAGGCAAAGTATCTTTGATATCTGGCCTAGTTATAGTCTCTGGGACTCACGTGGTAGAGGCAAAGCTATCTAATCACCAACCATTTTTTTCATTTTCCTCTGGACACACAGGAATGCAATTTTTCCCAGTGTCCTTTGCAAGTAGGTGGGGCCATGTGACTGAATCTGGCCAATAAAATGTGCATAGAAGTCATCTGTGCCATTTCTAGGTCTGATCCTTAAAGCCTCCTATATATCCTGTTGCTCTCTCATCAGCCATCTAGGGAGCAGATGCAGAGGATCCAAGATAGGACTTGCAGGGGATAGTGGAGTTGCCAGAAGTTACCAGAAGGTAGTAGAAGCCCGAGCTTCTAATGACTACATGGAGCAGAACTGCATCCCCTCCCCCAGTGATTTAGTGGGAAACAATACTGTCGTAAGACACAGAAGTTTGAGGACTGTTTGTTACAGCAGCTAGCATTACTTACGCTGACTAATACCAAAGGGGCAGAAGGACACACAGGTTAAAAAGCACTGCCTCTGATGCCTGTTTACTTAGCTTAGAATCTCAGCTCTACACCTAGCTGGGCAGTCCCAGAAAAGTTACTAAACTTCTCTGCCTGTATTTTCCTGTATGCCAAAGTGAAATATTAATAGCACCTGTGACTTCACTGGATTTTTGTAAGGCTTAAATGAGTGAGTTCATATTAAGCATTGAGACCATTGCCTGGCACATGGTAAACACTATATAAATGTTGGTTTTAAAAGCTAGACTCTAAGATCTAGTTCTGCTGGGATTGTATGTCTTTGGCACATCACTGTGCACTCAGTTTCAGTGAAGGACGTGGATCCCAGATGATAATAGTCTTGTATCAGAGGGCCTAGGAGAAACATGTGAGCCTTCCTGCCATACGACCAAATTATAAAATCTACCCATTACCCCAATTTCAAAGTAACTGGCTGATGTCCTAGAAATGAGGAGATAAATATCATAAATTTCAGAACAGTACATGACAAAAAGTTATAATTATAAAAACAGGTTTATGTTCAATTAATTCTAAAACATCAAAGATGATTGTGATAGCAGACAATGAAAACCACAAGTGCCCTCTTGTGGTGGGTAGGCTGTCTCAACATCAGACTGATCCCCTCCTTGTCTAGAAGTGTCCAAAATCTACCACCCATTCTAGAAATTAGTAAATTCGGCAAACTCTACTGGGAAACCACACTGTTCCAGGCACTGGGCTAACCAGAAGGACTGGCAGAAAGGAATGAGACTTGAGGTTCCTGACTTCAAGCTGCTTTTTTTTTTTTTTTTTTTTTTGATGGAGTTTTGCTTTTGTTGCCCAGGCTGGAGTGCAATGGCGCAATCTCAGCTCACCAAAACCTCCTCCTCCCGGGTTCAAGCGATTCTCCTGCTTCAGCCTCCCAAGTAGCTGGGATTACAGGCATGCACCACCATGCCCATCTAATTTTGTATTTTTAGTAGAGACAGGGTTTCTCCATGTTGGTCAGGCTGGTCTCGAACTCCTGATGTCAGGTGGTCTGCCTGTCTTGGCTTCCCAAAGTGCTGGGATTACAGGCCTGAGCCACTGCACCTGGCCTAAGCTGCTTTTAGAATGAGCTCTAACCACTCCTGTCAATGAGCGTGACTTTTCTTAGCATTTTCTGAATGCTAGCACTGAACATACAGAGTCCATCTTGGACTTATTTGGGAAATTTAAAAACTGCTGTCTAAGTTTGGGCTTTGAGGATGGAAAGAACCTTTTCATGTTTGGGTTCACCAATATAGGTCATGTTGTGGGAAAGCAAATCTTAATAGTATATGCCTTCCATTTTGTCCAAAACATATTTTTAGTACCCTATAAATATGCAAAAAATGTAAAAATGTTCTCTCTCTCTCTCTCTCTCTGTGTCTCTCTCTCTCTGCGTGTGTGTGTGTGTGTGTGTGTGTGTGTGATATTTCTTTTATTAGTCAGCTTGTTTAGCTCCAAGTCATTCATCAAAACCCCATTCAGATGTTACTACATGGTGAAATTCTTTCCAGACCTTATCCAATACAGTTATTTAGCCTTTTATGTACTCTTTCTGTACTATCTACTTGCTTGTCATTTATTTGCTCAAGTGCCTGTCTCGCTTGTGCAATGAATTGTTGATGTTCCCGTGCGTATGGGGCTCATTCCCCTAACATTTGCACCTCTGACTCATTTTTCTCATTTGGCTTCAACATCACTTACTCTGAAAGTTTTTCTGACCACTTATCCATTCTGATAGTCATTCTTCCTTCCTACCTTGATGATAAAGCCATCAAACATTGGTTAGGCACATGGCCCACCCAGAATAAAGACTACATTTCCTGGCTTTCTTTGCAGCAAGGTGTGGCACGTGACCAAGCACCAGCCAATGAGATGTAAGTGGAGGTATAAGGTGCCAGCTTTCAGGAATGTCTTTTAACACTCATTGGCTTCTTCCTTGTTCCCTCCATCCTGCTGCCTGGATACAAAGGTTGGAGCTCTGGCTGCCATCTTGGAACATGAAGATGATGGCCGGCCACACCTCAAAGATGGTGGAGGCATGAGTTGGAAGGAGCCTGGGTCTTTGACAGCTTTATGGTGCTGCCCCACTAGCCTTGGACAGCTTGCCTCTAAGCTTCATTTATGTGTGACAGAAATGAACGTCTATACAATGAGAACACATGGACACAGGGAGGGGAACATCACACACCAGGGCCTGCCAGGGGATGGGGGGCAAGGGGAGGGAGAGCATTAGGACAAATACATAATGCATGCGGGACTTAAAACCTAGATGATGGCTTGATGGGTGCAGCAAACCACTACGGCACATGTATACCTATGTAACAAACCTGCACGTTCTGCTCATGTATCCCAGAACTTAAAGTAAAATGAATTAAAAAAAAAAGAAATAAAAAGTTCTTGAGTTTGAAAAAAAAGAAGTGAACTTCTATTTTATTTAAGGCATTATTACTCTTCTATCACATCGCTTTCTTTTATTTCTAAAGTACTGTGTTTACTTTTTTATTTTCTACTTTCCACACTGGTGCATAAGCTCTATGAGGGTAGGCACCTGGGCTGTTTTGTTTGCCATCACATCTTCAGTGCCTAGAAAAAGGCCTGGCACACAGTAGGCACTCAGTATATATTTCTTGTTAAAGGACTGCTTCCTCCACTAGACTGTGGGCATCTCAAAGGCCAATCTTAGGTCTGATTAATGTCAGTGTCCCTAACATAGGGTCTGGGCCATAAAAGGGGCAGAATTGAAAAGAGAAAGGAGAGTTGGGAAAGCTGTGGGAAAGGCATGAGAAAGTGATGTACCTGCACTGCTGGGGGTTCCATTCATGACACCAGGAGACTGTGCACCTGTGAACAAGAACAGAAGGGGTGGGTTTCCTCAGTCATGCTCCAGTGACTGCAACACTGTGGCTGCAACTGCTTCACATCCTCCTAGACCTGGCCATCACAACCACTGTCAAGTTTGTGGCCACATTGTGGGGGCATCTATGATCTGGCACAGGCACCTTTCTAGACACATTGCATCTTAGACTTAATCCTCCTAACAGATTTGTGAGGAAAGTATTCTCATCCCCATTTGACAGATGAGAAGACTGGAGCTCAGTGATGTTGACGGACTTGCCAAGTTGACCTTGCCAGTCAGTAGCAGAGCTGGGATTCAAACCCCAGTATGTCTGATTCAAAAATGGAAGTTCTTAACCTCCACCAAGTTACCCTGTGATGCCACTTGAGGCTTCAAGTTGAGAGCTCAGTAAAACGGTAGGAAAACTCAGGGCAGAGCCTTCTTCATGAGACAGCCTCCATTTGCTCTGGAGAATGGAAATGGTGATAATGCTTACCTCCCTCACCTGCTGTGAGCATTCAAAGTGATCATGCATATAAAGGCATTTGACAAAATGCCAGGCACAAAGAAAGTATTATTACTATTATTAACATTACTGCCTTTTAATTGCTTTAGGGCAAAAAAAAAAAGGCCTTCTTTCTTCCACTTCTCCATCCTGGTGGAAATAAAAACACTCACTAAACACTACTGTAAACCCATGAGTAGGATGGATGAAAATTTGAGGAGCCATTGGAAAGCCTCCCCTATATTATACTCTAGAATACCGTAAATGAATTTTGGAAAACACAGTCATTCACCAGAAAACAAAGTTGCATTTAAACGGGATTTAGGACTTACACTTCACCCATAAGGAACTGAATTATGGGGCCTGGAAGCAGGTGGAATAAGGAAAAGGCCACGTGTTTTGGAATCAGACTGAGCTGGGTTCAATCCTAACTCTAGCCACTCATGAGTAGGGGAACCTTGGGCGAGTCACTTAATCTCTCTGAGTCTTAGTTTCTCACCTGTAAAATGGACCAGGCATGGGAGGATTAAGTGAATTGTTGGATGCAAGAGCTTAGCCAGGTCTCTAAGCACACAGGAGGTCCAAATGACAATATTGTCATTATTACCCAAAGCATCTCAAAGAATAGGTTTTTCAGTAAGGGTCAGACTGAGGTGGTAGAAGAGCCCTGAGAAGTTGAGCTGGTGACCCCAGGCACCTGTGGTTAACTGTCAACACTCAGCCAGCTGGTCTTGTCACTGGGATTTGGCCTACCTCTCCGAGTGATGGGTCCCAAATCTAGAACCCGGGCTAGGTCGATGGCCGGTACTTCACTGCGGACTTGACTTCTTGAGCAAGACTGTAGGGATGATGAACTTTTATTATATCAAAATTTAAATTCCTGGATTCTATCTAGACTGCTCCTACAATGGGCAGCTCTGGACCAAGAACTAGGTCCAGAACTGGTTCAAGCTATGGCCCTAATTCCGATGCTGTGGTTATCTCAATCTAGAAAATTATCACTGTCATGCCAAACAGATCTGGGTTTGAATCTCATCAAGTAGAGACTTTCTTTTAGCTATATAATTTGGGGCCAATGACTTTGCCTTTCTACAATAACTAAATAATACCTACCTGGTTGTGAAGATGAAAATGAGATGTGCCTGCAACATGTGGGCACAAAGTAAGCACTCGGAAAATGCCAACTATTCACAGGCAGTTCCAAATGCAGGCAAGAGCAGGGGCACTGGAGCCAGCTCTTGGCTGGGGCACACCCTGGCTCTGATATTTTCTAACTGTGCGTGGCCCTGTGGGCAAGGACTTCTCTGACCCTCACAGTGGAGTAGGCAAAATAATCTACTTACAGGGTTGTTCTGAGAGTTACATTAGAAAATGTATGCAGAAGTTTTAGCATGGTGCTTGACAAAGTGCAAGCACTAAAAAAGTCATCTATGATTATAATCATTTAAAAAAAAAAAGATGCCAATGGAATCTAGTAGACAGATTTCTTTATCAAATCTGCCTCCTGGGGACACAAAAATTGCTTAGATATGGGCCTTCAGGAGACCTAGAATCTATCTATTTATCGTTCGTTCTTCCCTCCCTCCCATCCATACACCTACCCATCTCTTTCCGTCTCTTCATCCTGCTTCTTTCTTTCTCTCCTTCCCTGTCCCTCCTTTCCTTCTCCATCACTCCTGTATTCCTTTCTCCACCCCTCCTGTATTCCTTTCTCCCTCTCTCTTCCCTTTCCCCTCCCTTCCCTTCCCTCCCGCCTTCCCCTTCCTCGTCCCCTTCCCTAATCTTCCCTTCCCCTTTCCTCTTCCCCTTCACCTTCCCATTCCCTTCCCTTCTCTCCATCCTTCCCTTCCCTTCCCCTTCTCTTTCCCCTTCCCCTTTCCCTTCTCTTCCCTTCCCTCCCTTTCCCCTCCTTCCCACCCTCCCTCTGTTTATAATTCCAATAAATATATATGGAAAGCCTATCAGGTACCAGGCTCCATGCCAGGCTCTGAAGAGTTCAGTTCAAAGAGACACTCACAGGCTGGCACTGTTCATTAAGAGAATCACAGAGATGAATCTCACAATGCAGGAAAACTAGGTCATAATGTCCAGCAAACATGAACATCTGAACTGAGAACCGGCTTTCCGAGGACCTCCCATTCTCCTCCACGTGGATGGTGGAATCACGTTGATTTGAGCAGCTGGGAGGGTGACAGGGGCAAAGGTGTAACTTCTAAAAACAGCAGTGGAGAAAATTAGAGTCCCTCAGGTTCCCTCCATCATGATAACGTGGATTTTTCTGCTCCTCTGTTTCCTCCAAGATGTTATCCATAAGCTCACATGGCTTAAATTATTTGAGGGCACAGTCTCTGGAGTGAAACAGATGGGTTTTATATTCTAGCCTGACCCACGTTCTAGCTAAGTGATTATGGGAAGGTTACTCATCCTTACTGAACCTTACTTTTCTTATCTGTAAAGTGGAGACAGTAATATACACTTTATGAGACTGATGTGAGCATTTAATCAGATAATCCACATATATTGCTTGGCACATAGCTAATGTGCCATAGCTCAATGACAAATATTAGCTAGGATTATTACTATAATTTAAATCATGATCTATAGAAATGCATTTTTCCCTTGTTTTTGTCAGCTGGGCATGTTTAATGGTATTTCACCCCACAACATTTATCATATTGTTTTCCTATTGACCAGTGTTCACTTCTGTGTAATAATCCATCACTACCAAATTGATTCCCTATTTTTGAACAATCAGCCTGTTGCCAAAGTTATCAACAATATTGAAACGGAAAATATTGACATTTATTTACCCTGCTCACCTATTTAGTATTAATATTTTAGGCTAAAATCTCAGGAGTGATATTTCTGGGTCAAAGATTGTGGTTATGATGTGTAATACAACTTACACGTCTGCTGGGGATGGATGAGATGAACACTTTCGTGTAAACATTCGTAAGGCCAAATGATAATTCCAGAATTGCTCGTTACCTGTTTCTGATGATGAAATACTTCACACGGTCAGCCTTGTCTTCAGTGGGGGTGGCATAGCAGTTCCTCAACACCAGGTTAAACCGGGAGGTGTCCCCTTGTTCCAAGATGGCACCCACATAGAGCACGGACTCAACAGACAGTTCAACTGCATCCCCTTCGTAAGGATTCGTGTAGTTCTGGTCTTGGAAGAGGGCCATCCTGACAATGAACTCTCCATTCCCGTCCACACTGACATTCAGGGAACTGAGAAAAAGAAAGCCACAAGAATGGAAACCTCAGAGAACAACATAAATCAAGCCCTGCACTTACTTAACACACTTACGAAGGCAAAGACACACATCTTGGATCCTTAAGTGAACTATTCAATCAGTCGTTTAAACTGAGCATTTATTAGCTTCTAGGCACTAAACTTGACAGACAAGTCTGTCTCCGGGATTTCCACTGATCCTCCCTGCAGGACAGGTTACACATATCTCCATTGCTGAAGGAATAACTGAGTGTACACCTCTATCTTCTCACCTGAAGGGTGGGGCTGAGAACCAGTTCTGTGTGTTCACATTTTTTAGCAACAGATCTCTTCCCTCCATTCCACAGTCTTCAGTAAAACACCAATTTTAACAAGATAAATGGCTTTCATTATGATTTTTTATGAACCAGGAGCCCCAGCACCAAACCATCTGGAAACCACTGAATTAGAAAATGTCTAATCCTTCTGATCCCGTTGCTTTGTGATCTCAGGGAGCAATAGGGAATGAGATGGGCACTCTGGATTTTTGACATCTCAGAAAGTCCCCCGGCAAGTCTAGGGATGCTAAGGAACTGATTCAGCTGGGGCCCATTTCAGCACAGAAACACAACAAAACAGAGAAAAGCCCCTGCCCAAATTGCTATCTGATGCTGTTTCTGCTGGGGACGGGGGTGCCTGTTTATCCGATAAAAGCTGGTCTCTGCTTAAATCTCACGTCTGCAGGGAAGCTGTTCTGTCCCCATCAAACCCACCACCAGCAGGGGTCTGGAGCCACTGTTCCCTGCTCCCAAAGCACCCCACATTTCTTTTACATTGCACTTATCTTGCTTATAAGTAATTATTGGTTTAATTAGTAGTTTAATACCTTTGTTCCTCAAGGTGAATGAACTTGTCCTGTGTTTTTGTTTTCTAGCACATTTAGTAAGCACTGTTTCATGTTGCTGCATTGCCTAGTTATAACAATCTTTAATATCCACAGAAAAATCTATGTCTGCCTTGTTCATGCTGAACATCTTTAATATACAATCAATGAATACTTGTGGAATGAATGACTGAATGACTGGAGGCTCCTGGAGGAGGCTGACAGTATGATGTGGACATCATAGTCTGCACTTGAAGTAAGAGTGATGTGACTATTGCCAGGGTTATGGGTCAAAGGGCAAGGGTTAATGCCATACCTTACAATGGGCTGCAAGGCAGCTTGGAGGCTGACTTTCATGTCCAGTGGGTAGGCACATTGGAAGTTGATGTTGAGGATGGTGTCTCTGATGATGAAATCATTGACCAAGGAGAGGGTGTTTTTGTAGATGGCATGGGTTTGATTTCTCTTTGGCAAAAAAACAAAACCACACAGATGTTTATGTGTATGTGTATGTAGGTGTATCTCAAATCCAGATCTGATTTCCAGAGTCAATTTGCTTAACCATGCAGACACCCTACCTTCTGAGCTCATGGAGGTCAAGGGACCTCCTCCTTCAGTGTTACTGATACTTTATGGGAAGGGGAATGAGGACACCAGGCAAAAAACTAGAACGATAAATTATTCACCCTTGAGAAGAGTCAGGAACCAACAAGCTTGCTTCTCGGTGCATC
This sequence comes from Pongo pygmaeus, assembly GCF_028885625.2. NCBI lineage: Eukaryota > Metazoa > Chordata > Mammalia > Primates > Hominidae > Pongo > Pongo pygmaeus. The sequence goes on from NC_072391.2 coordinate 22,290,291, forward strand.
CCTCCCCCACCATCCCTAATTAAAATTATCATAATTGTAGCTTACATTTATGAAACTCACATGTCAGACTTATACTAAGCTCTTTATGTAAACCAACTTGTGCACTCTCACATAACCCTGGGGGCTCAGGGAAGCTAAGTGGCTTGTCCAAGATCTCAGAGCTACTATGATAGGTCCCATCAGCCCAACACATACCTTCTGGCAGCAGTGGTGTGAAAGCCACTTACCTCCAGAATGTTCCTGCAGGCACTAGCCTGGACGGGGCTGGTCACAGATACCCAGTTCTTCTCCTGTGTCTGCAAGATGCTGCTGCAGTTTGGGTCTCGCAGGTAGGCAATGACCTCCTCCCCCAAACCCAGGCCTCCCAGCAAACATTTGTCCACCTTCACCTTGATCTCCCTGGGCCCACAGTCTAGCTGAGGCTGCAAACTGTGGACATCTGCAAAGCAGAGATGAAGGCAAGTGGAACGGACATGAGCCTGGAAGCCCACTTTCCCTACTGTTTGGTAACATCTCCGTGACCTAGAAGATTATGTAGACTAGAAGGTCCCTGGGATCCAGATGGAATTCATGCCTAGGCTGGCAGTAGGTGAGGCTGGCAAAGGGGGCCCCTCATTCAAGATTTCCAAGCGTCCTATGTGCAGGCTTGGCTAAGGTTTTTTGGTCTAGTTCCCCTTGGGGATTGTGTTATTTGGGGAGGCAGGATGGACTTGCATTCCATGCTAGAATCAAAGTTAGATATATGCTACCTTGTTGAGTCAGCACATCTGACCAAGTTCAGAGCTATCATATTTTAACTCAACATTTATTCAACACACAACTTCTTGAGCATCTACTATCTGCCAGGCATTTATTCAACACACAACTTCTTGAGCATCTACTATCTGCCAGGCACTGGGACTACAACACTTATTAAAACTGACAAAATTCCCACTCTTATAGAGCTAACATTTGAATAGGGGAGACAAATAGTAAACAAGTAAGAAGATAGTTTCTATTGCATTCATTAATGCATTGATTCAATATATATTTACCAACCACCTTATCTCTCTCTCTCTCTCTCTCTCTCTCTTTTTTTTAGGCAGAGTTTTGCTGTGTTTCCCAGGCTGGAGTGCAGTGGTGCAATCTCAGTTCACTGCAACCTCTGCCTCCTGGATTCAAGTGATTCTCCTGCCTCAGCCTCCCAAGGCTGGGATTACAGGCATGGGATTACAGGCATGCGCCACCGCACCTGGCTAATTTCTGTATTTTTATAAAGACGGGGTTTTGCCATATTAGCCAGGCTGGTCTCAAACTCCTGACCTCAAGCGATCTGCCCGCCTCAGCCTCCCAAACTGTTGAGATTACAGGCATGAGCCACTTTACCAACCACCTTCTCAAATGCTAGGTGCATTTAACACGAAGTAAATAAGGCATGGACTCAGCCCATGATGATGTCTTGGTCTTGTATAAATATCAACATATCAACAGTTTATTATACTTCAGTATGATAAAGATACAGACAGAAGTATGTACAGATGCAGGGGGAGCAGAGAAGAAGGTCTATCTAAGTCTCTTGGTGAAGCCAGGGAAGGATTCACAGTGGTATGAAATTTGAAACGTGGGTAGGAGTTTTGCAAGTGAGTAAAGCAAGTGAACACATCCCAGGCTAAGGGAACAGGAGAGGCAAAAGCATGGAGATGGGATAGAGGGTATGGTGCATTTGTGGAATTTCAGAGTTCAGAGGCACAGGAACCTAAAATGAGAGCAGGGTGTGGGTGATGGAGATGGAAGTGAAAGTCAGATCACAGAGGGACATGTCTGCAAACAATGGGGCCCAGTGGACAGTCATCATTGTGCTGGCCACTGATGAAGACTTGAGGCAGGCCACCTGCTCACTCTGTCAGCTAAGGCTGTCCTTGGAACCCATCCAGGTACAGGGAGGGCCTCCTTAAAGCCCAAAGTCTGACTCTGTGATGGGCCCAAACCCCAGAAAACCACACTGACTCTCTGGGGCCTTATCCACTCAATGAGCAGAAAGAGTCTTCAAGGAGATCAAGGTTGTTGGTTGTTCCCTACCCCTCGTTTCCCAGGGTGCTTCTGCTGGGCACATCTAAGCATCGCCCTGTTCACACTGCGGCTCCGTTTTCCAAATGTGTCACGCTCCTTCTTGTCCTGCTGCCTAGAACACTCTCTCTTCCATAGGGACTTGTAGTGTGCTCAGAGGAAGGCATGCTTGTGCCAAGGGCAAGATCAAAGGCCCTTGGTAGAGTTCAGTGATGGAAGGAAATAATCTCAGTGGGAGGCTCCTCCATCCCCTGTCCAGGGCTTAGTGCTTGTTTGTCTATGACATCCCTACCCATGGGACATCTCACTGTGTTTGCTTACCTCCTGGGACGAGAAATTCATCACCTCCTGAGCCTGCCCAATTGGACTGCTCTGATTTAGTTCTCACAATAGCCCTGTATGGTGTGTATTATTATTACCTTATCCTCATTTTACAGATGAGGACATTCAGGCTCAGAGACAGTAGTGACTTGTCCCCAGAAGTCTGCCCATGTCCCTGACATGAAGACCCTGTGGCTATGAAAACATAGCTCCTACATTTGCAGAATTATCATCTTCAGTGTCTTCATCCCTCAGGGGTCAAGCCTGCCCATGTCAGAACCGTTTCCTGAGGCCACGGCCCAGCAGCTGACCTGGAAATTTGCTCCAGCCGTGCCCTCCTATCCTTGCAAACCCACTGGCTTTACAGCAAATGGATTGGAGAGCCCACATTCCCTTGACCTCAGGTCCATGCACCTGACTCTGCTTTATACCTTATCTTGACCCTCTAAAGCTCCCTCCCTCCTGCCCTGCCCACTCAGGATGGTAGTTACTTGCCCAGTGAGCAGCTCACCAGAGCTATTGAGGTCCTGTCTGCAGAAACAGCCCCAGGTGCTGTTGAGGGCAAGGCACTCCTCCTCGGGGCGGCAGGCCTTCTCGCACTTGTCCTCCACAGTGTATGGGTCTAGGTGATGGGGCATGGAGAGAGAAGATCAGGATGCAGTGTGGGCTGGACTTGAGGCCCCCAAGTCCAACCCTCTCATTCCACTGGGGCACAAGAATCTTGCCAAGGTTGTGTGATACTTAGTGGAAGCGTCAAGCCTGACTCCCAGTCCCATGGGATAAGTGAGAGCCCTAAAGCTGCCACCTGAACACTTACTATAGGCAAGACTCTATTCTAAGGACAAGGAAGGTATTAGCCTATTCAATCAAAATGAGAAAGGACAGCATGGTGGTTAAGCCCATGGATGCTGGAGCTAGAATGCCAAGTTCAAATCCCAGCTGTACCATGCTCCAGCTCTGTGATACTAGGAGAGCCCCTTAATCTCTCTGTGCTCCTAATTGGGGTAATTAGGTAGCACTTATCTCATGGAACTGGGGAGAGGATCAAACAAGTTGATACATTTGAAGTACTTAGGATAGCAACAAGGACATTGTGAGCATTATGTGTTAGCTGTTATTTTTGCCGTTACCTCCCCCCCCCCTTTTTTTTTCAGATCAGAACACTGAGGCTCAGGGAGGCAAATTAAACTTCTCAAATGGAGCCAAAATCGGAACGAGCATGAGTTCTGGATTTTATGCTACACACATTTATAAACTGGGAAATTTCACCCTTGAATGGGAATTTCTGGCTTGAAACGTTGGAAGGTCTGACAATCCCTGTGTTGAGTTCTCACTGTGCAGGAGCTGAGTCGAGGCTGCTCTGCATCCTCTCCTGTCTCCTCTTGACTTGCTCCACTCACTCTACTGAGCCTGGGTGGCGTCTCATTGGCTGTGTAGCTGCCTCCTCCAGGGCTCTGCTGCTCACCTGTGCAGTATCTCAGATTACACTGGGGAGTGCCTTCCAACCGGTACACATGGTACCCGCCTGGGCAGGCCTTCACCAGCACCTCTGTCTTCCAGAAACAGCAGTTGCCACTCCAATGGGCACAGGCAGTGTGGTTGATGATGCCATCCCCAAGGGCAGGGTGGGTCCCATTCAGCCACATGGGAGCGTCTGTCTGGCATCGGTGCACCTGGACACAGGTCTCTGACATCCTTACTCCTCCTTCCCCTACAAAGCGGTACCAGCCGCTCATGTTGTTATCGCACCCCTGGGACCCTGCTGAGTTCTCTGTGCTTCGGAACGGTTCATCCAGGAGGGTGTAATTCTGACAGGGGTCAAAACAGACATGAGCCTCTGGGGTGCCAGGAGCTCCGCAGTCCAAGTCCAGCCCATAGGAACTGGCTTCAGTGGGGTTTCCATAACCTGGGAAAGTGACAGAGTGCAATTGGGTTTACTGAGCAATGCCAGAACCTACAGGATTTTTTCCCCTCCATGCTCTATGCTGTGCTAAGGACTCCAGTGAGGACAATACACACACGATCCATTAATTAAACATCAACTTCATCACCTTGGGGGCAGAATAATCAGTGAGGACCTTCTGTGGTATTTTACAGGCATTGAGGACATCAGGGCCACCATCCTGCACAGCCTCCCTCCCTGCCTCAGAGTAACAAAGTTCTTTCTTTCCTGTGCATCCATGCACAGCAGCCTTGTTTGACCAATATTTGTTTTTCTCATTATAAATGTAATACAGGCTCACTGAAAAAGAACCTCAAACATCATTAAAATGAATAAAGCAGAAATGAAAGTTGTCATAAGCCCATCTCATCCCCAGAAGTAACAATAAATTTGTTATATAGCCTTCTTCTTAGGCAAGTTTAAAATATATTGCTTTCTTAAAAATAAAAATAAGTTTAATTCTGTGCAACATCTTTTTTTCCACTTGCATTTTTTTACTTAATATAACATAAACATTCTTCCATACCAGTAGCACAATCTATTGCAATAATTCCCAACCTTGGCACTGTTGACATTTTGGCTCGGTCATTCTTCATTGGAGGAACGATCCTGTGCATTATAGAATGTTTAGGAGTATCCTTGGCCTCTACCTACCAGATCCCAGCAGCATTGCCCCAAAGTGGTCTCCAGGCATTGCCAAATGTCCTCTTGGGGGGCATCGCCCCCAATTGAGAACCACTGATCTAACAAGACCATTTCTGATTGTTGATCTACCATTTTTAAAAACAGTCGTAGAAACTGTGATGTATGAAGAGGCAGAGAAGTGAAGGAGGAAGACCACAGGCTGGTCAGGCTGAGTTTAAATCCAATTCCACACCTGCTGGCTGGGTGACCTTGGCAGGTGACTTAAGTTCCCTGAGACTCATTGGCAAAACCACACCTGTGAACAAGTGGTTCTCAAACTTTATCTGTTCTATGCTTTGGGTCATGACCTTTGTCATACATGTGTTTGCCTGTCCTATTATTGACTTAAAACGTTTCTTTCAATGATTATCTTCTAAGAATTAGTTTCATCTTAAAGAATAATATCTGTGACAACATAGATATCATGTGCTAGTTACATTTTTTAGATATGCATAAAAAATAAACATACAGCCATTAAAAACTTGTTAAGAGTTTGCCAGGCACCCCCAGAATCATCTTGGAATATATACACCTCATTTGGGGAAAGAAAACCTTAAATGATTGTTAGAGGATTAAATGTGATAATATGTGTAAAATGCCAAGCACAGCACCAGGGTCAAGCTAATTCTCTTCTCTAGTTCTGTTTTGTTGAATGCTATAGATGCCTGAAGAAGGAGCTAAGTGCACACACAGGATCATGTGCTTACAATACACAGTAAAGGGGCTTTCTAAAAAAAAGAGATTTTCAAGCTTTGCATATGCTTATAATACACATTAGAAGGGCCTTTCAGAAAAAGAGATTTTCAAACTTTGCTCATGCATGTACTTATTTTAAGACAAGGAATCACTGCATTTGTTATTCTTAGATTACTTCTTGCACACCCTGTATTTTTCCACTGGAGGCTTCCAATGAGCTCAGTTCTCTCTCCCACCCTCCTCCCCAGGGCTGAAATTTGCACTCTAATTCTAAGCCTGAGACTCCTTTCTGCAAGTATCTGAATTGCCCACTTCATAAAGAGATCACTTAATCTAGCCCTTTCAGGAAAAGGAGAAGGCACTTGCCAACACAAGGTGACTGAGTTATGTATATCTTGATCTTCTTTAATCTGGGGTCTCTGATCTCCCAAAGATATGGGCATGGGAAGTTATGTTAACTGGTTCCCACTGCCCTTTCAGGGGAATTTCTGATTAGGCTCTATGAGAGATTGTGACTTGATTTCCATTGTTTCTCATTATGTTTCCCTTGACTTCTAGCCCTGAGTTTTTGCTTTAGAACTGCCAATTCCTCTTCCTTACCTGAGCCACCTTCTCTGCACTTCTATCCTCACTTGCTAGGTCTTACTTGACATCTGAGATGCCAGGTGAGCAGAATACTTACCTCGCTGCACTGCAGATGCTTGGGTCAGAATGCAGGAGACCAAGGCCAGCCACAGGAGGCCAGAGTCCACCATCCTTTCCATAAGGTGAGGCATGCAGGTCACTTTGCTGTATGCAGACTTCCCATGCAGCTATGGCAAAGAAAAGACCAAGATAAGATTAGGGCACAGGTCACATAGGTCTATGTACTTAGAAACAGACCCGCTGACTTCTTTCATAAAGAGCTGCATTGTTTCAAAGTAGGTGTGACTTGTGGACAGATGGAGCGAGATAATGGGTGATAAAATTGACAGTAAGCAAACCAAAGGCAAGCTTAGAGCTGGCTAGTACTGCAGAATGTCCTAGAAAGGTCTCAGGATGGTCCCTGCTCAGGTGGAAGTAGAGGCTCTCTGGAGATTGGATAGAGAAAGAGGGATATGGTACCTATGAATACCTGCACACAAAAGTAATGGCTGCCCTTTCTTAGTTTTATGCATTGGGTGCTGCTAAGAGCCCCCTGAAATGTCCTCTATGCATGTAGATTTCTGTGAGTGTGGAACCATGCCAAACTGAGCCCCATGTTCCTTGTTCCTTGTACAGAATCTGGCACACAAGGAGTACTCAGTAGAGGATTAAGGATGAATAAAAAAATCAATGTGGGTTGGGGGCGGTGGCGAGGCAGAAAGAAAGAGCTGCAAAAAAGCCTGCCAGCATTTGGATGGCATTTACTTTCCTGGGAAATCCTTTCCCTAAATGGCCAAATCTTTGGATAACTTCCTACAACCTCTGGAAGACTTCAGTGGAAAATAGAGATCGGTTTCGGGCAGGGATGTCATGAGTATGCTATGAGACAGCAGGGATAGGGGAGCACCCAGGACTGGTGATTCTTAGAGATGAGATCACAATACAGACCTAGTTCCCTGGTGGGAATATCTGGGACAAGGAAGAGGGTGGCATCTGTAGGCCTGGAGCATCACAGATGACTGGAAGCATGGCTGAGTTGGACATAGAGTGGTACCTGGAGCACTTGACAATGGCCAGGGTCCAAACTACTTGCTGGGTTCTAAAAATTTCCAGAAACAAAGAATCCTAGAATGTCCAGTGGATCAAGATTTCCCAGGATTAGGAGGAAGCCTCCTGGGGCTTAAAGGAGGACTTACCTCCGGTGAGAACACAAAGCGTTCCTCCTCCTCTGGCCAGCCATGGGAATGCAGCCTGCTGTGGGCCGTCTTTTTATTGCAATTTCCCACCCACGTGTCTCTCCTCAATTGGTGCACAGGTATGATGGGAGTTCTAGGCCATACACTGGGCTTGTTGAGTGGAGGTGAGATAAGCCATTTACGCAAAGGGTGGTGAAAGAAGGGCCCTCCCCTCACAATGTAAACCCTTCCAGCTGTCTCAGCATCGTGCAAATGCTTCCTACAAACAATAGTGCTGTGTGCTGAATGCTGGGCACTGCTTTGCGTCCATGACTTCTCACATCTAATCTTCATAATCAATCAATGAAACTGGTGCCATATTTATTACCAGAAACCAAACACGAATTGAAAGGAAGCTTAATACCCAAAGGGAAGTGAAGAGAAAATCAAACAGGCACTTGTTTGCACAGTGGATTTTCAGTTGTACCTTGTGTTCCTAGCTAATCATCTTGGAACATTTCTGCTTCTGTCTGAAGGCCACTGAGCTTGGGACCAGTTAGACTAAGAGGACACATAGGATAGGAAGGAAGGGAGTGTGGATGTTTCCATAAAATTCCATTTATTGGTCCATAGAATCTACCCAACTCCAGATTTCTAATGCTGAGGAGTTTTGGAATGGCTAATTTGGTGATGATGGATTTTGGAATGGCAAAGGACAGACAAAGGTTCTTGGACAAAAGAAGCATCAGAGTAGCCCCTGTAAATCCCTTTTGATATGTAGGCTGCCCTAGAGATTGGAAGGCATGAGACTGAGAAGAGGCTGTAGAGGATCTTGGACTTATTAACTCCAGGCTTGGACCTGGCTTTCATGGCATGGTAGAAATCATGGACTTCATAAAAAAGCCAAAGCTTTTGCAGAAAAAATGGCCACTGCTTCTTCTCTGTCATTCTGGGACTCCTTAAGGAGCCAAGGCAATTGGGGTCAAGGGAGCAGGAGGGTCTTGGCATTGGTAACACCTTCTACAAAACCTCAACCTGGAAAAAGAAAAGGTGCTACAAGCCACCTTCTCTACTCCCAGAGCAACCTGAGAAAAGTCTCTAAAATGTGGAACATGTGACAACTGGGCCCACTAAATCACCCACTGATCCATTCACTCTGGCCAGGTGCCCAACCCAGTCACCCCAGTGGTCACTCTTAACCTTCCCATTCCTCTTAAATGGTCTCTTCAGCTATCATCACCCACTCACACCACCTTTCTCAGCAGATATCTGGTACCCTACTTCAAAAACAATTTAGGCCACAACACTGACCTTGCTCCTTCCCCTATAAACATATAAATACTGGTCTCCATCCTCCACCCCTTCCCCCTCCAACTTCTGATAAGGCGATCTTCCTGCTTTTCAAAGTCAGTTCCTCCATCCCTCCTCTGGCCTCTCCATTCCAATCTGAACCATGTAGCTACAACTTTATAGCCAAATCCACTGGGTAGTTTGTTTCTGCTCCTTTGTGATTGGATTTGCCTACTGCTTGTTCAGGGTACCTTGCATTTCCTTGACTCCGCATGGTAGTATTTTCTTGATTTTCCTGTTTCTACTTGGAGATTTCTGCTCTGTTGCTACAAGATCCTGTCCCTAAGAATGCTGGTTAGGTCCCATTTTTCTTGTCACTTCATAAACTCTCCCTGGGAGGTATCAAGTTATCTCATGGTTTCACATACCATCTCCAGGCTGGTGAGTTCTGAATCCACATCCCCAGCTTTTGCTACTCCCTTCAACTTCAGTTCCATCTACCTATTGATTGCTGGACCTCTCACTGCCAGTGAGATGCTTGAGACATCTCAAACTCAGCAAGTGCAACTCTGAGCTCATCAAGTCCCCTAAATCTCCTCCCCCTCATTGTATAATCTATTTTAATCAAAGGTGCCACTCGCCTCCCAGTCATCCAAGCTGGAAACTTGGCCTCTTCCTTTCTCCCTCTGCTCCCATTTCCAATAATCCTTTCTTCTCCATCTCCACCTCACCAATCCAAATTCGGGCCACTATTCCTTATGAAGGTAATTTTTTTTTTTGAGCAAGAGTCTTGCTCTGTTGCCCAGGCTACAGTGTAGTCACGTGATCATAGGCTCACTGCAGCCTTGATCTCCTGGGCTCAAAGAATCCTCCCACCTCAGCCTCCTGAGTAGCTGGGACTACAGTTGTGGGCCACCACATCTGGCTAATTTTTAAATTGTTTTGTAGAGGCAGCATCTTGCTATGTTGCCCAGGCTGGTCTTAAACATTTTGGGTTAAATTGTCTTCCTGCCTTGCCCCCACAAAGTGCCAGAATTACAGGCCTGAGCCTCTGCGTCCTGTCCAGAGTGATTTTAATAGCTGCCTAACAGGTCTCCCTGCTTTCATTCTTATCATTTTTGTTTGTCTTCTCCCCTGCAGCCAGAGGCCAGTGTACCATCTGTCAGCATTATCTCCCATTCCCAGCACTTCATGCTCCCTGGGATCTGACCCCTCTTTCCAGTTCCAACCTCACCTGCAACTTTTCCACCACACATTGCGTGCTCCAGCATGTGGTTGTCTGGCCTCTTCCTCATCTTCAAGCCTTTGCATATGCTATTCCCTCAGCCTGCATCACTCTTCACCCAGCCTCCTCCTACGTTATCACCTCTTCCAGGAAGCCTTTCCTTTTTTTTTTGAGATGGAGTTTTGCTCTTGTCACCCAGGCTGGAGTGCAATGGCATGATCTTGGCTCACTGCAACCTCTGCCTCCTGGGTTCAAGTGCTTCTCCTGCCTCAGCCTCCTGAGCAGCTGAGATTACAGGCACCTGCCACCACGCCCAGCTAATTTTTGTATTTTTAGTTGAGACAGGATTTCACCATGTTGGCCAGGATGGTCTCGAACTCCTGATCTCAGGTGATCCACCTGCCTCAGCCTCCCAAAGTGCTGGGATTACAGGCATGAGCCACTGTGCCCAGCCCAGGAAGCCTTTCCTAACTCCACAGGTACTCCTCTTCTCTGCTCCTAGGCCTCTCAGGGCTGATTCCAATTACAGTCACCTGCCAACTTATCTGTCTCCCTGTGAAGGCTGTTAAGATCTTTGTGGACAGAGGCCAGGTGTGGTGGCTCATGCGTGTAATCCCAGCACTTTGGGAGGCACTTTGGGAGGCCAAGGTGGGCGGATCACTTGAGGTCAGGAGTTCAAGGCCAGCCTGGGCAACATGGCGAAACACCATCTCTACTAAAAATACAAAAATTATCCGGGCATGGTGGTGCATGCCTATAGTCCCAGCTACTCGGGAGGCTGAGGCAGAAGAATCGCTTGAACACAGGAGGTGGAGGTTGCCGTGAGCTGAGATCACACCATTGCACTCTAGCCTGGGCAACAGAGCGAGACTCTGTCCCCACCGCCCCCCGCCAAAAAAAAAGATGTTTGTGGGCAGGAAGCCTGTCTCTGCAGTCCTAATCAGTACCTAGTAAGTACTTCTTGAGTAAACACATGGACAAATTCATAAAATGCATCCCCAGATCCTCTGCAGTGAGCAATTCTTCAAACTTACGGCTGTCCAAGTGTAGTCAGTCAGCCTTGTAGGAAAGACACAAGATCCTATCTCAGGACCTTTGCACCTGCTATTCTGACTGCCTGCAATGCTATTCTTCAGATATGCCCCTGGTTCACTCCTTTACTTCTTTTAACCTCTGCTCAGCAGAGGGACTTTCTCTGATCATTTTATGTCAAATAACACCCACATTTCTCTATCCCTCATCCTTGTTTTTTCATCCCCCTCAGAACTTGTCACCATCTATCATATTGCACATAGTTATTATTTAAATGTATCTGCCTTTTAAATGTAAGCTCTCTACCAGCAAGGGCTCTCTTTTGGTTATTTGCTCTTTCCATGGTACATATAAAATTGCCTGGCATTGAATTTATGCCCCAAATATCTGTTGAATATAATGAGCTGAATAATCGATAGAAAACAAGAAAGGCAAAGAAAAAGAACTGAGGGACTGAAGGAGTAATTCTGATGTACTTTCTATTTATCCCAGCTCTTGTCTTTGGTCCTTGTCTTTACTGATCTTGGCCAAGATTTTTCCTTTATGTTTTGTTGTATTGGAGTGCAAGCACAGATGGATGTGTACACCATCAGCCACTGACTGACCATGGCCTGACAGTGGACAGGGAGGGGCTGGGATCAGCCCATAGTCTTCCTCCACAAAGCTCTTATGTCAAGGTTTTCTGTGCATGTCTGTGTGATAAGAGGCCCTTGACTTAAGACACACTGTCCTAGCAGCCCGCATTTGCTGATACACACGTGTGGATTTCCCTGGGATCAGAAAGTTCCAATAATGTACCAAGGAGGGCCTTGGCCTCTCCTGAAAAGCCACAGCTGGAGTCCAGGGAAGCAGCTGGTAGCAGAGCAGACAGTTCCCATCGAAATTGGCTTTCTTCTATCCACTTGGCACAGATGTCCAGAGACCAATGGGGTATCTGGGTCTCCTGGAACCAGCCGCCCCATCCTGGAGGACCCCCATACCCCACAAAGCATCCTCTACCAATGGGGATCATTGATCTCTTCTCCACTCTTGATGTGTCCCTGGAAGTTGGTTTTCCAGGGAATCTTCTGGATTGTGAGGGAGATGTTCAATGATTGGAGGGAGTTCTGAGGACATTGCAGGCACCTGACCTTGACTTGCTTATTCCTTATTACCCCTAAGGACTGGGAGACTCCTGGAAGCAGGGACTTACTCATCAGTATTTAATTGTCTGTCTTATTCATCAGTGTTTCCCAGCACTAGAACAGTGTCTGGCACATATGACATGCTCAGATAAATGTTTCTGGAACACTGAAGGAACCCTCTGAGGACATCACTATTGTCTCCATGATACAGAACCAGCAGGCCCTGGTATACTTACATTTATTTTTCCTTTTTTTTTTTTTAATGACAGAGTTTTGCTCTGTCACTCAGGCTAGGGTGCATTGGCACAATCTCAGCTCACTGCAGCCTCGACCTCCCAGGGTCAAGAGATTCTCCCTCCTCAGCCTCCTGAGTAGCTGGGACTACAGGCACGTGACACTATGCCCAGCGAATTAAAAATTTTTTTTTGTAGGGGCGGGTTCTTGCTATGTTGCCCAGGCTGATCCAAACTCCTGGGCTCAAGCGATCCCCACCGCCGACTCGGCCTTCCAAAGTGCTAGGATTACAGGTGTGAGCCACTGCATCTGGCCTGTGCTGTCATTTCTGAAATGTCTGACCTACTTAGTATTACTTGTTCAAGTTCCCTCTCTCCTACCAGACAGGAAACTCCAAGGGGGGCAGGGATTGTGTCTGGCTTGTTCACTGCTATATCCCTGGCAGCTGGCACATAGTAGATGCTCAGAAAATACGAATGAATAAATGGATGAAGCTCAGAGACACTGTGTATCCTATCTAAGGTCACACAGCAGAACCCAGTCTCACTGAGCAGACTGTGAACTCCATGAGGACAGTGTAGGGGGTTATTTTTTCCCACCGTGGGATCCTTAGCACCATACATAGTGCCTACATGGTAGAGTTCAGTAAATACTTGTTGAATGAATGGATGACTTCAAAGACTGAGATTTAAAAATCATTATTTTGCCACACTCTTTGAGGAGATGGGGGCCTCAGGTACACCGTCACAAGTCCTATTTTGAGAAAAAGCAGCATTTAAAGACACAGGCTGTTTCTCGATAGCCAGGATTAAAAGGGAGAAAAGAAGGCAGGCTGAACAAAGCATGAACTTTCTTTTCTGTGGCTGGAGCACTGGCCTGCATCATGCTCCCTGCCCAGCAGGAAGTGAGATGGCAGCCATGGAGCACAGGGCTTTCCACTGTCAGTCACTGAAAAGTCAGGGTCAAGGTGGCCGAGAGAAGCAGAGGCAGCCAGACTTTCAGGAGCCCTGAAAAGAAAACAGTTACAGGGCAACTGCTAGTACTGCTGTACTTTTGTGCAAATTAACATAAGCTGCCTCCTCTAGACTGACCAATCAGAAGAGGACACCCTCCCTGGGCTGCTCTCCTAGAAAAAGGAAGCTTCCTCCTTATCTGCCCTGAAAAAGGTGGACCGATTTGAAAAAGATAATCTTTCCTCTGGCACTAGGCTTGGTACCTCCTCAAAAGGGCAAAGGGCATTCTTGTGCAGTGCCCAACCTATTCAACCATCCTTAGAGACCTTGGGGGATAGTCACAGAGGGCAAGCCTCTTAGGAGTGCTGTGACTCTCCATCTCTGAGCTCACCAGTACTGGGCTGAACTAGTTCAGGTCAAATGCCTGGTTAGCCGGGTGGGGTGGCTCACACCTTTAATCCCAGAATTTTGGGAGGCCAAGGCAGGCAGATCTCCTGAGGTCAGGAGTTCAAGACCAGCCTGGCCACATGGAGAAACCCCATCTCTACTAGAAAATACAAAAATTAGCCGGGTGTGGTGGTGCACGCCTGTAGTTCCTGCTACTGGGGAGGCTGAGGCAGAAGAATCGCTTGAACCCAGGAGGCAGAGGTTACAGTGAGCCGAGATTGCACCACTGCACTCCAGCCTGGGTGACAGAGCAGATTCCATCTCAAAAAAAAAAAAAAAAAAAAAAAAAAAAGCCAAGTTAGTGTAAGAACCTCCTTGGATCCAGGTACCAGTAGCTGTTGCATAGATTTGCTTTGCACCTAGATTTTTAGACAATTCAGTAGCCATGAAAACCATGGGCCATAAAAATGCCACCTGTCCCTGGCCTTTGTGGTCAGAAAAAGCAAAGAAGCAGAGAAGCAGGGTTCTTGTTTGGCTGTTGTGTTCACCCCAGCACTAAGCATGGTTCTTGGCACATAGTATTACTCAAGGACTATTCATCACCTATTGAATGAATCTAGAAAAAGGTGTTAGAGAGGAGCCTTGGAGCTTCAGGAAGTGCCCAAGATACAGATCTGGGGTATGTTCATATCCTTTGGGTACAGGTTTCCAATAAGTGTGTGTACATCTGCACACACAAATATGCATGCAGACAATTGCAGCTTTCTGTGCGTCTGTACATGCAAATATAAATGCACGTATGTGACCTTGTGTGTGTGGGCAAACATGTCTGGATGACCTACATTCTCATGTGCTTATCTGGGCATGCCTGTGTCTGTGTGCACATATGTACTATTGGGACACAGCATAGGTATGTGTGCATGTGTACAGCCCTAAGTCCAGGCACTCCAGGCATTTCCATAGATACAGTTGCCTCTTCAGAGCTCAAGCCCAGCCCTCCAGCACACCCTGGGACCCTAGGGAGTTAGAAGAGCAAAGAAGCAGAGAAGTGGGGTTTCTTGTTTGTTGTGTTCACCCCAGAACTAAACATGGCTCTTGGCACATGGTAGCACTCAAGGAATATTTGTCACCTATTTTTTTTTTTTTTTTTTTGAGAGTCTTGCTTTGTTGCCAGGCTGGAGTGCAGTGGCACGATCTTGGCTCACTGCAATCTCTGCCTCCCGGGTTCAAGCCATTCTCCTGCCTCAGCCTCCCAGGTAGCTGGGACTACAGGCGCACGCCACCACACCCAGCTAACTTTTGTATTTTTAGTAGAGATGGGGTTTCACCATGTTGGCCACGATGGTCTCAATCTCTTGACCTCATGATCCACCCGCCTCAGCCTCCCCAAGTGCTGGGATTACAGGCATGAGCCACTGCTCCCGGCCTATTTGTCACCTATTGAATGAATCTAGAAAAAAGTGTCAGAGAGGAGCCTTCGAGCTTCAGTAGGTGCCCAAGATGCAGATCTGGAGTGTGTGCATATCCTTTGGGTACAAGTTTGTAATAAGTGTGTGTATAAAATAAGTGATCTGTATACTGGGGCACATATCCCAGCTCTTGCAATTAATAGATAGATGCATGATCTCAGTAGAACCACTCAGGTTCTCTGAGCCATTCTCTTCATTTAGAAAACGGAACTAGTAACACCTCCCTTATAGAGTTGCTATGAAGCATTACAAGTTAACAGATAGAAGCCCCCCAGGAGAGTTCTGGAACAGGTCCCATGCAGAAAGGATCTGAACTTACCCAAGCTGCTAAAAGCAGCCCTTGAGACTGTGGCCTGGACACCTTTGGAGGAAAACAGAAGGGTCAGTGAATAAAGAATGCATGAGATTTGGCAAGCATCCTGGGAGAAACCCCTTCAATCTACTTTTCACTTCGCAGCCAGACTGATCTCTTCAAAACCCAAATCTGATCATGTTATTCCCCTACTTCAGACCCATCAGGGGCTCTCACTGCTCTCAGGAGAAAGGTCCCAACCCTTAGCAAGAACTGCAAGGCCCCACAAGGTCTGTAGCAGCTCATCCCACCAACTCCCCTGGCCTTCTCTGAGTTCCTTTAACAGGCCAGGCTCCTTCCTGCCACAGGCCCTTTGCCCAAGCTGTACTCTTGAAACCACCTTTGTAAAATTATGACTGAGACAGTGAAAGAGAGCCAACCTAGCCAACCCCATCTTGGTTCTAACTTTTAAGCTGTCCTTGTTCCTTCCTGGGTATAGGCTGAACTAACTTTGGAAGGAACTTAGTTTATAGTTTAAAACAAAGATGATAACAGCCCTTTCCAAAAACAAACCTCCTTCTTGCCTTGGGGGCTAGACTGCCTTTGTAGAACTAAGAAATTAGCTACAAGATTAAAAATTAAGGTTTAGGAATCATGCAGCTGGAGGCTACAAGATTCTGACCCTTCCTAAACCACTCCTAAGATCAGTGCTTGAGATATTTTGCAGACCCTGCACTTAATGGATCAACTGGCACCACCCAGATCCCACACATCTACATGGGATTATTCAAATGGCAACTTCTTCACTGATTCACAAACTCCATGGGAGCAGGGCCATCTACTTCTGCTCATCACAAGACCTCCAGACACAGAGTAGGCACACATCGACTACAAATATGAATGTATTATGTGGCCTCATGTGTGTGCAAACTTGTCTGGATGATCTACATTCCTACCTGCCTGTCTGGCCTCCCCTGTGTCCTGTGTCACATTCATCTACAAATCATATTTGTGCAATGAATGGGTGTATGAATGGGAATAGTAAAAGGAAGGCAGTCTGTATTCCACCTTGCCCCAGAGGATCCACTTGCTCCCAGTTCTTCAGAGCTCAGTAAGGTGCCAAGGTGCCAGGCTCTGTTATCCCTCTTCCTCTCCAGAGATCTTTCCCAGCCAGGAATGTTGAGGAGCGAGTGGCTCTCTTACCTTTCCGTGTGATGGGACCCAAGTTCAGGACACGGGATTGATCTATGACACTCCCACTTCGGAATCTGGTCCCAGAGCAGGTCTACAGGGAGAGGGCAATAGAAAAACACCCTCCGTGAAGGAGCCTGAATGTGGTTCTGCCACGTGGAGTGGACTGCCCACCTCACAGGTGCCTTCCCCTGCCCCAGGCAGAAGTTGTTAGGAGACCTGTATACCGGGGCTCATGCAGGTCCCAGCTCTGCCATTTGTTAGATAGATGCATGATCTCAGGCAAGCCACTGAAGTTCTCTGAGCCCCTCTCCTCATGAGGAAAGGGAACCGGTAATACCTCCCTTATAGAGTTGCTGTGAAGCATTAAAAACTAACACAAATAAAGTGGGCACAGTGCTTAAAAATGTCAGCTCCTGTTATTTGAACGCAAGCTTGTAGATAAGCCAGAGCTTTTACCAGCCTGCCGCACTTCACTGATCCCACCTGATTTCCCCTGCAGCTTAGGTTTCCTGCCTAGCCACGCCCACCTCATCTTATTGCTCATTCTATCCCTCTGGTAAAAGAGGGAAACAGGGAAGAAATATTGATTTGTTTTCTTTGTGGCCAAATGTCTTTTGTTATAAGAGATGGGCTGGGGGAGGGGAGGCGACTCACAGGCTTGCACTTTTCATTCATGGTGTCACAGAGATAGACTTCACAGTGCAGGTAGACTAGGTCATAGTTTCCAGCAAACCGGAACATCTGGACGGAAAATCGGCCCTGGGAGGACTCCCCATTCTCCACCACTTGGATAGTTGAGTCTCTAGTGTGTGGGCATCTGGGAGGGTTACACATCATTTAGTGTGGTTGGTTAAACAAAGATTCTGGAGTCAGACTTCCTGGATTCAAATATTGCTCTGTCACCTTTTAGCTGTGTGACCTTGGGCAACTTATTTAATCTCTGTGTACCTCAATTTCTCCATCTGTACATAGGAAATAATCGCAGCCCATGTGATAAGACAGCTGTAAGGATTAAGTTGGTTAATTTCTCAAAGTGCATAGGACTGTGTGTAGCATGTCATAGGTGCTTTATATATTTGATACTAAAGTGAAACTGTCATCAGTGCAGAGCTGAAACTATCCAAAAGTCAGCACTTCCTGATTTCCCAGGAATGACATTCAAAAATTATGAGCTGCTATGTGCTATCTATAATATGCCTGGTATAATTGTAACAATGGAAACCTCTGGGTACCGAGAGCCACTGATGAAATTGGAGTGTGTGCACCCATCTGCACATATACACAATTGCACTCAAACACAGTTACAAGGAGAAACCCAAAATAGAGCATGCAGAGACTCCTACATGTGCTGGGCTGGGTCAGGATATCCATGGGCATTCTGGGGAGGCAAACTGGGCACCCTCTCTGCCGTTCCGCACTCTTTCCTCAAAGTTCATTTAGGTGGGAGGCTGAACACTGACTGCAAAACTGACAAGGGACCTTCTGGGAGTGTTTTTCACTCTTAGCTCTGTGTCTCCCATAATTCAGATCTGGCTCCAAAAGTGCAGACTCCACCTGGCAAGAGAAAAGCGCTGAGGTTAAGTAGACTCAGCTCCTGAAAGGCAGACAGTATGGCCTGTGAGGGCTCCATGTGCTCAAGCCAACCTGGACATCCATGTGTCCCCTCTAGTCACTTTCACTGTCTCCCCAACTTGTCTCCTCTTTTCATGCCTTGTGATGTTCTGATACCTGTCCTAGACTGGTGGTTCTCACTCCAGCTCCTACACACACCCAGATGGAAACATAGACACATCCTACATTTTTCCTGCTTCTTTTTCAAAACTTTTCAAGTTTTCCACAATGTCCCTGCTGTACTTTTATTTTATTTTCAGATGGAGTCTTGCTCTGCCACCCAAGCTGGAGTGCAGTGGTGCGATCTTGGCTCACTGCAACCTCTGCCTCCCAGTTCAAGCAATTTTCCTGTCTCAGCCTCTTGAGTAGCTGGAATTACAGGTGTGTGCCACCACGCCTGGCTAATTCTTGTATTTTTAGTAGAGACAGGGTTTCACCATTGACCAGGCTGGTCTCGAACTCCTGACCTCGTGATCCACCTGCCTCGGCCCCCCTGCTGTATTTTATTTTTTTTTTCTTGAGGTGGAGTTTCACTCTTGTTGCCCAAGCTGGAGTGCAATGGTGTGATCTCGGCTCACTGCAATCTCTGCCTCCCAGGTTGAAGCGATTCTCCTGCCTCAGCCTCCCGAGTAGCTGGGATTACAGGCACCCACCACCATGCCCGTCTAATTTTTTTGTATTTTTAGTAGAGACGGGCTTTGCTCTATTGGCCAGGCCAGTCTCAAACTCCTGACCTCAGGTGATCTGCCTGCCTCAGCCTCCCAAAGTGCTGGGATTACAGGCATGAGCCACCGTGCCTGTTATACTCATGAAAAACAAGTTTTAAAATCCCAGCATAGCAGGTATTATTTATCCCCATTTATGTCTGAGAACAGAAAAACCCAGAGAGATGAGCTAAACTGTTTCTTAAAGCTAAGAAATGGCAAAGCCAAGATTTGAACCCAAATATCTGTGATACTCCAATCAAGGTCATGCCAACGGTTTCCAACTTTCAGTTCTTTTTTTCTTTATTGAGATACCACCTTTATGAGCATTTTCCTGTGTGTCTCAACATCTGTATTATTATTTACTTACTATTTTTCTTTAAATCCACTTGTATTTTTTACTGAAATACATTTATTTACTAGAAGAATCTTTAGGTCATGACTTCAAATGGCAGACAAGTATCACTTACCATAAATAGAACAGGACCATACAATGAGGACAAGATCAACAAAAGAGTTGTATTAAGTTTGAGTTAGACACTGTTAATTGCAAAATGCTCTAAAACAGACTTCTGCTTTATTTTTATTGCAAAGGGAGATTCCAGATAACAAAGAGGTGTGAACCTCACATTGGCACTCACCTGAAAATATTCCCTTGAGGTAACCAGGCAGAAACAGACCACTGTCTCTCAGGAATGCTTTTTCTGACAATGCAATTAAAATTGCAAAAGTCTCTCCTCTCTTGCTTTGTTTCTTCTATAACCTCTTTGTCATTAACATACTACATATTTCACTTTCATTTAATCGTTGGCCCTCCCCCTTTAGAATATAAGCTGTGTAAGGGCAGAGGTTTTTGTTCCTTCTATTTACTGTGAAATCCACAGAGCCCGACACACGGGAAGCTTCCAAAAATGTCTTTTCAACTTATGAACGAGAAAGTGAACCACTTTCTCATGGTAAGATTCATAGTCATCGAGTGCCTCTTGAGTAAAAGGTAGCACACTTGTGTCCTAGCTTCAATTGGCCCTTGGCTAACCATGCCCACGCCTTACTCCTCCCCCAGGTGCTGGGCTGCCTGCTGCCCTGGGCAAGCCTTTCCAACAAGTTTCTTACCATTTTTTGAATTATAAACCCTACTCAGCTCTCTGGTGAAGCTTGTACATCCCTCCTCAGAAATAATATTTTTAAATGCCTAAAATAAAATATTTAAAAGATTATAAAGGAAATCAATTAAATTGAAGCACCATCCTCAAAATATGAAAAACATTTGCTAGCTGGGTATGGTAGTGTGTGCCTGTAGTCCCAGCTACTCATGAGGCTAAAGCTGGAGGATTGCTTGAGCCTGGGAGGTTGAGGCTGCAGTGAGCTATGATCAAGTCACTGTATTCCGGCCTGGGTGACAGAGTGAGACCCTGTCTCAAAAAAACCAAACCAAATCAAACAAACAAACAAAAAAAAGACATTTGAAATACAAAATGCATTATATCTTTGTCTGCGTGTGTATATATATATGTGTATATATATATATAAATACATAAATATATATTTGCCAATACCTATGTATTAGATAATTCGTTAAATAATAAGGTCTAGTGAAAATTCTAACGCTATAGTAACTAAAAAGTACTGATGACTATAAATGGCTTCACACGACCTGCTAATATTTCTGTAGTTTGTTGCCTGTATTTGGATGGGAATGCTAAGGTTCAGCTAAAGGGTAATGAATATAAAGATGCAATTTTCCGGCCAGGCGTGGTGGCTCACACCTGTAATCCCAGCACTTTGGGAGGCCAAGGCGGGTGGATCACTTGAGGTCAGGAGTTCAAGACCAGCCTGGTCAATATGGTGAAACCCCATCTCTACTAAAAATACAAAAATTAGCCAGGCCTGCTGCCCTGTGCCTGTAATCCCAGCTACTTGGGAGGCTGAGGCAGAAGAATCACTTGAACCCAGGAGGCGGAGGTTGCAGTGAGCCGAGGTCACACCATTGCACTCCAGCCTTGGCGACAGAGCAAGACTCTGTAAAAAAAAAAAAAAAAAAAAAAGAAAAGAAAAGAAAAAGAAAAAAAAAAGATGCAATTTTCCTCCATCCAAGTCCAAACACCCGCTCTGAATTCTACCCATGGGTTCCCATGTAGGAACCTTTGCCTTACCTGTCCTGGATGATGAAGTACTTCAGGGGGTCCGTGGCATTGCCACTGGGTGTGGCATAGCAGTTGGTCATGAGCAGTGCAAATCGGGACAGGTCGCCCCCATCCAACATGGTGCCCACGTAGAGAAAAGCCTCAGTGGACAGCGTCACGGAGGAGCCTTGGTAGGGCTGCGTGTAGGAAGGGTTCTGGAAGAGGGCCATCCGCACGGTGAACATGCCGGTCCCGCCCACTGTGATGTTTAGAGCACTGCCAGGGGAGAAGGGCTGGTGAGAGGTTGGGGCTGAGAACATCTGCAGATAGGCCATCTTCTCTGATTTGCATTCCTGGGCAGTCCCTTGCAGTTATTTGCATTTTTATCCAGCAATAAGACTGGAACCCACCAACTGTTGCTTTGCAAACCGCAATAAACACACACAGGTCAACTTGGGATCTAGATAAAATGCAGGCTCTGATTTGGTGAGTATTGGGGTGGGGCTCAAGGTCCTGCATTTCTGACAAGTGCCTGGATGCTGCTGATGCTGGTGGTCTATGGATCAATCACATCTCAAGCAACAGGTCCAGTCCCTCACTTGCTACTGCCGTAGCCTTTGCTACCCCTGTAGCTTTCAAGATGGCAAAAAAAAAAAAAAACACAAATTATTGACAGAAACACCTGGATTCCTTTTTTGGTCTCAATCTAGAACAGGTTAAAAGGGATTGAGCTATGATGAGGCCTACAACTTGCGTCCTGGCCTCCATCATGATGTACTAACATCTACATCAGAAGATTGAGTTTTATAAATGAGTTATTTTTAACCACACTGAAAACAGCCACACTGATGTGAACTTCACTGGATGATCCAACAAAGCACATTGTAAGGCTGATGCCGCATGAAATAAGGCACATGAGAAATACTCCAAAATGTGGAAGTCCATTTTACAGATGAGAACTGAGTTATCAGTGAAGACTGGGGTGAGATGTCTAACTCAAGACAGAGAGAGGGACCAGGTGCTGTGGCTCATGCCTATAATCTCAATATTTTAGGAGGCATAAGCAGGAGGATCATTTGAGGCCAGGAGTTTAAGACTACCCTGGTCCACATAATAAGACCCTGTCTCTATAAAAATATTTTTTAAAATAGCCCAGGGTGGTGGCATGTGTCTGTAGTCCTAGCTACCTGGGAGACTGACGTGGGAGGATTGCTTAAGCCCAGGAATTCGAGACTTCATTGAGCTATGATTGTGCCACTGCACTCCAGCCTGGGTGACAGAGTGAGACCCAGATTCTTAACAAAACAAAACCATAAAACAGAGAGATGTGGGCACACTTGTTGTTCCCCAGAGCCTACCAGGCCGAGGACGGGGCCACATTGCTCCAGGACACTGCTTGGCCAGGTGAGGCTCCAGCCAACAGCTTGCAATGAGCACCCTTCTTCCTCCAAGTCAGCTGTGCACCCTCATCAGTGCCCAGCATCCTTTCCTGAGTCTGGGTGGCCAAGAGAGCAGAAAACCACGGGCAAGCTTCGAAGGGAAGGTCATGGTCAAGTGGAGGCTCTGGACCTGATGTCTGAATCCCAGCTCTATCACTTGCTCGACTTTACAGCTTTGGGTAAGTCACTCAAACTCCTGTGAGCCTCAATTTCCACATCAGTATAATGGGAATAATAATAATCATGATACTTTTATCTCCTAGGGCTGCTGTAAGAGTTTGATGAGATGTTCCAGGCAGAACAATGGATATAATGCCTGAGATATAGTAAGCTCTCAATACATCTTAGTTCTTGGCAGGGCGCGGTGGCTCATGCCTATAATCCCAGCACTTTGGGAGGCCGAGGTGGGTGGATTGCCTGAGGTCAGGAGTTTGAGACCAGCCTGGCCAACATAGTGAAACCCCGTCTCTACTAAAAACACAAAACTCAGCTGGGTGTGGTGTTGGGCACCTGTAATCCCAGCTACTTGGGAGGCTGAAGCAGCAGAATCGCTGGAACCTGGGAGGCGGAGGTTGCAGTGAGCCGAGATCATGCCACTGAACTCCAGCCTGGGCGACAGTACGAGACTCCATCTCAAAAAATAAATCAATCAATAAATAATCAATAAATCTTATTTCTTATTACAACTATAATTTTCCATCATTGGCCTGTGTTTTATCCTATTTGAAGATTTTCAATTTTGTTTAGCAACAGGTTCCTTTTAAAAAAATAAAATAAAGTATTAAGTGGCACCCAGTACGAATAGTTTACCCCTGTAGGCACTCTGCCAGGGCACCTCCCTTTGCCCCTACCAAGACACTTGCAAAGAGCATAATTTTTAAAACCCTCTTTAATCAAATTCCTTTCATTCACAGAGAAGGAAGGAAGTTGAGATCCAAATATGAAATATGATTTGCCCAGAGTTCCATAGCAGTCTGGACTGAGACCATTCCTGCTCTCCAGCACAACCACCCTACCCCTTTGAAAAGTAGAGACTCTAATATTTGATTCCCATCTGAATCATCTACATCAGTTTAATGGTTGAATCTGATTCACATCACAATCATAGCTCTATGCAGCCTCAAATTCCTGGGCTCAAGCGATCCTCCCATATCATTTGATTCTTAGAGTACTATTGTACTCTAAGAAAGGCAGTGCATGTATGGCTAAACCCATTTCACAGATGAAAATATTGACACCTAGAGAGGGACTGTCAACTTCCTAAAGCCAGGTTTAATAACTCATTCAAGCTCATACAACTAGTAAGTGACAGAGGTGGGGATTGAACCAGGCAGTGCTCTGACTCTGTCCCCCACTGGCCAGGGCATAACCATCATTTATGACAAAGTCTAGATTTGAACCTGGGCTCCAGAATTCCTGGCTCTTCCACTGGGCAACCCTGATTCCCAGCCCTCACTCCCAGCTCCCTGGGGGTGGCAGTTGACAGGGAAGCTCATGGTTAAGGGGTTTGGGGATAGAATCATCTAGGGGCCCCAGGGACCCTCTCTGGCCACACCTGACCACTGGCTGTAGAGAGGTCTTCAGGCTGACTTTCATGTCCAGGGGGTAGGAGCACGCAAAGTTGATTTTGATGTTGCGGTCACGGATGATGATCTCATCTGCCAGGTAGAGGGTGTTGCTGTAAGTGGCGTGGGTTTCATTCCTCTGTTGCAGGGAACGGGGGTGGGGGGGTGGGGATGAGAGAAAGGGGCATGAGAATCTGAATAGGACTTCAAAGCTAAATCTGCTAGTCTCATATCTGGCTACTTGTGAGCCGCTCTCCTAGTCTCCTTGATAAAAAGCTGCCTGTGGCCGGGCACGGTAGCTCACGCCTGTAATCCCAGCACTTTAGGAGGCCGAGGCAGGCGGATCACCTGAGGTCAGGAGTTCGAGACCAGCCTGGCCAATATGGTGAAACCCTGTCTCTACTAAAAATACAAAAAATAGCCGGGCATGGTGGTGGGTGCCTGTAATCCCAGCTACTCGAGAGGCTGAGACAGGAGAATCGCTTGAACCCTGGAGACAGAGCTTGCAATGAGCCAAGATCGTGCCACTGCACTTCAGCCTCGGCGACAGAGGGAGATTCCATCTCAAAAAAAAAAAAAAAAATCCCACAACAGTTAAAAACTCCCTGTGTAGCCTGAACTATGAGCCAATTAATCATCTTTTCTTTATAAATTAGAAAAAAAAAGTTACAACAGCAATGGCCATTCATGCGCACATGTCATTTGCCAGACCCTGTGTGGAATACCCCTCCTGAGTCATTGCATTGGTCCCTTCAGTGACCCTAACAGGTGACGCTACCACATCCCCGCTTCCTGGACAAGAAGACAGAGGTTCATAGTAACAGATTCACTGAGGGATTGCCCACAGTACGTGACATCTCACAAACCTAGACTGTTTTCAGCACCCCGTGCTTCCTCTCTTGAAAACTGAAAACCATATGCCAAGTCATCATCAATGGAATTTCAAATGCTATCCTTGCAAAATGACATTAATTATTTCTTTTTGTTTGTTTGTTTTGGGACAGAGTCTCACTCTGTCACCCAGGCTGGAGTGCAGTGGCGCAATCTTGGCTCACTGCAACCTCTGCTTCCTGGGTTCAAGTGATTCTCCTGCCTCAGCCTCCCGAGTAGCTGGGATTACAGGTGCCCACCACCAGGTCCAGCTAATTTTTGTATTTTTAGTAGAGATGGGGTTTCTCTGGGTTGGCCAGGCTGGTCTCAAACTCCCGACCTCAAGTTATCCACCCGCCTTGGCTTCCCAAAGTGCTGGGATTACAGGCGTGAGCCACCATGCCTGGCCAACATTAAATCTTTCTTTCTCTTTCTTTCTTTCTCTTCCTTTCCTTCTTTCTTTCTTTCTTTCTTTCTTTCTTTTCTTTCTTTCTTTCTTTCTTTCTTCTTTCTTTCCTTCCTTCCTTCCTTTCTTCCTTCCTTCTCCCTCCCTTCCTTCCTTTCTTTCTTTCTTTCTTTCTTTCTTTCTTTCTTTCTTTCTTTCTTTCTTTCTTTCTTTCTTTCTTTCTTCTCTCCTTCTTTCTTTCTTTCTTTCTTCCTTTCTTTCTTTCTCTTTCTTTCTTCCTCTCTTTCTCTTTCTTCCTTCCTCTGGTAATGAGAGAGGTGGCAGGAGATAATGCTCCACTCACACAAACATTTACCTCTGGGTTTCATTTGAGGAGGCCTCTGTAGGTGAGGTCCTGGTTCTCTGTACATTAAGGATACAGACCTTGCTTTCCAGGACCACTGGAGACAAATAGACCAGTTTCTGAACCCAATGCTGATGCCTACTGGCTGGGACTATCCCTACTATGGCCCTACTTTTCCCATCTGTAAAATGGAGAATTATCACCATGCATTGCTCTCTTTATTTGAAGCTGATGTTTACTGAGCACTTACTGTGTTCAGTCACTGTCTTAATCACTTTAACACATTAATTCATTCAATCCTCTCAATACACCTGTGGAGTAGGTACCATTATTTCTCCACTTTACAGTTGATGAAACTGAGGCACAGCCAGGCTAAATAACTCCCCAAAGCTTCTATAACTAGGAAGTGATAGAGCTGAAGCTTGAACCAGGCAGTGCTCTGGTTCTGTCCCCCACTGGCCAGGACGTACCGTCAACACTGTCCCACAGGGGCCATCCCGGGCTGGGGTCACTACAGACACCCAGTCCCGGTTGTCTCTGTCATTGAAGCCCGAGCACCGGCTGTCACTCAGGTACATGAAGACCTTGTCGAAGCCCAGACTCTTCAGCTGGCACTTGCCCAGCGACACCTTCATGTCATTGGCCCCACATTCCAGCCTGTGCTCCAGGAGGGAGATATCTGAAAGAGGTTAGGCGGGATTGAGGGCCTGTGTCTGTAGCTTGGGGGCCCAGCACATCCCCAGGGGCCAGGTCCAGCTGGCTGGGCTGACCACCATCTGGAAGTGCTCAGCATAGCCTTGAGCTGATCTCTCCCCTCCCAATGTGTTGGCGACTCAAGATTGGACCTCTGACATCAATGGATACATCCATTGATCAACCACTCAGTCCTGGGTTCCCCAAAATGTGGGTTATATACCAAATGCAGGAGGGTTTTGGGGGGTTTTGATGTCCCAGCATTAAATAACAATGAATACTAGTTTAAAAAAATAAAAAGTCTGGATGCGGTGGCTCATGCCTATAATCCCAGCACTTTGGGAGGCCGAGGCACGCAGATCACTTGAGGTCAGGAGCTCGAGACCAGCCTGGCCAACATGGTGAAATCCCATCTCTACTAAAAACACACACACACGCACACAAATTAGCCAGGCGTGGTGGTGGGCACCTGTAATCCTAGCTACTCAGGGGGGCTGAGGCAGGAGAATTGCTTGAACCCGGGAGGCAGAGGTTGCAGTGAGCTGAGATCGTGCCATTGCACTCCAGCCTGGGTGCCAGAGGGAGACTCTGTCAAAAAAGAAGAAAGAAAGAAAAAGAAAGAAAGCAAGAAAGCAAGAAGGAAAGGGAGGGAGGGAGGGATGGAGGGAGGAAGGGATGAAGGAAGGGAGGAAGGAAGGAAAAGAGAGAGAGAAAGGAAAGAAAGGGAAGAAAGAAAGAAGTGCTTGCTTCAGCAGCACATATACTAAAATTGGAACGAAACAGAGAAAATTAGCACATCCCCTGAGCAAGGATGACATGCAATTTCGTGAAGCGTTCCATATTTTTACAAAGGGCTAATATCCAGAATCTACAAAGAACTCAAACAAATTTACAAGAAACAAACAACCCCATCAAAAAGTGGGCGAAGGATATGAACAGACACTTCTCAAAAGAAGACATTTATGCAGCCAACAGACACATGAAAAAATGCTCATCATCACCGGCCATCAGAGAAATGCAAATCAAAACTACAATGAGATACCATCTCACACCAGTTAGAATGGCAATCATTAAAAAGTCAGGAAACAACAGGTGCTGGAGAGGGTGTGGAGAAATAGGAACACTTTTACACAGTTGGTGGGACTGTAAACTAGTTCAACCATTTTGGAAGCCAGTGTGGTGATTCCTCAGGGATCTAGAACTAGAAATACCATTTGACCCAGCCATCCCATTACTGGGTATATACCCAAAGGATTATAAATCATGCTGCTATAAAAACACGTGCACACGTATGTTTATTGCAGCACTATTCACAATAGCAAAGACTTGGAACCAACCCAAATGTCCATCAATGATAGACTGGATTAAGAAAATGTGGCACATGTGCACCATGGAATACCATGCAGCCATATAAAAGGATGAGTTCATGTCCTTTGTAGGGACATGGATGAAGCTGGAAACCATCATTCTTGGCAAACTATCACAAGGACAACGAAACACCGCATGTTCTCACTCATAGGTGGGAATTGAACAATGAGAATACTTGGACACAGGAAGGGGAACATCACACACCAGGGCCTGCTGTGGAGTCGGAGGAAGGGGGAGGGATAGCATTAGGAGATATACCTAATGTAAATGACGAGTAAATGGGGGCAGCACACCAACATGGCACATATATACATACGTAACAAACCTGCACGTTGGGCACATGTACCCTAGAACATAAAGTATAATAAAAAAAGAAAGAAAGAAAGAAAGAAAGAGAAAGAAAGAAAGAAAGAAAGAAAGAAAGAAAGAAAGCTGCAATTGCTTTCTACCCTTTTCACATCAAGGGGACAGTCCCAGCTTGCCACTAATGTCTTTAATGCCATCTACTCACAAACTTCCCTCTCTCTCTCTTTTTTTTGAGATGGAGTTTCTCTCTTGGGCGGCAAGCCCAGGCTGGAATGCAGAGGTGCCATCTTGGCTCACTGCAACCTCCCAATCCTGGGTTCAAGTAATTCTCCTGCCTCAGCCTCCCGAGTAGCTGGAATTACAGGCATCTGCCACCAGACCCGCCTAATTTTTGTATTTTTAGTAGAGATGGGATTTTGCCATGTTGGCCAGGCTGGTCTTGAACTCCTGACCTCAGGTGATCCGCCCGCCGCGGCCTCCCAAAGTGCTGGGATTACAGGCATGAGCCACTGCGCCTGGCCCACTAACTTCTGGCTCAAACAGAGAGCAGGCCTCGGGCTCAGAGTTTGGGGCAGGAAACAACATCCAGCTAAAATTCTTGTTTAATTTTTTTAAAAATTAAAGTATTTTTCTAATTTTTAGTATTTTTTTAAAATTTGTTTTATTGAAGTATTACACAACTGCTGGAATTTAGTAACCTTCTTTTCTTTTTAGTAACTTTTATTTTTACTGTTAACTTTCTATCTAAGGTAAGCATAACTTGCCACGGACAGATGAAGTCGTGACCATCAACATTCCAAATTTGCTTAAGAGATTCAGTCCATTAGAAGAAAAACAACTTAATAAAAGTCATGGCACAGGTAACACTTGGATAAAGCAAGTGAACCAGGGTGCCAATTGTAAAGTTGGCACTTGGCTGTAACTAAAATCATGACTGAAGTCTGGAAAATACTATTTTCATCTTCAATAATTGTACCTATGAGAAATCTGAGGCTTGTGCCTGGCCCAGAGTCCTGAGCTGATTGGTGGACTGGTCACCAGGCCTGAGTTGATTGGTGGACTGCTCACCGGGCCTGTGTTCTGGTGCTGCAGGAATAGGGCTCAGATGGTCTTTGGCTCCCAGATGGCAGCAACGTGTGTGCCCACTGTGGTGTGGGCCTCAGAAAGAAGGCTGGGTGCGAGGAGGTCCCCAAATCTTTGGGAGCTTTGAAGTCAACTAAAGGGAGACTCAGGGAGCCCCAGAGAGCCTCTTGCCGGCTTTAATGGGTATTAGTGGATCTTCTGTTTTCACTCAGGTTGGATATGTATCCCCTGCGTCATACCCATATGGCCCCAATCTCACAGGGGAGGAATATGTCCCTCCCCCAGGCAATGACAGGTTTCTCAACAACCCGCTTCCTCCCCACTGGCCTCACCAGTGATGTTGAAGTCCTGTTTGCACTGGCAGTGCCATCTGCCATTATCCGATTTGCAGTCCTCGTCTATACTGCACTCCTCACACGTCCCCTCCACGGAGCTGGGGTCTGCAGGGTCACAGGGACAGACAGACAATCAATAAGGACGCACCCCCGTCCTCTGCAGTGCCTATCCAGGCCTGGGATGAGGACTGCGGGGAGACTCCCGGCTGACCTGTGCAGTATGCCAGGTGACACTCGGGGGGCGCTGTCAGGTTGTAGACGTAGTAGCCGCCGGCACAGGCCTTCACCTGGACCGACGCATCCCACAGGCAGCAGTGGCCGCTCCAGTGCGCGCAGGCCTTGCGGCTCACGATGCCCTCGTCGCTGGACGGGTGCGTGCCATTGAGCCACATGGGGGCGGCCGTGTTGCAGCGCAGGACTGGCACGCAGGTCTCGGCCAGGCGCGCACCGCCCTGGCCCACGAAGCGGTACCAGCCGCGCAGGTCCGTGTCGCAGGCGTAGCCCTCTCCGTACTCGGTGCTGCGCCAGTACTCGTCCAGGGTGCGGTGCGCCTGGCACGGATCCGCGCACACGAGCGCGTCGCCCTCGGGCACGCAGTCCAACCCCGGCCCGCAGGAGCCCGGGGAGCACTCACAGTGCCATCCATCCCCCCGGTAGCCCGCGGGGCATACGCACAAGTAGTTGCCCACCACATTGACACACGTGGCCAGGGCGTGGCAGTGGCTAAGCCCAGGCTCCGCGCACTCATCCACGTCTGTGCAGCCGAGACCGGGCGACAGGCGGAAGCCTTCGGGGCAGACGCAGGAGAAGGAGCCTGGCGTGTTTACGCAGCTGCTGTTGGCGGAGCAGTTGTGAGCTCCAGGAATGGCGCACTCATCCAGGTCCACGCAGGTCAGGCCGTCGCCGGTGAAGCCCTCCTGACAGGTGCACGTCGTAACGGCCTCATCCTCCGTGCAGGTGGCATTGCTGTGACATTCAGAGCACCATCCTGTGGACAGAAGAGCCCAGCCTCAGAGTGTGGGCAGCTGGGCCTAAGGCCACCCAGAGATCCTTCCCTCATTCTCCAGGGAACTCATATTATTTTAAAGACTTATTCCCTAGAGGGCTCCCTCCAAAACAAGGAAAGAAGCAAAGAAACAAAACTCCTCTGATGATGTCAAGCTTCCACCATTTATCCTGTGTTTATTTCATGGTATTTTTTTAACTTTATTTATTTTTTTGGAGAGGAGTCTTGCTCTGTCGCCCAGGCTGGAGTGCAGTAGTGCGATCATAGCTCACTGTAGCCTCCAATTCCTGAGCTCAAGCGTTCCACTCCCTCCGCCACCACCGCACCCTGCCTCAGCTTCCCAAAAAGCTGGGACCACAGGCACGTGCCATCACACCCAGCTCCACCATTCATTTTTTGTGTTAAGCATTGCTTTCAAGCTGTCTTCTTTTAAAATAGCCACATTCCCACATTCAGAAAAGTAATGCACAGAATTCCTATACATTGGTAGGATTTACAGTGAACCTGTTGCCCCTCCCTTCCTTTGCACATTTTATGTTTTCTGCCAGATCTGCTTCCCTGGCTGGTGAAACCTTCATCAGGACCCTGCTCAGTGTCGCCTCCTCTCTGAGGAGTCCTCCAACTCCACCTGGCAGGGCAGTTGTACTTTGTTCCTCCGTAATAAAAATAACCATTAAAAAAAATAAGCTGTTGTTTATTAAGCAATTACTATGTGCCAGGCAATAGGATGTGCACTTTTCACTCACTATCTTGTTGAATACTTCCCAACGGCCTCGTGAGGTCAGTTTTTATGTATCCTTATTTTAAAGATGAGGAAACTGAGGTTCAGAGGGATTAAGCCCCTTACTCCTTTGGTAAGAAGTAGAACCAGGATACAAACGCAGATGGCAGGACCACAAAATATGTGCTTTTAACCGGGACACCACAATAGTATTCATCGTGCCCCAATGTACTCCAAGGAGAAAATGAAAGTGGGGTGAGAGTAAATCTCAACCGAATGGAATGACCTCTTAAGGTTGAAAGGGAAGGTGTTTGGATCCTCCTGCATGGGTTCAAATCTCCTATGTGATAGAATATGTTTCTGACTTCCAATAAAGGGCCTGCAGGCCTTAGAGATGTTCTAGCCCCTTGCTTTTCAATGTGTGCTCCAGGGACCCCAGTATCAGCATCGCCTGGAAGCTTGTTAAAAATTCAGCATCTCAGGTCCCACTGCAGATCTGCTGAACCAGAATCCGCATTTTAGCAAAATTTCTAAGTCAGTCCTGTGCATATTGAGTCTAAGAAATGGACTTAGAATGAAGACAATGCAAGTCTCAAGTGCGATAGGAGGATTGAGATCGCCTCTGACAGGTGCTACATGCTGCCCCTACACAGTCACACATACACATGCATACACACATATACAACGCACACACACTTACTTGCTTCTGAGGTGTTAGTGGCTGCAGTTGTGATGAACCAAGAAGCCACCACCACCATCAGCATCCAAGTCAGAGGTGGCTGCCCCATCCTTTCTGCTCTTCCCAGCTACTTCTGGTCTAGAGAGCACCTGCCCAAAGCAAGACAGGTTGGCCCTTTGAATTTTTCCCTCTGTCTCTGATGTCTGGTGTCCTGTGAACAGAGATGGATGGGACAAATGCATGATGTAACTCTCCTCCCCACAGCTGGGAGGAGTGCTTTGATTGTATAGTATAGAACTCCAGAAGGTGTCACTTATATCGACTAAAAAAATTGCATAACACTGCAGCCCTTGTTTTGCTGGGACTTTACCCCGTGTACTCCCCCTCCTTACCTCACCAACATCCCAGTCTTGGCTCCCCAAGTCTCAACACATTGCACATTTTGAAGAACTCAGTCATTTGGAGCAGGAAGTAGCAAGATGGAATAGTGTTCTGGACTCACCACTTTACTGAAGGCAGCTTTGGATTTTAACTGATCCTCTGCCTGGAAACTTTCAATTTGCCTGGATGACTTATTCATTCAACAAACATCTATTGAGTAGCTACATTGTGCCAAACAGGGAGCTATTCACCATGGAGAACAATGAACACGGCAAAGTCTGCTCCTTCATACAACTCACATATTGTAAAGAAGTGGCTTGTGACGAGCAACTTGAGAGGTAATTAACCTTCACAATGCATTTTAATGTTTCTGGAGTGGTCACTTACTATTTCTTTCAATTGGAAAAATAGTCCAGGGTGGATGCCAGTATTACCCCAGTGTTTATAGCAGCAAAATAGGGTGGCATGTTGGTTAAGTATGTAGGAGCTGCAGCCTGCACCTGGGGTTCAAATCCCTGTTTTACTGATCACTAACACTGTGATATGGGTATTTCAGCTTACTAAGTCTCCGTTTTTGTCTGTGAAATGGAGATTGTTGCTTTCACAAACTGAATATCTATGATGGGCCAGGCTCAGTTCAAAGACGTCCATGTGCTCAAAGGCATTGGGTCCTAGAGCAATGTTTTCCAGATCTTTGTGACCATGATGTACTACAAGAAAAACATTTTATGTCACCAGGCGCAGTGGCTCACACCTGTAATCCCAACACTTTGGGAGGCCGAGAGGAGTGGATCACGAGGTCAGGAGTTTGAGACCAGCCTGGCCAACATGGTGAAACCCCATCTCTAATAAAAATACAAAAATTAGCCGGGCGTGGTGGTGGGTGCCTGTAATCCCAGCTACTCGGGAGGCTGAGGCAAGAGAATTGCTTGAACCTGGGAGGCAGAGGTTGCAGTGAGCTGAGATCGTGCCACTGCACTCCTGCCAAGGCGACAGAGTGAGACTCCATCCCAAAAAAAGAAAGAAAGAAAGAAAGAAAAACATTTTATGTCATGATCTAGCGCAGTCGCTTCTGCATGTATGTGCACACACACATAAAATAAAAGTTTTATAAGACAATTGATATCCTTACTATATTAAGTCATTTAATTCTTACCACAACCCTATGAGATAAGTATTATCCTAGTTTGCAGATGAGAAAACAGGGAAACAAAGAGGCTAACGGCTTGCCTCAAATGTGTATTGCTTACTGACATATTCTATTATAGTTAATTAAAAGAAGTCTTTGGATATAACCCACAAAAGGAATGATTTTATGACCCGCTAATGAGTTGCGACCTAAAACACTGCATATTGTCACTGGGATTAACTAAGATGACATATGTCAAGCAGGGCCCAGCACATAGCAAGTTGTTCATTGTTGTATCCCTGGTACCTGGCACATAATAGGTGCATAACTAATATTCATGGAATAAGTCAAAAAATAGTAGTCATTGTTACTAGGACAGAGAGGATCAAAGAGAGGAAAACTAACTTACTAAAGATCATGAAGCCAATAATTGGAAGAATAATGACTCAAATTCAGGTCTGACCCCAGTGTCCAAGGTCTTAATTTCCTCTCCTACCTCCCTCAAATAGAATGGGGAGAAGCTGGGCTAGGAGAAGATAGCTACAGATAGCCTTACCTGAAGCCAGAAAGGTAGAGTTAGTCTGGTCACGATGTGCCTCATACTTATATATACACATTTGCCCCAGGCTGGCAATCTCTCCTCCAATTAGTCTCTAGTTCTGTTTTTTGATATTGTTTTCTTGGGGGTGGAATATTTTTTCCTCCTGGCATAATGTTTGCTTTGTCCAAGCTGTGAGGTTGTTGTTGTTCTTTTTCCTAATAGCTAGAGACCCCAAATGATTGACATTGGGGGGTCACACCTGTGCCCGGAAGTACAAGGTCACTGTTTTGCACCTTCTCACAGCAAGAGATTCCTTAGTTAGAAATTAACTGGGAAAGCAGTGCCAAGGTGCTGGGCTTCTTCTTGGTCACTGACAAGGGCAGGGTGGGCCCAAGGAGCCAGGCAGAAGCCAGTATCTGAAGCCAGGCTGCATAAGGACAAAAGGGATATTCACTGCCCCAGATGGGAGGTGCACCTGTCTTGGAGAGGGCACCCTTCTGAAACACCCATTCTCATGAGATCAGCCTTAGAATCCAGACACAAGCAAGACAGGAGCTGAGAATGGCTGAAAGTCAGAGCCAGAAGGTAGTTCAGACATCACTGGACCTCACCCACTCTGTAAAACGAAGAATCGGATCTGATGACTGGGAGGTACCTTTGGAGGCGAAATAACTTTGCACTTAAATAGACTGACCTTGGAGTCAGTCTGCCTCCTTCATCTGGTGTTTATTGTGTGGCAGTGGGCTCATTTCTTAACCTTCCTGAGGTCCAGAGGTCAATTTCCTTGTCTATAAAATGAGAATACCCATCTCCCACAGTACTAATAGTAGCCAAAGGAGATGATGCGAGTAAAGTCATATAGTAATGATTATATTCATGGAAGTCCTGAAAATTCTGCTTTGCTGTTGTGCAGTCACTGAAGTAGAAAATCACAGAGCCTGAGTTAAAACTGTGTGTTCAGACCCAGTTCAACGTACATGGCATTCCAAAAATCAATGTGGGAGTGGCTGTCATCATGTTGAGGAAATTAAATATGTGTGAACTTGGGCTGAGTAGGAAAATATCACCATGATCACTGCATTGATCTTTTTTTTATATATATATACTTTAAGTTTTAGGGTACATGTGCACAATGCGCAGGTTTTTTACATATGTATACATGTGCCATGTTGGTGTGCTGCACCCATTAACTCGTCATTTACATTAGGTATATCTCCTAATGCTATCCCTCCCCCCTCCCCCTACCCCACAACAGGCCCCGGTGTGTGATGTTCTCCTTCCTGTGTCCAAGTGTTCTCATTGTTCAATTCCCACCTATGAGTGAGAACACGTGGTGTTTGGTTCTTTGTCCTTGCGATACTTTGCTGAGAATGATGGTTTCCAGCTTCATCTATGTCCCTACAAAGGACATGAACTCATATTTTTTATGGCTGCATAGTATTCCATGGTGTATATGTGCCACAATTTCTTAATCTGGTCTATCATTGATGGACATTTGGGTTGGTTCCAAGTCTTTGCTATTGTGAATTGCTCTTTTCAGGACATTTCTCCATCCTGTCCCACTCAGTGGTAGGGTAACCACTGGCATTGGTGCAGTCATCTCCTCAGGATTATGTCCAAGGAGTGGAAATTCTGGGTCAAAGAGGTAGCACAGCTGTAGGGATATTGACTCTTCTTCCCAAACAGCACTCCAGAGAGATTATTAAAAATTGGTTTAGAATCCCACCAATGCTTCTCACCAGTTCTGAGCATTGGTAACTTGCTTTCATCTTTGCCAAAAGGATAAGTGGAAACGATCTCATTGTTGTACATTTTTGCAATTCTTTGATGAAAAGGGAAGTTATCTCTTCATTTATTTACTGTTCTTTTTTTTTTTTTTTTCTGAACTAGTCGTTTTTATCCTATACCTTTTTCATGAGGCCTTGTCTAAACCTTAGTATGGGTGTCTTCAAAGGATTAAAGACGGTGACCCCAGGTGGCTTCTGGAGTTGTCTTGACAAAGACTTGGGCAGGAAAATGGGGAGTTTGGGTTGGAATCTATTCGTAAGTGTAATCACCATGCTTTCTAGTTTCTGTATTTGGTGCTCATACATTTTGGGGCCTTACTGATCATGGAGGGACTGCCCTTCCCAGGGCTCAATAATTACTAGAGATCAAAAACGACTTATCTGTGAATGTGTCTTTCCGACTGCAAATCAATCAATCCAGACCACATACCCCCAACCGTTGGTCTCCTTTATGGGGCTTTTACACTTAGGGTCACTACTTGCTGCTTTAAATCACCCCAAGGGACCAGGTACCAGACAACTAGAGACAACTCCTATGGCCCAGAGGTCTCTGAAATTATTCAAACTAAGCCAATCCTAAATCTGCTTACCCTGCCTCTCCCAGTCCTTCCTGCAGAAACTACAATAAAGGCTCTTTCCTGCCTTTTCCCTTGCTCTCTTTACTTCCTGACTGACCCTGGTACTTCCCAGCGGCTCTTCCTCTCCCTTCAGCCCCTCTACCCAGTGTGGTGTGTCCCCTTCTCTTGGGATCTGTGAGTATAACAAGTTGTCAATGGCCATAGTTTCCTGCTCTGTTGCTCATCAAGTTCACCAAAGACACCTACATTACCAAATTCAATCAATATTTTTCTCTTTATCTTACCTCTAGGACAGTGCACAATAAATATTTGTTTTTGAACAAACCTTAATCTCTCAGCACTTCCCTCTTGAAACACTCTTCTTTCTTTCTTTCTTCTTCTTCTTTTTTTTTTTTTAATGGAGTCTTGCTCTGTCGCCCAGGTTGGAGTGCAGTGGCTCAGTCTTGGCTCACTGCAACCTCCATCTCCCAAGTTCAAGTGATTCTCCTGCCTCAGCCTCCCGAGTAGCTGGGATTACAGGTGCACACCACCATGCCCGGCTAATTTGTGTATTTTTAGTAGAGACAGGGTTTCACCACATTGGCCAGGCTGGTCTCGAACTCCCGACCTCAGGTAATCTGCCTGCCTTGGCCTCCCAAAGTGCTGGGATTACAGGCATAAGCCACCACACCCAGCCTGAAACACTTTTCTTTCTTAACTTTCAAACATGGGTAGGAGACTTGATCTTAATAATGCTGAGAACAATCACCTACTGAGCACTTCTCTTGGGTCAGACACTGTGCTTGGTGCTTTTGCCTCCATTGTCTCAAACAATGAAACACAGCAACCCACGTCACAGGGAAGAAGACAAGTTCAGAGAGGTGGAGTAACTCCCCCAAGATTACACAGCTAGCTAGTGCTAAATTCAGACCAAAACTCAAATCTCATTCAGATTTACCTGCATTCCTTAGGTTACAGAACATTCCATGCTCAGCCATGACAGGGTCTTAGAGGGATAAGTGATTTTAGGTAGTTTTGGAAGGAGTGAAACTAAGGGGTGGAGAGTTCTGAAAAACTGATCAAACAGAACACAAAGAATTAGAATGAGAGGTTGGTGTGTGTCAGAAAGGGGCAAAAAATGAGCCAAGGAGAAGATCCCCCAGCAGAGGGGTATCACAAGTCCCACCTACCTCTCTCTGAGCACACACTTCCTGAGGCTCCAGTTATGCCTGGAGGACCTGCGGGTGGCACACCCATTCTCTGGCTCGTGGCCTGTCAGGGGCTGTATGCCACATGATCTGTAACCCTCCTTCAACTGGCAGCCATGTGGCCTCAAGGCCGAGGCAGGTGAGCCTCACACCGTGTCCTGAATACTAACACCTGCTCCTGTTGGGGAATTCAGCTCAGGTGAGTTCCAGAGCCGCAGGCTGTTCCCTGCTTCCTCTGGTTGTGGACAGGCCAGGTTCAGGGTAAGGGGTATGGGAGCTGGCTCTGGAGGTATGAGAAAGCACAAACAGCCTTTGCCTTACATGACAGGTGATGAGTGGAGAGACCCGGGTGGTTTCTAGAGACCTCAATTTCTAAAAGAATGCTGCCCTTCTTTTCTCAAGAGTTGGCCTGGCTAAAATGAATGACACAAATCTGTGAATTAAATCTGTGGTAGGCTGAATAATGACCCCCAAATACGTCCACCTCTGAATCCCCAAACCTGTGTGTGTTGCCTTATATGGCAAAAGGGACTGTGCAGGTGTGATTATGGATCCTGAGATGGAGAGGTTGTCTGGGCAGGCTGGATGCAATCACAGTGGTGCTTATAAAAGTGATGCAGGAGGAGTCAGAGGAAGTAGGTGTGAGGATGAAACAAAAAGTCAGAGTGATTCTAGGACAGAATCATAAACCAAGGAATGCAGGGGCCTCCCAGAAGCTAGAAAAGGCATAGCAGGGAATTCATCCAAAAGGGACCAACTCTGAATTTCTAACTCCAAGAAGCTAGAAAAGGCATAGCAGGGAATTCATCCAAAAGGGACTAAATCTGAATTTCTAACTCCTAGAAGCTAGAAAAGGCATAGCAGGGAATTCATCCAAAAGGGACTAACTCGTGAATTTAGTCCAGTGGAATTGATTTCTAATTTCTAGCCTCCAGAACTCTAAGAGAGTAAGTTTGTGTTGTTTTAAGCCAGTAAGTGTTAATTTGTCAGAGCAACAATAGGGAATGAATACAGCTTCCAGTTTGGATCTGGGGACAACACTGTCAGCACCTCTGCCTTTTGGGATGACTATGAAATTATGTATTTCTCACCTAAAATGGAATATTTGATTGATCCATGAGCATTTATTGAGCATCTACTATGTGCCAAGCAGACTTCTAGGCAAAGGGAATATGGCAAGAAAAAAAAACAACAGATATATCTGCTTTCATGGAGCTTACATATTAGTTGGAGAATCAGGCAATATATTGCACAACAAAATAAGATGCTTTCAATTATTGGTCTTCAGGAATGCCTTTTGGAGGTGGTGACATGTGAGCTGAGATTTGAACCAACATGTCTGTGTGAGGACCCGGGGGAAATGTATTTTGAAGGGAGTGCCTTTAGGCAGAGAGAACATGAAGAGAGAATGAATTTGGCTTGTTCATAGAGTAGACAGGAAGTGTGGCTGGGGCCTAGAATGTGAAGGGGAGAGGGAGAGGAGATCTGTGGGGCCAGACCTTTCAAGGTGTTGAAGGCATGGTAGGCAAACTAGATTTTATTCTAAAAGCAATAAAGATGCCATTACAGCAGCAGTCCCCAATCTTTTGGCATCAGGGACCGGTTTCCTGGAAGACAATTTTTCCAAGGATGGGGGTGGGAAGGTGGAGGGGGTAGGAGGGTGTGGTGGGAAGTCAGGAGGGAAATGGTATGAAACTAGGAAATAAGAAATGGAATGAACCTGTTCAATGGCACAGATCTAATGCCAGATCATCAGGCATCAGATTCTCATAAGGAGCGGGCAACCTAGATCCCTCATATCCCAGTTCACAGTAGGGTTTGGGCTCCTGTGAGAATCTAGTACCCAGGCAGAGCTCAGGCGGTAATGCTCACTCACCCGCCACTCACCTCCTGCTGTGCCGCCGGGTTCCTGACAGGACATCTACCCATACGGGTCAGCAATCAGTTCTGCATTATAGAATTAGACAAGGTGATGTTGTAAGCGCTTAAGGCTATGGGTTTTTAAAAGATAGCCTCAGTGGTTGTATGGAATATGGAGGGGTTTGGGGTGGGGGCTGGGAGGGAGGCACAGAGGGGCAGCAAAAAGACCAGTTAGGAGACTTCAGCTGAGAAATGGCGGGTGACAGTCAGTGGAGATGAAGGGAAGTGGGTAGAATCACATGGATGGATAAGCTACTTTTATGATAGTAAAAGAAGGCAGTTGAACCCAGCATTTTTGGAGGTCAAGGCAGGTGCATTGCCTGAGCTCAGGAGTTCAAGACCAGCCTGTGCAACATGGCAAAACCCCATCTCTTCAAAAATATACAGAAATTAGCTGAGCATCATGGCATGTGCCCGCAGTCCCAGCTACTTGTGGGGCTGAGACGGGAGGATCATTTGAGCCCAGGGGGTTGAGGCTGAAGTGAGCCGTGTTCACGCCACTGCACTGAGTGGATTGATTCCAATAAAAGCATATATCATTGTGGTAGGGTGGGTGGGTGGCTGGATAGGGTAGCCTGGGTGACAGAGCAAGTCCCTGTCTCCAAAAAAAAGAAAAAAAAAGGAAGAAAGAAAGAAAGAAAAAATCAGTTGTTGATGATTCTGGAGTGATTGCTTGAGTGAATGGGCCACTTACTGAGATGTGGAAGTCTGAGGACAGGTTTGGGATTTGATCGTTTTCTTACTGTGCCCAAATGCAGCGTAAGCCAATCAGTCCACCTTATTTGAAAGACTGAACCAAACTCTGGGGACACCTAACCCGGTAGGAGATGGTAGCATAGTGGTTCAGTGCACAGTCTTTGGAGTGTGATTGCTTGGGATTGGTTGCATCTCAACAGCTTTCTACCTGTGTGATCCTGACTGGTTGCTTAACCTCTCTGTGCCTCAGTTTTTCCCATCTATAAAATGGGGATAAGGAACACTAGCTCAGTGATGGTGTGAGAACTAGATGAATGCCGAGCATGTTGCACACACTCATTGAATGTTGCTACTGTGGCTTCCCTTGCAGTCCTGTCTGAATTCTAGGTCAAACAGTTCTTCTAAGACAGCACCAACCAGGAAAAAGAGGTCATGAGTAAAACAGAGCCAAGGACACTCAGAGGCTTTATTATCCACCCCTACCCCTGCCCCACCTACCCTACCACAATGATATATGCTTTTATTGGAATCAATCCATTCAGAAAATGATGCCAGGATCTGGAAAATGAGCATCTCTTTTCCTGGTATTGGAGAAGCTAAAGTTCTTCCTTGACTTTTGGTTTCTTCTTTTGCGCTGGAGGTCCCTTTGGCTTAGCCACCACCACCACCTCCTCAGATGTTTTTTTCTTCCCAGCGGGCTCTTCCAGCTTGGATACATATTTGGTCATGTTCTCCAGCTCAGGCGACTGCTGTTCAGGTAACTCTTTCTTCATCATAGGCACCTCCTTTTCCTCAGCTAGCACATCCTCTTCTGTCACTTCATTTTTCTCAATAGACAATAGCTATGAAAGAAAAGGTGGAAGGAAGAAGGGAGGGAGGAAAGAAAGGGAGAAAGAAATAAAGAGGCAACAAATATGTGACCGTTGTGGTTGTAATAGTCAAGTCTACTTTTTCTGAAAGTGCCCAGACAGAATCAGTCTTCGGACTGCAGGGTTTTCATAGATGCTAAAGATCCGTTTGGTTTCAGTGGTAAAGTGCCCAACTGTGGTTTCACCCTTCAGGTAAGAGGACCTTTGGGGGAACCACAGGTTCTAAGTCTATAGATGTGGCTCCTGCACCACTAGCTCCAGGACTGGACAGGTGACCAGTCTTAGCTAATGAGATCTCTGTCCAGGACATTTTCTGGGACATCTAAGAAGTAGATGCTTGCTTTCTAAACTGGGAGGATGTTAGTTTGG
Source organism: Pongo pygmaeus (assembly GCF_028885625.2). Lineage (NCBI taxonomy): Eukaryota > Metazoa > Chordata > Mammalia > Primates > Hominidae > Pongo > Pongo pygmaeus. Next base: position 22,331,688 of record NC_072391.2, read on the forward strand.
AGCTGTGGTGTAATCTTTGAACTTTTATGGGGAAATGACTACTTGAGAGTGAAACCAACATAGAGGAAAACAGAGATGGGAAGACAGAAAGCAAGTCTGGGTTCCGGATCCACCCACACCTGATGTTCTCTACCAGTTATATGGGATAAATTCCCATTGTTGCTTAAAGCAGAGTAGTGTCTGAAATTTCCAGTGGAAGTCTTAATTAATACAGATGGCACCGTCCAGCAGAGGGCCTCACTGAGGCATGGCTAGGGGAGAAAGGGGACTGTGGTCCCATGCATCAGGAGAGTAATGCCAGAGGGCAGAATCCCACCAAGACATCTGATCAGTCCCAGGGGAGTGGCCCAAGGCAAGGAGTTATGTGTTACTTCAGAGCCTTAGTCTTTCTAGATGTTTCTAAAGTTTGCCATTTCTGCTTCCCATAGTAAGTGGCTTTGAAATAAAGGTGACTAGTAGAGTGACCCAAACTGGATGGTTCTCCATCCATCCTCAACCATCTCCCAAGATTACGGAACTCCAGGCATACTCTTTTGTCATCCATTGAGTTTCTAGGGATTCTGTGTGGGACAGAATAATCCAGAGTGTTTCTGTTGCCCCTTACCTCATCCTCATCCTCAATCTTAGTTTTGATGTGGCTTTCCAGGAAGTCAGAGAAGCCCTTCAGGGTATGTTCTCCTTTATACAGGACAGCCTAGGACGAAAATGGAACAGGGTCAGGATGGGATCTTCCCGCAGAGATGCTCGAGGATTGCTATCTAGGTAAACCCAGGGTCAAATTCCTAACAACCCCGGGTATGCTATGCAGGTTCCCTAACCTCTCTTAGCCTCCAGTGCCATGGCTCCAAGGGAAGGATAATAAAAATGCCTCTGACATAGAGTTGTTATGTAGTGGATCAAAGCATGGACTGTAAAACCACACAGCAAAGCCTTAAACTTTGGCTGCATTACTGCAGTGTGGTCTGCTTATTTAATTTCTCTGACTCACTTTTCCTATCTCTAATATGGAGACAAAATAGTACCTACCTCGTAGGGTTGTTATAAGGATTAAATGAGGTAAGGTATGTGAAGTATTGAAAACAGCGCCTGGTTCATGATGAGCACTATAGGTGTTTGTTATTATTATTATTATTATTATACTATCATAGCGACAATAATAAGAGGAAGAATAGTTCTTTTCAGAAACATCTGGCACATGGTCAGTGCTCTGTTATCACAAGTTCCCTTTCCTCTTTTTTTTTTTTTTGATAAGGAATCTTGCTCTGTCACCATCCTAGAGTGGTGGCGTGATCTCAGCTCACTGCAACCTCTGCCTCCTGGGTTCAAGTGATTCCCTTGCCTCAGCCTCCTGAGTAGCTGGGACTACAGGCATGCGCCACCACGCCCAGCTAATTTTATATTTTCAGTAGAGACGGGGTTTCACCGTGTTGGCTAGGATGGTCTGGATCTCTTGACCTGTGATCCAACTGCCTCAGCCTCCAACGTAATGAGATTACAGGCGTTGAGACGCCACGCCCGACCCCCTTTCCTCTTTAGGAAAGTTCAGAAGCTGCTTAATGGCCACGGGTCACCTAAGCTTCTTTTCAGATAATTTGAGATTATGACCTTAGCCTCATCCTCTCAGCCCAGCCTCAGTTACACAACTCCCCGACATGCATCCTCTGCAGTGCAGACTGAGCAAAGAGTGGGTCACAATGGAATCTTGCCACAGTGCTGGGGTCACCCTTCCGCCCACCTCTTTGTTCAGACCACAATTCCTACCTGTAGTACACAGTCCCTCCTCTAACCTGATTTAAGTCCCCACCATTCTCCAGAGTCCTGGGTCTGCATGGAGACTTGCAGCCATATCTGCCCTCCAGAATCTCTTCCTCCCCCTTGGTGTCAATTGCATTCATCCATACTCTTCTAAGGAGCAGGAACCTGGGCTCACATTTCTTTGACTGATGCTCTTTCCCATGCATGGACGTGGCATGGAGTGTGGGTTGTATCAACACTGGTTACGGGTGATGACTGTAATTCCAAGGTGGAAATGACATTGTTTGTCTCTAGCATGTATTTTTGCCTTCACCTGGTAATACCCCACATCCAATATTCTCATGGAGATTCCTCCCACCTTATTTCATATAGTTAGGGTAGAGCTCAGCCCCAATACTAGCAGGAACCATATAAACAAGGCCTGCCCATCAAAATACCCACATCCACTTGGCCACAGTGATTGGGTCAGGGATATGCAAGCTACACCCAATGATAGTGAGTCTCAGGACTTTGGTGCAAACTACTGTAAAATATTCTTTGAACTTGAATGTGAGAGGATGGATAGTGGCTGCAGCTGAGAATAAAACTGGTTTGGTAGAAAGCGCAGCTGGAGGTAGGGAGAAACTGAGTCCCTGATAATAACATAACATTGTTTTCAGCCATGTGCATCCCAAGAGCCCCTCACTTGTTGAGAGTTGCTGGGGAACAGCCTGAAGAATGGGTACCGGTCCAGGTACATCAGCTGAATGTCATTTGCAGTGACGTCGATCTTGGCAATGATAATTGTGGAGTGGTTTTGATACTTTCTGCCCAATTCCTCCAACAGTGGGAACAGCATCTTGCACTTTTTAGCCCAGGGTGCATCTGGAAGAGAAGGACCATGGCTCAGGCTCACATTGATGAAGATCCAGAAAGCTGGCGCCACCCTACACATGGCATCACTGTGTTCCACTTGTGGTCCTGCTGTTTTGCCAATTGCACTCCCTCTTTCTTTTAATCATATATTAGGTTATTTTTACATTTCAGCCATAGTACCCAATTGTTATTCAATAAATTAGAAAAAAATAGCTTTGGCTGGGTGCAGTGGCTCACACCTGTAATCCCAGCACTTTGGGAGGCTGACGCGGGTGGATCACAAGGTCAGGAATTCGAGATCAGCCTGACCAACATGGTGAAACCCCATCTCTACTAAAAATGCAAAAATTAGCCGAGCATGGTGGCGTGCGCCTGTAATCCCAGCTACTCGGTAGGCTGAGGCAGGAGAATCGCTTGAACCCAGGAGGTGGAGGTTGCAATGAGCCGAGATTGCGCCACTGCACTGGAGCCTGGGTGACAGAGAGAGACTCCATCTCAAAAAGATAAAAAAAAAAGAAAAGAAAGAAAGAAAAAGAAAAAGGAAACAAAAAGAAAAAATAGTTAGCCCTCTTCCACCTAAATACTAACACTTTTAGTGTGTTCATGTTTTCTTCTATTTTTTTGTTTTGCTTTTTAGAGGCAAGGTCTTGCTATGTTGCCCAGGTTAGGCTCAAACTCAAACTCCTGGGCTCAAGATATCCTTCCATCTCAGCTTCCTGAGTTGCTGGAACTACAGGCTTGTGCCACTGTGCCCAGCTTGCTTTTTTTCTTTTTTTCAAATTCCTTTCTTTTAACATAGTATTCCACTCTAGAAGAAGAAGAAAGCCAAGAACAATATTTATGCTAGATGACTTTAATGTTCTGCCAAAAAGTGTGTGTGTGTTTCTGTGTATATGTGTGTGTGTGTGTGTGTGCATATGTGTTATAGCACAGGGGTTTTTCACAATAGAGGTTTGGGAACTTGTCCAAAGCTATGCAGTAATTGCACTTTTCAAACCAGAGTAATTAAGCAGAAGAAGTGGGGTTTAAAGACAGGCTGCTTTGACCTGTGACCACTATACCACAGGTAGGGATTAATATAACATAACATATATATATTATGTTACGTTATGCCATGTCATTTATATGTAATTACATGTCATGTCATTATACATATATAATTCAGTGGAGAAGAACATCCCCAAGAAGTGTGACAGGTATAATTACTCTTGGACAGGGGACACTGAACTTTCTTGTGGACAGTTCTTTGGTCTTTGAGTGTGGTCCAGGCTCCTGGGCCTCTGGAAACCAGAGACCAGCTCCAACCCAAGGGAAAGCAAATCTTACCTGCTTTCTTTCTACTAGAGCTCAAAGCTCAGTTTCTGGCTCTGTAAGAGAAATGGCCTCAAAAGCCCCCAGACACAACTTGGATGATCATACCCCATTTATAAGCCAAGTGTCTCCATGGCCATCCCCCCTGCCTGCAGCATCTCTGGCAGCCCCCACTGAGCACTCAGCGGGTCCTGAGTCAGAACAGGAGGGGGCATAATGGCTACAGCCCCAGGGGGCCAATCCCGTGGCCCTTCTTCCAAGAAAATGAAGCTGCTTTTGCCTTTTATCAAAATGAAATAGACAGTCTTATAATTCTGGGTGTGATGTAACAACAGAACAGCTGCACCTAGCCTCTCATTGAAAGGCAGCGGATCTTGGTGATTCAGCCACAGACCTTAAGCACCTCACTCTGTGAATAAGAGTCCCTTTCAGACTGATTGTAAAAGGCCTGCATGATGCAGTGTAGCCCTTGTCTTACCCTCCAGAAAGTAATAGCACCAGAGCTTGTGTTAAACTTCTTGTCTTGCTACTTGCTGTGTGACCTAGGGTAAGATCATTAACCTCTCTGAGGTGGGGTTCCCTGATCTGTGACATGGGGGAAACCACCATACCTTCCTCATAAACTTGTTACACAGCTCATTAGAGCAGGTGTGTCAACAGCAAACTCATGCTTGACTCACTCATTGTAAGGGCTTATTAAATGTTAAAATAAAAGAAATCTCTGAAGGAACTTCAGTATCACCTTTCTCTGTGTCTCAGGGTGGGAGAGAACATCTCTGGCTTTGTCTCCCACGTGCAAATCAGAAACAATGGGAAAATGGCAATAGTCCTTAGGTGAGCCCTGGAAGTAACTATAATAATAGGAATAACAACTACAGTAGCAATTGTCACTTTTCAAGTGCTTACAATATGCCAGATGCTGTGCTAAGTGCTGTACATGGAGGATTGGGGTCCCCACTTCCTGTGGGCCATTTGATAAGTCATCTAAAGCCAGAAGCAAAGAAATCCTGTACAGCAGTTAGGAGTGTAGGTGCTGAAGTCAGATGCCTAAGTTCAAATCCCAGTTCCAGCACTTACTTGCTGCAAGATAATGGAAAAATGTCTTCACCTCCCTGAGACCCTATTTAGTCATCTGCAAAGTCAGAGCAATAAAAGTAGCTACTTTCAAAAGGATGTCGTAAGGATTAAATGAGATAATGTATGCAATGGCTTAGAATAAAGCCCAATATACTACAGCATCCAAGCAAATATTGTCAGCCATGAGCATTATTGTTTTTACAAACAGCCATAGGCCTGGGTTATGTGGAAGGCATTGCATACATTCCAATAATTACATTTCTGGGGGACAGAGTTGCATTGTTCCTGATAGCATCTTGAGTCGATCTCTTTGGGTATCTGAAGACCATCCTTGGCATGGTGCATTGATGGGTTTTAGAGATTTCAGTGCCCAACAATTCAGGAGAAACACTTGAAACATAATTTTGGAACCTGCTGCCTCCGAACCCCTCTTGGAGGTACTTACAGAACATCACAAACACGTCCTTTTCTTTGTCAAAGACAACTATGTTGAAGTTCTTCCCCACGAGCTGCTTAACCAGTCCCTGGTCCCAGTATTTTGGAATCTCTTCACTGGATTGATGTTTCTAGGAAGCACATTTGAGAGAATCTTCAGAAAGAGATTCGAAGTTGTGGGGCTCCCCACCCTGATTGGAAGCCACTAAAGGTTTTCTCATATTTTTTTCACAAGAGCCATAGGAAAGGGTTTGAAATACTGAGATGGATCATGAGCTTGATGTCAACCCCGGATGATTCAGGGCAATTTGGGGTCAGGGGACTGAGGAGCAGACAAAGCTTCAAATTGGGATGGATTCTCAGATTTTATAAAAAGAAGATTTAAGCCAGACGTGGTGGCTGACACCTGTAATCGCAGCACTTTGGGAGGCCGAGGCGGGTGGATCATGAAGCCAGGAGTTCGAGACCAGCCTGGCTAACATGGTGAAACCTCGTCTCTACTAAAAAAAGAAAAAATACAAATATTAGCTGGGTATGGTGGCATGCACCTGTAATCCCAGCTACTCAGGAGGCTGAGGCAAGAGAATTGCTTGAACCCAGGAGGCGGAGGTTGCAGTGAGCAGAGATTGTGCTACTGCATGCCAGGCTGGTTGACAGAGTAAGATTTTGTCTCCAAAAAAAAAAAAAAAAAAATTAGTTGTCCTCAATTACTCTAAGAATCAAGATCAAGACCATTTACATGACCTGTAAAACCTTGATCACACTTTGATTGGTTCCTACAATAAAGGAAGTCTTCTCTTTTCTTTCCTTAGCCATGTTGGTCTTCAGCTTATCCAAATGGCCAACCTTCCTCCCAGCTCAGGCCTTTGTTAATGCTGCTCCCTCTGGCTGACAGGCCTCCCCACTCCTGATTCCTACCCTCCCTTCTGCATCTGGGTAACTCAAAATGTATGCCTCAGAATGACCCAAGGGAGGACTTCCTTAACCCTCCCCTGTTTAGATGAAGACTTGCTGCCATAAATTCTCATAATGCTCAGCACTTTTTCTTGAGTCACTTATTCACATTTACTATTTATACTTATTTTTCTAATTATTTGATTAATGTGTCTCTACCATAATAGATGGAATGTCATAAGAGATTTTTCTTTCCTCGCCATTGAGTATCCACGGCCTGGTGCATAGTAGATCCTCATAAATGTTTTGCAAATGAACGAACAAAAAATGAGCTCAGCTTTTGCTTCTCTTTGAAGTAAGTGTTGGAAATCTCAAAACATATTTTTTATCTACAACCATTGCCTCCTGAATGTCTCCTGAATCCACATCCTTTCCTCCATCTGCGCGGTTACTGACCAAATCCAGGTAGCCTCCATCTCTCATCTTGATTGCCAGAAGAGCCTCCAGATGTTCTCCCCTCCGTCTCCTCCCAATCCTCCCACACCTTTATTCTCTATAAGCAGGGCTCTATTTTTACCATGCAAATCTGGCTTCTATCATTGCTCTTAGGAAATCAAATTCCCTTTTCTTTCTTTCTTTCTTTCTTTCTTTCTTTCTTTCTTTCTTTCTTCTTTCTTTCTTTCTTTCTTTTCTCTCTCTCTCTCTCTCTCTTTCTTTCTTTCTTTCTTTTTTTGAGACAGAGTCTCGCTCTGTCACCCAGGCTGGAATGCAGTGGCGGGATCTGGGCTCACTGCAACCTCCACCTCCTGGGTTGAAGCGATTCTCCTGCCTCAGCCTCCTGAGTAGCTGGGACTACAGGTACGTGCCACCATGCCAGGCTAATGTTTTGTATTTTTTGTAGAGACAAGGTTTCACCATGTTGGCCCTTGCTGTGCAGCCTCTGTCTGGCTCACAGCCTCTTCTTCCACAGTGTCCTCCCTCACCGCACCCCCTCCAGCCTCTGGAAAGCACTTAAAGATTCTTTCAATGGGAGCACATATGGGGCAGCCATGGGGCGTGGGAGATAGATAGAAAATGGTGACAAATGTGGGGAATTGGGAATGGCTCAGATCAGGTGGATCTCATAGATATTGTAGAGGATGCCCATCTCTGCTCTAACAGCATAAGAAGACATGTTGGCCTTTGAGAGGGAGACAGACACCACCTCAGGTCTAACTGCAAGGAAGAGACAGAAGATGGGTAGTATTCCAGGTAGGATTTTAGATGTGGTGATGGAAAGTGGAAAGTGAGGAGGCCCCCAATGTGAAGACATCTATTTTCTTAGGGATCTAGGGGTAGATTACTCGGCTGAGAGTGAGTGGGAATGGGATATGAGGAGAGACAGACTCTGAGATATAAAAATGAACACACTAACTGAAATTTCCATATGGATGCCTGGACATTTTTCAGACTCCATGGGAGGCTGGTTTGCAATGCCATGAAGCCAGTCACCCTCGTGGTGATGTTGGTCTGGAAGTAGGGAAGTTAAGGGGGTTCAACCAGAGTTGGAACTTGCCTGGTGAGTACTATGGGGTGTAGAGGAGGTGGAAGGTGGAGGGGATAAAGGAGTTAAGGGAATCATCATCAGAGCAATAAATGATGGAATGCAAGTTCACAGAGGGGGCACTAAAGAGAAATGGGATCGGGAGGTTGGGGGCAATGAGAAGGATGAGGAATTGTAGCCACGTGTGTCCTGGAGGGAAAAATCAGGCATTGGGAGGTACTGCAATCTCCGGGTTGTGGGCATGGAGCAGGGAGCTGACATGGCATGGACACATCAGCTACTGGAGAAGAGAGACCAGGGTTGTGGACATTGACATCTCTGGAAATGATGGTAGAGTTGGGGCTTAGGGAAAGGCTGCCATCAGGAGCCTAAGTCCTCAGAGAGTGAAGGGAGATAGTCAGAGGGCAGCAATAAGGGGGTGGGAGCACAGGGTCAAAAAGCATGGGATCCAAGGCATCTGGGGTTTCTGAAGATGAAAGAAGGAAAATGGGTTGGAAGTGGAAAGAAGGACAGCAGCCTCACCGCTTGGCCTATGAAAATGCTGTGCACACGAGACAGCTTCCACAGAGAAGGCTACAGGGGCAGCTGTGTCTCTGGGAGAATGGACAAAAGGCAGTAGAAGACTCAGGTAAGGGGACCATCATTTGGGTCTGTCTGGAGTCTCGATTTACTTCTATTGTTCCAGATTTTTTTAGGGCAGTGGTGGTGGACAGGGTCTTCCTCTGTGGCCCAGGCTGGAGTGCAGTGGTGTGATCGTAGCTCACTGTAGCCTTGATCTCTAGGCTCAAGCAATGCTCCTGCCTCAGCCTCCTAAGTAGCTGAGACTACAGATGCACACCATTACACCTGGCTAATTTTAAAATTTTTTGTCAAGATGGGATCTTGCTATGTTGGCCAGGCTGGTCTCAAACTCCTGGGCTCAAGTGATCCTCTCGCCTCAGCCTTGCAAAGTGGTGGGATTACAGGCATGAACCACTGCACCTGGCCCATTCCAGAATCCTTTACTCCCATAATGTCCCAATTTGGAAAATAAATAATATGGTTACCTTACTCAGCAGAGTAGCTGTGGAGACATAGACAAGTGGGTGACTACATGTTCCATGTGTTTCTGCAGCCTCTCCTCCCAGTCAGCGAAATAGACTAGGCCCCTTCTAACCGCATCCAACCAAAAGGTCCCTAAAGCTTTTAAGGCTACATCCTGATTGCCCTGTGGCTCCATCCCCCCTCTCCTCCTCAAAGCAAGCATCTACTCTTGGACCAAGTAGATCTTTCACATTGGAGGTGATAGGAGAAGAAGAGCCTCCTTTCAGAGTGCAAGTTAACCCTACTAGGTGCCTGCATTTCTATTGTGAATTCCTGCAAAGGAAATGCCTCCACTTTACAACTAAGAATAAGTGGAGGAATTAAAGGCTTGGGATAGGTCAGAAGTTGGATAGATTTGAGGTGGGGAGATGGGGGATTTCCCCACATTGAGCCACAAAGTTGATCTTTATTCTGCCTCCACATACAGGTGAGGAGAATTATCAAAGCCAGCAGAATTATGAGAAGGAGATGATTTTGAGGTTCTGGATAAACCTTGTCCAAGAAAAAACCTACCGTGGCATTTTTACTCAGGAAGCTGCGGCCAAATTTCTTGAGGTTTTCGTAGGTTATGTCATCAGAAGGCATTTTGTACCTGGTGTCAGAGCTCAAGTTTAGGATTTGGACAGATGGGATATCGACCTCTGTGACCCGGAAGTACTCGAAGACATGTCCATTTCTGGGTTCGTCTGCATCCACAAGGATGAAAAGGATCTGCCAAAGAAAACAAAACCCTTGTCTCTGGATCCTTTGCCAATGGAGAAAAACTGCTGAAAGGCTGTGGACTAAGGGGATGCACATGGTGGGGTCTACGGAGCACCTCTGCAAAACGTAACAAAGGCAGGTGCAGCTCTGCACCGAAATGTATGGCAGGCAGTAGCCACCAGCCTGGCTTCAGCCTCCTTGTGCTGTGCTCCATCCACACAGTTTCAGGAGGTCAGGAAGCCCTGAGTTTTCATTCTGTTTCAAACAGTTTCATCAGTTTCCTGATCTGTAAAATAATTATCATAATGCCTATCTTAGGGTTGCTGTGAGAATTAAACAGAATTAAACAACCCTATCATAGGGTTGCTGTGAGAATTAAACAGGACAATGTATGGAAAGGCTTAGTTCAGGGACTGGCAGGTAGAAAGTGTTCAATACATGACAATTCTTATTATTTTTTATTTGAATAATTATTATTCAAAATTATTCTATCAAGGAAATTCATGACTTCATTCACTCATTCATTAAACAAACATTCATGGAGTGTCTACTATGTGTGAGCCATTTTACTAAGCACTGAGGACAAAACCCTGCCCAAAGCAGACAAAATCCCTGCCCTCAAGGAGCTTCTGTTCTAGTGGAGAAGACAGATAACAAATGAGTGAATGAACTTACAAAGCCAAACAGCAATGAGTGCCAGTTTGACAATAAAACAGGGCAATGTGATAGAGAGTAACTGCCCAGATGGGTTAAGGTAGGGGCTCAGGATTACATAGGGTGGTCAAGAGGAGAACCTGAGGAGGTCACATTTCAGCTGGGACATAGTTGATAGCAACAAGTCATGGAACAGTATTCTGGGTGGTGGAAACTGCCAGTGCAAAGGCCTGAAGACAAAACAAACACTTAGAGAGCTTAGAGTGTTCTGGGAATAGACAACAAAGGTCAGTGTGGCTTTGTCAGAGGTGTTTAAACCAGAGCAACTTCATCTTGTATAGAGGCTGGGTAAAATGAGGCTGAGACCTACGGGGCTCCTTTCCCAGACGGTTTAGGTATTCTTAGTCACAGAATGAGATAGGAGGTCGGCACAAGATACAGGTCATAAAGACCTTGCTGATAAAACAGGTTGCAGTAAAGAAGCCACCCCAAACCCACCAAAACCGAGATGGTGACGAGAGTGACCTCTGGACATCCTCACTGCTACACTCCCACCAGCACCATGACAGTTTACAAATGCCATGGCAATGTCAGGAAGTTACCCTATATGGTCTAAAAAGGGGAAGCATGAATAATCCACTCCTTGTTTAGCATATAATCAAGAAATAACCATAAAAATGGCAACCAGCCGCCCTCGGGGCTGCTCTGTCTATGGAGTAGCCATTCTTTTATTCCTGTACTTTCCTAATAAACTTGCTTTCACTTTATGGACTGGCCCTCAATTCTTTCTTACACGAGATCCAAGAACCCTCTCTTAGGGTCTGGATCGGGATCCCTTTCCAGTAACAGCTTCAGCACCATGAGGGAGAGAGACAAAGGAGACAAGGTCAGAGACTGTCGAAGATGAGGTCAGAGGTCCAGTAAGGAGCTTGGGTTTAGTCTGAATATAATGGTGGGCCACTGAAGGATGGTAAGCTAGAAAGTGACATGATAATAATTTTGAGAAGGTCATTCTGGTTGCAGAGAAGAAGCAAAAGTGGAAGTAGGGAGATGAGTTAGAGGCCACCGCAGCCACCTAGGGTCAGATACTTGCAGTTCATTCATTCATCAGAAGATTAAAGGCCTCACTGTGTGCTCCTCTTCTAGGTGCCAGGGAAATTGAAAAACACAGCAAACATATTAAAACAATCCTTGTGTACTTTCAATAAATATTTGCTACCTTCTGTTGACACTGGAGCACAGAGGTGAACAAGATAAGAGGTGCAATCTGTTGAAACAGTATTAATTCAACTGTTTAGCATTGGCTGTGAAATGGATCACAGTCTATAAACGGCATTTGGGGAATTCACTAGGGTGACTGAAACTAGAACTTCGTCTTCTGATGTAAGCTAAAATAAATACCAGGAAGATTAAAGAGTTAAAAAAAAATGGAAGAAAATAATGGCTAAGCATTGACTACTATAAAATAGGAGAAACAGAGAAAAAGCAATCAGGTTGCAATCAATTTAACTATATCCAAAAACTTAGAGTAAAATTGGAAAAAAAAAAAAAGACCCCGAAGAAATATATTTAACAAGAGGAATTATTTCTGTGATTCGAACCATCTTTTTTGAAAATAATGTGGTGGAATGTAGCATGACCATTACATGTGTTATACTCTAGTGGCTTTCTTTATTTTAGGTTACAAAGTTCTCAATTTTTAAATTTAATTTCAGACTATTTTTTTTTCAAAAGAGAAGAAAAACTCTGCCATGATTATACTTCCTATAAAGATGAAGAGACAAATTAATCAAATAGCTTCCATAGTTCCGGTACTTCTAACTACCTTAAATACAGGAATAGCTCTTAGGGGAAACATTTGTTTCTAACAGTGATGATGATGATAATAAAAAGCACCATTGATTGTAAAGCTTACTGCTTTACATATATATTTTCTAATTCTTACTACAACTGTCCATTTCATACATGAGGAGACCTCAATATGGGGTTAAGAAACTCACCTAAGACAGTGTAGTTTGCCAGAGAAAGAGAATTTGAACTTGGGTCTGCACAATGTTAAAGCCCAGAATCTTAGGAATTACTTGCCAGACAATCTGTGCTGCTCCCCACCTTCAGGCTTTCATAGTCCTTGACCTCAGAGAGCAGTGGTCTTTCCTGTCCCCACCTCCAGGCCAAATGATACCACTCTTAGTGTATGGAGTCCACTTAGTGGTCCATCAAAAAAGCAGGCAAACCTTCATGTTCTCAGAGTAGGCTTATTACAAAGAAGAGTGAAGAAGTGTAGATTTGCCATGGAAGAGACACTGGGCAGGAAGAATGGAGAAGGCATATTTAAAATTAAATAGTAAATGATATGTGGCATTGACATGCAAATCAGAAAACTGACAGGCCATTGCACATGCCAATCTTTCCTGATTCAATTTATAATAAGCAGGGCAGGCAAATGGGCTCAGGGGCTGCAGGTCTTGGATCCTCATCCAGGAGTCCCAAAGAGCAATGGCGCACTCTACAAACCTTGTTTTGGAATTCCTTCGACGCCAGCTTATAATGCTGAATTATGATACCATACGACTCGGAGCTTTTGGAGACAAAGAGCAGCATGTGATTCATGATGTGCAACTCGTAAATCAGATCCTTATTCTGAAATGACCGGGAAAATATGTCATCCCAAGCACACACAGTGGCCCCAGCTCCCCTTCCTCCGGGGACCCTTTACTCACTGACCTCAGTGTTGTATTCGATCACAAAATCTGTAAGGTGCTGTTTTATGACACGATTGAGTTCCTGTTTGTTGGTACTGTCATTAATAAGCTCTTGGCGGTTCACAATTTTTCCCTTGGACAAAAGGAGAAACATATTGGAGGACGGTAGCTTTCATGATATAGCCACTTAATAAATATAAATAGCACAATTTTCTCCTTGGATAAAAGGAAAGCACTGAGGAATGGTATCAGGTGTAGTCTGTAATCTAGGTAGTTAATAACTAGGAGGGGCTGGCCAGATTAGTCGGTGGGTAGAACTGGGTAGGTGACAGCCATGAAAATCTCAGATCTATGGCAGGCCACAAGGAGTGTAATTGACTTAATGGCCCCAGCCGTTGTCATGCTGTGTAATCCATCAAATATTAAAATATCTGTGCCAAGGCTGAGCAATTTCTCACATACTGCTCCAACTAATGATTGACGGCTCATTCATATTAAGACAAACCCAGTCCCAGGAGATTCAGGACTTCTCTGATAGGTGTTAAATCAAGTTTAGCATAAAGCTGCCTCCTTACATGTTTTAAGTTCAGCCTAAACTTTTCTCTATACGTAGTGAACTATAACCTAAATGGAGGTGTAAATAGACCGTCATAGCCTACACTTGTGCCAATCACTGAGTTTTGGCCAATCAAAGGTGGCCAACTGTTCAATCATTGTTAAAATAAGGGAAACACTGAGCTGTAACCAATCGAGCTGTTTCTGAACCTCACTTCTGTTTTCTGTACATCACTTTGCTTTTTCTGTCCATAAATCTTCTTCCACCACTTGGCTGTGCTGGAGTCTGTCTGAGCATACTCTGGCTTGGGAGGCTGCCTGATTCATGAATTGTTCTTTGCTTAATTAAGCTCTTCAATTGAACTTGTTTAAAGTTTTTCTTTTATCATTATTATTCTTTTTATTTATTGTTTTTCTTTTTGAGACAGGGTGTAGTTCTGTTGCCCAGGCTGGAGTACAGTGGTTTAATCAGCACACTGCAGCCTCAACCTCCCAGATTCAATCCTCCTGCCTCAGCCTGCTGAGTAGCTAGGACTGCAAGCACTTGCCATCACGCCCAAATAACTTTTTTTTTTTTTTAAAGATGTAGTCTCACTATGCTTCCCAGGCTGGTCTCGAACCCTAGGCATAAGGCTTCTTCCCTCATTTTATACTCTTGATCTAGGACGGTATCAATAAAGATAGAAATGAATGGTTAAAGAGATATTTTGGTTATAAAATCAGTGGGGTTGTGGTGATGGATTGTTTATGAGAGGTGAAGGAGAGGGAAGTGTTAGAATGTTGCCTGGGTTTTCTGGCTTGTTTAACTGGATGGGAGTGGTGGTTGCATCATTCCTTCAGCAAGAGAAAACACTGGGAGAGGACCTGGAGAGGAGATTATGACTTTGGGTTTAGCCATTTTGAGATATCTGGTGTTGCACATAAAGGTCTGCAGATTAGAGAAATCTCACTGGAGATGGATATTTATAAGACATGTGTATAGCACAGATGGTAATTGCTGATGAAGGGTAGAAGGGGAAGCATGGAGTGGAAGAAAAGAGGGCATAGGATTGAGCCTTGATGAACTGCATTTACTAGTTAAATAAAGAGAAGCAGCTTAAGATGGTAAAAGGCTAGAAAGGTTGGAGCAACACTGGGAGACTGTGACTTCACAGAAGTCAACTAGTCCAATGCCACTGAGCTCACAAGTGGCAGAACCAGAATTTGTACCCAAAGCTCATACGATTCTACTACTTTGAACCAGAGACCCCTCACTAGCAATAGGATCAAAATCCTACCTTTTTGAACACCAGGATGCTGTCAAGGGTGACATGGAAACGCCCAATGACATTGCCAATCGTTATGACTCCAAACGTTAGCTCTGGAAAGTCTTTGATCACATCATAGAACAACTCTGCTACTTCTTCCTCTAAATCCTGTTTGGGAAAGGATGTTTGGAAAGGCTTTGGTAGAAATCAAGGTGCCTGGTTTATATAAGGGAAAGACGGCAGTGGTGGCTGATTCGTCTCTTCACTTTTTCAAGTTCTGGGGTTTGGCTGGGTCACCCAAATCCTCTTTCATGAGTATTTCATACTCAAAATTCTTCTCTGGCTATGAATAAAGCCAAAATAGGCAAGTCCTCAGAGATCAACGGAGAGAAATGATAAATGTGACCTTTTCCAATCACTAGAGTAAAGGGTGTTCTAACCCAATGAGACTTTTAACATTTATTCCTTAGTTACTTTCAGAAGAGGCAATTTATTTTACCACATGTAATACAAAATGTGAACTTAATATCATGAATTTCAGCCTTCATTCTTTAGCTTGAAAGAAAATCAAGGCCAAACACCTCTCAAAGAAGTAACAAGGGGTGAGGGAGAGAGGGAGATAATCTCTCTGTGTTAAATATAATGCCCAAGTTCTGCCTTCTACTGGGAGAAGGAGAGAAGTCACCAACTTATAGCAAAAGAATTAAGACACATGAGAAACTCATTCTCCCAAAACAAAAACAATTAGCAAATTATTTATGAATATGAAAAAAATCTACATGTAAGGCTATTATGAGACATTTCATGATTATATCTAAGTTACTTATGTTCTTCCCCAAACATCTCCTCCTACTGCACCTCTAAGGGTTGGCGTATTTTTGAATGAGTGCATGTTTATCCTGTGCTATTGGTTTTAATATATGAGGATTCTTGGAAAGAGGTTAGGGAGAGAAATTGGCCTGGCCCAAGCATGGCTGGTGGCCTTTGGATTCATAGAAAACAATGGCTCTGAAGCCAGAAACTAAGACATCCTTTTATTAAGTGATGTTCTAAATGGACCCGTAAAATGATTAGCCACACTGTTAAAACCTATTAAATACAGATGCCAATCTTCTGTCTTTTCTCTCCATTCCTGTTCATTTGAACCCTTGGAGCTTCCCCTAAAAACCAGCTCATTGGATGGAAAAAATTGGGCAACCAAAACAGAAGAGTCTCCTCACCCCACCCCCTCCCAGACACAGCACTTCTCACCAGTTGAAAGCCTCCTCCCACCTCTTGGTCCCAGTACCTGGAAGAAGCCAACGATGACCAAGGGCCTGGATATCACAAACTCTGCCACCTGCTCGCTGCTGTTGAACAAAAATGCTTTCTGGCTAATTTGTCGTCTCAACCAAACGACTAAGGCAGTAGATTCAACCACTCCTGGAGAAAGACACAGTCAAATAGATACCAGAGAAGTTTCCTCTTGAAGCAAAGCAAGAAGCTGGTCTTTCTCAAGTTTAATGCATAGAAGCTTCTCATCTCAGGCTCCCACCCCTTGAAGGCCAAAGTCAGTTCCTCCATTCCCCTCTTCCCCAAGCTCCAAGCACGAACATTAACAACAGCAGCTAAATGTTACTGAGCACTCACCAAGGCCCAGACACTGTGCTGAACGTTTTGCATGTATTAAATCTTCACAATGATCCTATGAAATAGACACTTTTACTCTCCCCATTTTGCAGATGAAGAAACCAAGGTTCAACTGCCAACAGGCACCCAACTAGAGAAACTGAAGATCAAATTTAGGAGGAAGCATTTCCAGACTTCTT
Source organism: Pongo pygmaeus (assembly GCF_028885625.2). Classification (NCBI taxonomy): domain Eukaryota; kingdom Metazoa; phylum Chordata; class Mammalia; order Primates; family Hominidae; genus Pongo; species Pongo pygmaeus. The sequence goes on from NC_072391.2 coordinate 22,348,309, forward strand.
TTCTTATGAACTCTCCAAGGTGACAGGAAGATTGATTTATTTTTTAAAATCTCAGTAAAATATAACTGGAAAGACCACATAGCTCTGTAACCTTGGGAAAATCCTATTATCTTCCTGCATCCCTCATTCCTCAGCTGAGATCCAAATGCCCTTTAAGGCCATCCACTCCTGACTGCCATTTCTCAGCTATAGCATGGTTGGTGTCAAGCATACAAAAGTCTTAGCTTCTAAAATTAAGACACATATATCATATCTGGGAAGACAAATTGGTGAGCCAGAAGGCACAGAAGGCTATACGCAGGTGAACATGTGTTTTTCTAGGATTATCAGTTTCACATGATGGAAAGTAATGTAAAACATTATATATTTGTATCTGCTATAGAATATTAAAACTGAACACTTTAAATGAGTTTATGAGCTAAGCATGGTGGCCCATGCCTATTTCCCAGCACTTTGGGAGACCAATGCAGGAGAATCACTTGAGGCCAGGAGTTTGGGACCAGTCTGGGCAACATAGCGAGACACTCAGCTCTACAAAAAACAAAAGAAAATTAGCCAGGCATGGTGGCATGTGTCTGTAGTCCCAGCTACTTGGGAGGCTGAGGCAGAAGGATTGCTTGAGCCCAGGAGTTCAAGGCTGCAGTGAGCTATAATCAGCCTGGGAGACAGAGTGAGACCTTGTCTCTAAAATAAATAAATAAATTTATGAGATAAAGCAATATTCGTTGTGAGTAGCTTTGAACTACATCCACAGACTATTATTCATTTACTCACTCATTTATTTCTTCCCTCATTTATTTACTTGGCAAATATGTATCGAGTGCTTACTATCAAGTGCTGTACTCAGCCCTGCAGATATAAGGATGAACAGAAACAAACACATTACCACCATTTCACAGCTCTCATTCTGTTGAGGAAGACAACAATCAAATAAATACATGAACAAGGGCATCATTACACCCAAAGAAAATGTTTGAAATCAAAGTTCTGCGAGTCTGTAGTAAAGATGCCTGACTTAGACTGTGAAGTCAAGGAGGACTTCCTGGAAGAAATTATGGATGAGCTGTAAAATAAAGAATGCACTGGGCCAGGCGCAGTGGCTCGTGCCTGTAATCCCAGCACTTTGGGAGGCCGAGGCGGGCGGATCACAAGGTCAGGAGATCGAGACCATCCTGGCTAACACAGTGAAACCCTGTCTCTACTAAAAATACAAAAAATTATCCAGGCATGGTGGCACATGCCTGTAATCCCAGCTACTTGGGAGGCTGAGGCAGGAGAATCCCTTGAACCCAGGAGGTGGAGGTTGCAGTGAGCCAAGTTTGCACCACTGCACTCCTGCATGGGAGACAGAGCAAGACTCTGTCTTAAATAAAAAAAAAAAGAAAAAAGAAAAGAATGCTCTGGAGTTAACTAGGAGGCATCAAGGAGAGGGAAAGTCTAGGAGAAACAGCTTATACAAAGTCCTGCAGCAGGACAAATTGCTACCTGAGGCTTGATGAATGCACCCTGAGCTACTAAATCAAATGCAAAGGCTCTACCTTCGTTATATTTGTTTTATTTCATGAGAACATGAAGGCTTTTCAAAAATTTATAATAAAGTATATTTACATGCAGAAAGGTGCATAAATGATAATGTATGGTTAGATGGATTTTTGCAAAATGAACACACCTGTGTAACTACAACCCAAATCAAGAACTAGAACATCACCAGATCCTCAGCAGTCCCTGTTGTGCCCACTCCCAGCCTCTACTCCCCCCAATCCAAAAGTAACCACCACTGTAACTACTTCTTTTCCTTCTCCTTCTCCTCCTTCTCCTTCTCCTTCTTGTTCTTCTTCTGCTTCCTCTTCCTCTTCTTCTCCTTCTCCTTCTTCTTCTTTTTATTTTACTTTAAGTTCTGGGATACATGTGTAGAACATGCAGGTTTGTTACATGGGTATATATGTGCCACGGTGCTTTGCTGTAACTATCAACCCGTCACCTAGGCTTTAAGCCCTGCATGCATTAGGTATTTGTCCTAATGCTCTCCCTTCCCTCGCCCTCCATCCCCAGACAGGCCCCAATGTGTGATGTTCCCCTCCCTGTGTCCATGTGTTCTCATTGTTCAACTCCCACTTATGAGTGAGAACATGCGGTGTTTGGTTTTCTGTTCTTGTGTTAGTTTGCTGAGGATGATGACTTCCAGCTTCATCCATGTCTCCACAAAGGACATGATCTCATTCCTTTTTATGGCTGTGTAGTATTCCATCACCACCCTAACTTCTAACAGCTTACATTAGTCTGCCTGTTCCTGAACTTCACATAAATGTTCTTGGCTCTGGTTTCATTATGTTTGTGAGATTCAGCCACAGTTTTTCATGTACTTGAAGATTCATTTCCACTGCTGTGAATATCCCACAACTTATTTGTCCATTCTCTGCTAACGGGCATTAAGTTGCTCTCATTTTAGGGCCTTTATTTTTTTGACAGTTTATCCTTCTGTCACCCAGGATAGAGTGCAGTGGTGTGGTCATGGCTCACTGCAGCCTTGATCTCCCAGGCTCAAGCCATCCTCCCACCTCAGCCCCCTGAGTAGCTGGGACTACAGGCATGTACCACCACACCTGGCTAATTTTTTTTTTTTTTGAGACAGAGTCTTGCTCTGTTGCCCAGGCTGGAGTGTAGGGGCTCAATCTTGGCTCACTGCATCTCTGCTTCCTGGGTTCCAGCTATTCTCCTGGCTCAGCCTCCCGAGTAGCTGGGACTACAGGTGCGTGCCACCACACCCCACTAATTTTTTAGTATTAGTAGAGACAGGGGTTTCACCATGTTGGCCAGGCTGGTCTCGAACTCCAGGTGATTCTCCCGCCTCGGCCTCCCGAAGTACTGGGATTACAGGCATGAGCCACCATGCCCAGCCCACACCTGGCTAATTTTTAAGCAATTTTTAGTAGAGACGAGGTTTTGCTATGTTGCCCAGGCCAGTCTCAAACTCCTGGGCTCAAGAAATTCTCCCACCTTAGCCTCCCAAAATGCTGGGATTCCAGGTATGAGTCACCATGCCCAGCTTGGGCTATTCTGAATGAATTCTCATGCATGTCTCTGGGGCACACTGTATGCACTTCTGTTGGGTGTATAGCCAGGAGGAGAATTTCCGGTCATAGCAGATGCCATGTTCAACTTTAGTAGATATAGTTAAGGTCATGTTAAAAGCCACAATGAGTCAAGCCTATGGAAATTCATGTGAAGCTGATATGGTGGCTTCAAGAGAAGAGAGAGGGAGGAGGCATCATGCCACCCTCAGATGTTGGTACCTCTGCTGTAATTTCCTGCTCTGAGATATCATCCTCGACACTGAGTTTCTTTACAGTGTTTCCAGCCATCTTCAGGTAAAAATAAGGCACACATGGAAACAAATGGTTTCTCTTATATGCATTTGTCTGGGAAAAGTATATTGTAAGTGATCCAAAAGGAATCAATTTACAAAATCTGAAAATATCCAGAAAAGGAGAACAAAACCTGCCAAATGAATTTAAATTTCAGGTCATCAGAACCACTGCTCTGATGTCACTTTGTGCCACCCTCTGCCCTGTCCACACTCCAATGCTACAATTATCTTCCAGAACACTGGCTTCAGCCTTGGCTTGTCCCTCCTGATGGGCTGCCCTTTCCTCAGCTCTTCAAGGGCAGTGCCTTCTTCTGCCTATTCAGTTCTCAGTTGGTTCTTCTTTTAGCCAATCACTCTCTGTCTTATGACCTGTTCTATTTTCTTTTCTTTTCTTTTCTTTCTTTCTTTTTTTTTTTTTTTTTTTTTGAGATGGAGTCTCGCTCTGTTGCCCAGGCTGGAGTGCGGTGGTGTGATCTCAGCTCACTGCAACCTCCGCCTCCTGGGTTCAAGCAATTCTCAGAGTAGCTGAGATTACAGGTGCCCACCACCACGCCCAGCTAATTTTTTGTATTTTTAGTAGAGATGGGGTTTCACCATCTTGGCCAGGCTGGTCTTGAACTCCTGACCTCGTGATCCACTCACCTTGGCATCCCAAAGTGCTGGGATTACAGGCGTGAGCCACCATGCCTGGCCGAGCTGTTATATTTTCTTCATTGAGTCTGTCCCTTCTTGAAATTATCATAATGATTTTTTGCTAGCTTGTTCAGTGTGAGCTCCCAGTAAGCTCCTGTAATGCCTGGCACATAGTAGATGCTTAAGAAATCTTTCTAGAATGAATGAATGGGCTGGATGAATCATCAGGGAAGCTGGCTTGAGGAAACTTGATCTTGGGCCATCTTCTTGGGGATGTGTGAGCTCCATTTGCCCCTCTGGGCCCTATGGGACCGAGGTAGTTATGAACTCTGCAAATTGCTGATTCCTTTGTGCCTGCAGATCAGGCACTGCCCTTGTCGGGGACTGCCTTTGGTGCTTGGCTCTGTGCCAGAGGACACGGTGACAACTGAGGTGTGAATGCAATGTCAATGATTGACTAGGGCCGGCGCTGGGATGCATATTTCCAGGCACAAATTGTGGCTGCATCATTAATAGAGGCCTAGAGGCAACCTGAGTCTCCCTCCTTCCAGGGCAGTGGCCATGGCCAAGTCTCCTTCCATCAATCCTTGGAGATTAGATGAGAACGGGACCGGGGCTTTGACTCTGCAAGGACTAAATCCCACCAGCGTCCTAAGAGGAGTTTTCATCAAAGTCACATTGCAGAAGATGCGTAAAGCACTGTCTCCTCTCAGCTCAGAGAAGCCCTGGCAAGTAGGCAGAACTGGCCTTATTCATCCTGTTTAGAAAATGAGAAGTTGGGCCAGGTGTGGTGGCTCACACCTGTAATCCCAGCACTTTGGGAGGCCGAGGCAGGTGGATCAGGAAGTCAAGAGATTGAGATCATCCTGGCCAACATGGTGAAACCCCATCTCTACTAAAAATACTAAAAATTAGCTGGGAGTGGTGGCACATGCCTGTAGTCCCAGCTACTCGGGAGGCTAATGCAAGACAATCACTTGAACCTGGGAGGCGGAAGTTGCAGTGAGCTGAGATCACACCACTGCACTCCAGCCTGGCAAAACAATGAGACTCCATCTCAAAAAAAAAAAAAAAAAAGAGAAATTGGAAGCCTGGTTGTAAAAGGCTCGTTGAAGTTCCCATGACTACTGCTCGTCCTAAAATCCAGGCATCTTCAATCCCTGTCCCAGCTTCATCCTGGCATTCCCTTTGCCCTTTCCTTGGTTGGAAGTAATATTGAGGAAGTAAGCCCAGCAGAAATAGGGGTAGGTACTTTACCCTATGCCCACCTGCAGTGGGTGCTTCCAATTCCATTGTATTCAAACTCTAAAACTTTTATTATTATTATTTTAAAATTTAGAGACAGGATCTCACTCTGTCACCCAGGCTGAAGTGCAGTGGTGCAATCATGGCTCACTGCAGCCACAAATTCCTGGGTTCAAGCAATCCTCCCACCTCAGCCTCCTGAGTAGCTGAGAATACAGGTATCTGTCACCACACCTGGCTAAGTTTTAAGGTTTTTGTAGAGACAGGGTCTTGTTATGTTAACCAGGCTGGTCTCAAACTTCTGGGTACAAGTGATCTTACCATCTCAGCCTCCCAGAATGTTGGGATTACAGGTGTGAGCCACTGCACCTGGCTCAAAAACTATTTGTTAAGAACTTAATTGTTCCAGGCATTGGACTAGAATCAGAAAACTAATAGTCTGATAATAACGAACACATCTGCCACTTGCTTAGAGTACAGCGGCAATGTAAGGCAGATTTCAACATACTATACAGCCTGTTGTCCAAATCTGGCCTGCTGTTTGAATGTATAAATAAAACTGTATTGGAACACAGTCATTCTCATTTGTTAACACGTGGCTGCTTTCACACTGCATCAGCAGATCTGAGTAGTTACAACAGAGACTGCCTGGCCTGTAGGACCTGAAATATTAACGATCTGGGCCTTTGCAGAAAACATTTGCTGACTCCACCACTACTCGCTGGTGAGCTTTGAGGAAGTTTCTCCATCTGTAAAAGCACCTCTTATGTTGGGGTGTTATGACATAGGAGAAGGGTCTAGAACAATGCCTGCAACACAGTATATGCTACAGGTATGTGTCAGGCCCTGTGCCTTGCAAACATCATTTTATCTTCCCAACAGTGTAGAGGGGTAGATCTTTTCACCATCCCCATTTAACAGATGAAAAAACTGAGATTCAATGAGCGGCAGTGATTGTTTCTTAAGCCTGTGGTAAGGATTTGGATGCAGAGGGGAGTGCTGTCAATTCTGGCAGTCTCTTTAGAGGACCCAGGAGTGCAAGTGAGATCAGCCACTGCCCTTGTGATGCTCTCTGTAGAGAACAAGCAATAAGTTGCAGATGTAATTCTTTGAGGTGAGGGCCTTGATGGGGAAAACACAGATGCTGTGAGGCCACAGAGGTGGAGCAGGCACCCTGGCCCGGGCAGTCAGGGAAGACTTCCTAGACGGGGTGATGATGAAGCTTCCTGTATGGCAGACAAGGTCCCAGGCACTGGTTTCCCTGATGAAGGGGGCTCAGAGGTCAAATGCCTTGGGGACCTTCTCTGCTAGTTTCACCCACAGTCTGGAAGTTGCCATATTGTTACTTTGTCGCCTCTAAGTGGAGTCAGGTCTCTCCTGCCCTTCAGGAGGGAAGCTCATTGCAGCACCTGGGCCACTCCATTAGCCGTCATGGGCTCCGATGACCTAGGGCCTCTCATTTCCTCACAGCTCTCCCCAGAGCAAACACATCACAAAGGGCTCCTTGCTGGCGTCACCAGCTCCTTGCTGGTCCCCCCTTGTTGAAGTTCATCCCCTGGTATCTATAGGGAACAGCAGCCTCTGTTGCTTCTCTCACTGCTCCCGCCCTCCCTCCCCATCCCTTCTCTTGCCCCCGCAGCCACCACCCTCCCACAAGCCTGCTGGGAGCTGCAGCCCTGCCTTTAGGTGATTGCTCTGAGGTTCTCTTGTTGGGGGGGCGGGGGGGGTGGGGGGGGCGGGGGGCCTTTCTCTTGGTCTATCCTGTGTCTTTCATGCCCTCTTGTGTCCATTCTGAGAACTGCAAAGCATCCTGCAGCCTCTGGATGTGTGTTTCTTGCAAATAACTCTGAATCCGCTTATTGGAAGCTGGCCATACACCAGATCCAGTGGAAGGCAGTTTCCGTTACTCAAGACTCAATAATTTAACATATATAATGGGAACATTCTACTGGCATGGCTGTTACAGGCACTTCTGTGTTCATCAGTTTTGTTACTTCCATCCTTCCATCCATTTATCCATCCTGCATCCATGAATACCTTCATATATGTAACTTTCTAAAAGTTGGGACTACCATATGTGCCTTACTAGTACCTTATTCTCTACACATCCTCAACATCAAGATAGGGCTTGGCACGTGGTAGCTTGTCAATAAATGGATGTTGAATAAATGAATGAACGAGTTAATCAATGAGTGAAAAATATGATGATAGAACATAAAGTGTTTGGTAGACGTTGCATCCCGAGCCTGTCTTGTTCCATCATCTCCCAATTTCCCTTTTGACTAACTAGTGCTTCTGTAGTCCTAGGACTCTGTCAAATCATTCGAAAGTCAAAGATTGGGAGTGGGAAGTGGAGTTAGAACTTAATCTCTGGTGTCTGGTAGTTTCTAAGCCGTGCACCCCACCCTCCCACTTCTTGGTGTTTCTAGGGCCCATCAGATGAGCTGCAAGCTGTAGTAGAGGCAGCCACATATTCACTAAATCCATTTTCTTTCTAAAGACAGAGCTGAACTGTATTTCTCAGCCTTTCTTGCAGCTGGTTTGGGCCATGTAACAGAATTCTGGTCAATGGGATGTGAATAGAAGTGATACTTCCCACTGTTCATGGCCAGGGCCATGGCCAGGGCCATGAACAGTATCCATGGTGACCTTTCACCCCTTGCCCCAACTGCTGGCTGGATACGGAGGAAAGAGCAGGTGGCTCCAAGGCCCTAGAGAAGGGCAGAGTTACAAGCTGGAAGAGCCTGGGTCCCTGAGAGGCTGCATGGAGCAGAGCCTCCCACCTTTACCCTATGGCTGTTAAGTGGACTTTCCATGAGCATGAAACAAGTGCGACACACAAGCACCATTACCTTTGCAGCTGATGGGCTCTGACCTGTTGCCCTCAAAAAACAGCTTCAACTCTGGGGCCTTGGTAATCCCAAACTCCTGCTGAAGCTCCTTCTCTACGGTAATGTCCACTTTGCCAAAGCCGATCCCATTCTTGCCTTTGCCCATGATCTCCACAGCTTTGCCCAGCTCTTCTGCCAAGTTCCTGGATTGCTTTGAGGATGGGTTGTCTGAAAGAGTATGAAGACAAAATTCGAGAGAGCCTTTCCTCGCTCCCCATCTCCAATGGTAGATTATTTGTTGGGCCTGCTTAGTTCCCGGAATCTTTCTTGTGCTCAGCTGTTAATGGCTGAATTTTCTTAAATGTGACAGGATGTGAGACACAATGGTTCATGAAATTAGACAATCTGGGAGATGTCTATCAATGTTCTTTGGATTCAGTAGCATTGGAAACAGTACAACCATGGGCAACTTTACTCCATCTCTCTGAGCTCCACTTTTCTCTTGTGTAAAGTGGGGGAAAATAATAGTGGTTACTTCAAGGAATTGTCAGAGTTAAATGAGATTTATGTCACAATCGGCTATAATTGCTTACAGTTTTCTAAGAGCTTTATGTGCATTAAGCCATTTACTCCTCTCTATAACTCTGTGGGATAGGTATTATTATTATCTCAATTTTATACATGAGGAAACTGAAGCACAACAAATGACTTACTTGCCCAAAGCCCTATGACAGTGAGAGGTATGGCCAGGATAAGAGCCCACTCTGTCTGACTGTAGAGTTCTTCTTTTCTAACCTCCACTAGGCATGTAAAACACTTGGCATAATGCCTGGCACAAGTTAAGTACATGGTGCATTCTTACTACTGCTTCCATTATTATTGTAAAATTTCTGTGGTCAAAGCAAGACCCAAGCAATGATTACACAAAGGCATGCAGAGTGGTATAATGGACATTGGAGACTCAGATGCGGGGAGGCTGGGTGCAGGGTGAGGGATTAAATAAAACTGCATATTAGGTAGAATAAACATGACTCAGGTGACGGGTGAACTAAAATCTCAGACCTCACCTCTGTACAATTCATCCCTGTAACCAAAAGCCACTTGTACCCCCAAAGCTATTGAAATAAACAAAAACAAAGCACTCAATAGCGTAGACACGATGATCACATTTATGGAATTGTTAAAAAGTGTTTGCACAGGGCAAAAGAAGTCTAGAGGGAAATTTTCCAAACTATTAAAATTTTTTGTTTTAAAAAAATTCTGTGGTCAGAAATTCTGGAGAGAGAGGAGGCATGAGAGCTCATGAGCGCCATCTGGTGGAACGTCCTGGAGCTAACAGGCCAAATTGAGCCCCTGCAGTTGCTCTGCATGTAATTGGACAGGGGACTTTCGCAGGTAAGGAAAACCAGGTGTGGGGAGGGCGGGGATAGGGGAGGTTGTGGTGTTCCCCTGAGTCCACCCTCTTGTCTCGAAGAGACCTGAAACTCTCCATTAAGCGATCTGATCTGGACGCCTTGGCCCCTCACGTTGCTGGGCAGTGGGGAGGGAGTGGGGAAGCCCTTTTCTGGAAGTAGTATCAGGGAGCTGGCACGTGACCTTGGCAGTGGAAGAGGCTTTTCTGACTAAACGGAGGGGACTAAAAGGCGCCGAAGTTTGCCTTTCTTCCTCCTGATAACATTGTGAGGCTGCAGGTTCCTCGATACCCCATGACTGAGGAAGGAGGCTGAGCCAGGGCAGGGGGTCATTGATGGCCTTTCAAGCCAGAACATTTTATCTTTTTCACTGCCGCCCCCTCGGTCCATCTGGAGCACTTGGAGAAAGTGCAAATGACCTCTGCTGCGGAGGGCAAGTTCCAAGTCCAACAGAGAGGTCTTTTGTAAAGTGCCGCTCAGAAAGCAGGGCGCCGGGACAGCTGGCGCGGGCCCCGTTGCTGGTCAGCACGCCTGCTCCCGCAATGGGATCGGAAAGTGAATGATCGCTTTCATTGAACTCCAGGTCAATGGACGGGAAGCGGGGACTTTGTGCCTCCCTGCTGGATTGATGCCCCTCCACTGCCTGCTTTGTCACCGTCATCGCCTTCGATACCCCCCATCCATCATCACCAGCATGCACTGGCCAATTGCTGGCTGCTCTGGTCCGTGGGGCTCTCCCCGGCTTCCTCGTGGATGTGGCCATGCTGGGCTCAGGATTGCTGATTGACATAGAATCCGAATCTGACTTTCTAAGGGCGGAAGCTCAGGGCAAGAGAAACACTTGGAAACCCAGTGCCCCTGGGTGTCTGAAATGGAAGTGACAGAAAGAGATTGTGGCAACTGGAGTGCTGGGTTCTGAGAGCTGGATTGATGGGGCCTATGATAATAGTAATGGAGATTGAGTCATTCATTTTATGCATTCATTCATTTATTCATTCATACAATGAAACTTTTAGGATATGCCATGTGCCAGGCACTGTCCTGGGGATTGGGAATATAACAGTGGACAGATAAAAACACCTGCTGTCACTGGAAAAGGCAGAAAATAAGCAGAAAAACAAAGTAAAATACGTGCTGTGTTAGATAATATGTGCTTTGGAAAAGAACAGGAGAGTTGGAAGTTGGGCGTATTAGGGAAATTTCAAGTCTAGGTAGGGGGCTAAAGATAGCTCACTGAGAAGCAATGTTTTAATAAAGATGGAAAGAAGTGAGAGCGCAAGCCATGTAGTCATCTAGCAGGAGAGAATTCCTGGTAAAGAGTCAGTGTATGCAAAGGCCCTGAGGTGGGGCATGTGTGACATGTTCAAGGTATGACAAGAAGTCCATTGGGTCTGGAGCAGAGTGAGCTGGGGCCAGGGGACAGGTGATGTAGGGTCTCGCAGGCCACTGAATAGACTTTGACTTTTCCCAGAATATGCAATGGTACCAGAGGGTTTGGAGCAGAGGTGGATGTGATCTGAGTTACTTTTTTTTTTCTTTTGTCTTTTTTTTTTAGACGGATCTCGTTCTGTCACCCAGGTTGGAGTACAGTGGCACCATCTTGGCTTACTGCAACCTCCACCTCCTGGGTTCAAGTGATTTTCTCCTGCCTTGGCCTCCTGAGTAGCTGGGATTACAGGCACGCACCACCAGGCCTTGCTAATTTTTGTATTTTTAGTAGAGACGGGGTTTTACCATGCTGGCCAGGCTGGTCTCGAACTCCTGACCTCAGGTGGTGATCTGAGCTACTTTTTAACTGGATTTCTCTGAATATTATATGGAGATTAGACAAAAAGGGAAAAAGAATGGATGCAGGTAGACCAGTTGGAGGCTACTACAGTAATCCAGGCAAGAGATGGTGATGGCTTTGGGCCAGGAGAGTGGTCATGGAGGGGCTGAGAAGTGATTCCATTCTAGAGAGATTTGGGAGGAGTTTGGATATGGAACATGGTGAAAGAGAAGAGTCAAGGGTGTCTCTGAGGTTTTGATCTGAGTGACTTAGGATTACGTAGGATCTTCTCCTATGGAAAGATGATGATGATGTCATTATCATCACCATAATGATGATGATATTGATGGCGATGTTGATAATGAGAATAGTAATAATAATAACACATATTGATCCCTTACTGTGCTAAGTACTTTGCTTAGTGTTCCATGCATTATCCTGGTTAATCTTCAGAACAACCCTGTGAGTTATCTATGATTACAAGCAGGAATATCACAGATAAGCAAATGGAAGCCCAGAGGTCTTACAGCTAGTATGCAGTTAGGCTGAGTGTCAACTCGAAGGCTGACTGGCTCCAAGGTTCATGCTCTAAATGACCAAATTGGCCAGCTGGTCTGAAAAATCTTTTTCTTGGAGCAGATCGATGGGGGCATGTTTTTCATTTCTTCTGTTCCAGGTGGTTCCCATCAGAGCAGAGACAACCTACACAGCCAACGCCACCCTTTAAAATTTAGAGTCCGATTTTCTGGCTTCTTTCTTTAAAAATTTTGCAAATTGAGCCAGGCATGGTGACTCCACACCTGTAATCTCAGCACTTTGAGAAGCCGAGGTGGGCAGACAACCTGAGGTCAGGAGTTTGAGACCAGCCTGACCAACATGGAGAAACCCGTCTCTACAATACAAAATTAGCCTGGCGTGGTGGCACATGCCTGTAATCCCAGCTACTTGGGAGGCTGAGGCAGGAGAATCACCGAAACCTGGGAGGTGGAGGTTGCGGTGAGCCAAGATTGCGCCATTGTATTTCAGCCTGGACAACAAGAGCAAAACTTCATCTCAAAAAAAAAAAAAAAAAAAAAATTGCAAAGTGGTTTTCCTTCTGGTCTCTGGAACCTTGAATTCCAGGTTTCTGGTGTGAAATGAATGCATATACCCCTCAGGTCTCAGCATCTACATTCTGCCCCGGTCAACTGGAAATGCCAGTTTGGCTGGGTATGGAGACAATTCACGTGTATATTGGCACTTAGGCTGAGCAGTGCCCAGTGGGCTGTAGATAGGCAGAGGCCAAGAGTGGCCATGGACCCAACTTCTCTCAGGCCCTGAGCTCTCAGGCCCTAGCTCATTGTCTGCCATATACTAGATGCTCAATGAAAGTGAATTCCTTAGGTTATCTCATCAAACAGAGGCAGTTATGGTAATTTACTTTCCTTGTGGCCCAGGAAAGTTGTTTTTATTTTTCTAAGTCTCTGTGACTCAGTTTCCTCATTCATAAAAAGTGGGGTTATTAATAGATCCTACATCTCAGAGTGATCCTACAAAATAAGACAAGGTGTGCAAAACTTTGGTACAAATAAACATTAGCTATTTTGATGACATAGGTGGAGACTCTTTGGTCTTGCTCTGACCAGATTCTCTCTGGGAAGGGAGGGTCCCATGGCGATGTCAGGAACCCCAAACATCTTCCGGCTACTGATGAAAGGGAACAACAGTGACCATCACCAAACCATCCATCGCAAGTTCTAGGCCTATTATGGAGCTCTCACGTGGATTTCAGGGTAAGCACATGGGACTCAGGGCCATGTCAGAATAGGCAGTGGCTCCCTGACTGTCTGCTTGGTGTGTAGATGTGTTAATGGCTAACGGGCCTGGAATTAACGTTTGCCTGGTCTTTAGTAGAAAACCCCTGGTTTCCTTCTCTGAGCAGTGAATGTGAGTCAGAGGAGGGGCTGATGGGTGATGGGGAGGTGATGAGTATAGGGACTGGAGTTTGATCCCAGCACAAGGAACTTGAGTCTGCCTTTCTTTAGACCAGTGGTTCTCAATGGGGGACATTTTGCAAGATCTGGAGGCATTTTCGGTTGTCACAGTTGGAAAAAGAGGTGCCTCTGGCATCTAGTGGGTAGAGGCCAGGGATGCTGCTAAACATTCTACAATGCTCAGGACAGCCCCCAGCCCCACAAGCAAAGAATTATCTAGTCAAATGTCCATAGGGCTTAGGCTGAGAAACCCTAATTTAGATCCAACTTCTGATCAAGCATGAAAAAAATATTCTGAAAATAACCCTCTCCCCATTCCATAGGGCCATGTACAGTATACAGAGGTGCTCACAGCTGATAGGGACTTCAGGATTGTCATCAATCTCTTCTTGTTTCTCAGGGGCCAGCCACCAATTTGTTCTGACCTTGCAATGGCCTTTAAGTTTTTAAAAGATCTGTACCTCCCTATTTTTCTGGCCTCATTTCCTACTCCTCTTCTCTTCAGAAACCCTATATCTTTAGCCACATGGGCACAATCTCCCTCACCCCAGGATACTTTTACTCTCTGTTCCTTCTGCCCTAAATCTGCATGGATCACTGCCTCACCACCTCAAGATCTTTGCTAAAGTGTTACCTTTCCAGGGAAGCTGTCCCTGGCCACCCTATTTAATACTACAGCCCCATTTCCACCCACCCCGTGCATTCCCTATCACTCGTGTGTATTTTTCTCCACAGTACTTTTAGCCATAGGAAATACTATATATTTTACTTATTTATTTATTTTTTGTCTTCTCTCTCCAGGATGGCAGTTCCAGGAGGGCAACGATGATCACCTGTTTTGTTCACCACTATATCCTCAGTGCCTACAATATATCTGGCAAATAACCAGTATTCAATAAATACTGAAGGAATGAAGCTTCCAATGATCAGCACAGTGCAAGAAGATGAATTTAGCACCAGTTTTGGTGTCAAGCTTGGTCTCAAATCCAGTCTTCACCACTTACCAGTTGTGCGGCCTTGGGCAAATGATCTAACCTTTCTGACACTTACGTGCTTCATATACAAGATGGGAACAAGGTTTTCAAGTGCAGTGCCTGAAACACAGGTGCTTGATAAATGGCCTTTGTCATCATTACCATTGTTGTCATTATCATCACCATAACCATCATCATCAGTGCCATCATCACCACTGTCATCACCATCACCATAACAATCATCATCACCAGCACCATCATCACAGTTTTCATCATCATCACCACAACAATCATCATCACCAGCACCATCATCACCACTGTCATTATCATCAGCATAGTTAATAATCATTATTACCTGTACCATCATTGCCATTGTCATCATCATCATAACAATTGTCACCAGCACCATCATCGCCACTGTCATCATCATCACCATAGTTAATAATCATGCTCACCAGTACAATCATTGTCATTGTCATCGTCATCATCATCATAATCATCACCAGCACCATCATCGAAATTGTCATCATCACCATAGTTAATAATCATCATCATTAGCACTATCATCGCCATTGTCATCATCACCACCATAGTCAATAATCATTACCATCACCATCATCACCATTGTCATCATCATCATCATCTTCATCATTATTCCATCCACATTACCATCTTCACATCATGCTCACCATCATCATCTAACCTACTCCCAGGACAGAATCTTGTCACCTCTGCCTTAGGGACAAGTGATAAAGGACCTTAGACAGCTCCTAATCTTATCTTGACCCCTCTCCACTAATGGTAGTTATTCCTTCTCTCCTTGATTCATTCCAGTTAATGTAGATGAAGAAAATTATGGGACAAAGGAAATCTCATTCATTTATCTATTCATTCATTTAACATCTATGGAAGCCTACCAAGCTCCAAGCACAATGCTGAATGTTAGGAATCAGGAGATGAATAAGATTTGGCCCCCAACATCATGCAATGTACACGATGAAAAGCAGTTTTGATACCATATAGCGAATGCTAAGAGAGAGAGGATAAAAAGAAGGCAGTGGGAGCATAGGAAGGCCTCCCAGCCAGACTAAGTGGGAGTGAAGGTGGGTACAGTCTACCAATGAGGGGCATAAATTTCACAATCCAGGTGAGGGAGTGTAGGAAGGATACTATGGAAGTTGCAAGTGCAAAGGCCCAGAGGCTGTAGCCGTGGGCTAGATCAAGCAGAAGACCTTAGTTACTGAGTGACCTGATCAGATTTGCATTTTAGAGGAAGTCTGTCTGGGTGCATTGCAGGACAGCATTGGAGAAGGCAGGGAGACCATCTCAGAGGCTGCTGCAGTGGTTCAGGTGAGGAATAATGAGGCCTGAACCAAGGCAGTGGTGGTGGGATGGGGAGAACAGAGATTGCAAAGGGATTTAGAAAGTGGCATCCACAGGACGTGGTGATGGTTTACATGTGAGAGTAGAGGAATCAAGAACAACCTTGAGGTTTCTGACTTTGACACTGAGTGGATGGTGGTACTGTCAGTGAAGGCAGGACATAAGAAACAGCAGACTGTTGGGACCAAATCAAAGATGCTGAGGTCTGTTGTGGACACGTGGCATTTGGGACTGTGAAGAACATTGAGAGGAAAGATCCCCCAACCACTGGCTCTTGGCCTGGAGTTCTCAGAGAGAAGAGAAAGCTGGTCACTCATTAAGGATCTGAGACTGGGGCAGTCCCTGGAGGCAGTGTCTGAAAATAATCTCTTTTGCAAAGAGCCCATTTACCCTTGAAGAAAGCTTTCATAGTGCTTTCCCCGAGTGATTTGTTTTTCCAAAGGCCACTTTAGAAGGTCGGCTAGTTTTTTTGAGAACTCATTTTGAATTTAATTGTATATTGGCAGGAATCAAAGATTCAAATGTAATGAGATTAACTGAGTGTCCCTTTTAGATAAGAAAATTTCTGCTGTCGTTGAGTTCACTGCTTTGGAATACCTGCTAGTGGAAAGGCTTTAGGTTTAAAGTATGCACATTGATTGTGTCGAATGCAATCGGAGAATGTGAAATTGATTGGTTCCCTCTGCAGCCCCAGATTTAGTGTCAGTTCTTAAGTCATAAGAATTAAAGAACCATGAACTCACCCTTCTGCCCTGGTTAAAACAGAGTAGAGCCTTCTATTGTCATGTGGACTGGACAGGTTTCCCAGCCTTATCCATCCACTACACCATTTTTGGAAGGGGAATGTGTTGAGGTGTGTTTTGTGGTTGTGTAAATGTATGGCTCTAAGCCTTTCAACACCTCCATTGAGGGTCTCAGATTAGAAATTAGGGCTACGGCAAAAGAGATGGTTTGGATGTTTTATCTATGCAAACCATTAGTTTACCAATTCCACAGCAAGTGGAGTAAGACTGCAAGGTTCTCTGCTCTTCCCTGTAAAAGTAACCATGAAACAGATGCACAGGTGCTGGCCTGAATTCTAGTGTGAATGAGGGATGTGCAGAACTAGCTGGAGGAGTCTTTCAGCAAAGTGGAAATGCCTGCCCTGCTCACAGGCTCATGTAAAGAAAATGGCTTAGGCTGGATTTCTCTTACAAAGTATTGCTCGAAGGGCTTTGAAGTAAAATCAAGCTGGCATCCTGATGAACAGCCTGAGTTAGAGGGAGGGTCACAAGCTTGGAACTACATTGATGAAACTTCAAGCAACATGCATATTCAATATTGGATGGAGGCAAAAATGACTCAATTGAACATTCCTTGTGGGAACTATAAGTGTTAAGGATACAAAAAGAAGGTGATTCATGCTTCTATGAAGTGGTAGCATAACCTAGCTGGGGAGGCACCAGGACTCAGGGGGACTGAGTTGTTGATGCTCCCACATCCCCAAATTTCCTCATTTAAGTGGCACCACTCACAGAGTATACCTCAAATGAGAAGGACAAGGATTGAGGAAGGAGCTTTGGAAGACCGAATTTCTGGCAGAGGACATAGACTCAAATGTCATGGGGGTAAAGCAGACAGTGTGACAGTGTGCGGTTGGCCGGATAGGAATATAGCAAATTGATAAGCATGTTCTCTGACCACAAGGAAAAATCACAACTCAGCTTCAGCCAATTGTCACCTTGCAGGACTGTGGGCCAGTGCTTCCAGATCTTCTGATTTTTTGAAGAGCTGATGCAAATTCAGTTTTAATTGTGACATGTTTCATTTCTTTTAAACACTGCATGGGCCAGCTGCCAGCTCATGGGCTCAGTTCCTGGGCTTCCTGTTATATCCTTAGTTTCAATGTTATGGGAAAGAGGAGGAGTCATAGAAAAGAACTTTGAAAAAGGAGCCAGAGAGATACTCAGGAACCAGAAGAGAATGAGTTCACCGAAACCAGGCACTAGGGGGTCTTGGCAAGGATATGCAAAGAAGGTCAAGGAAGGTGAGGGCTGTCAAGTGTCCATGGGATTTGAGAAACAGCTGTCCCTTGAAAGTTAGCCTGAGCCAAGGCAATCTCTTGGAGAAAATAGTTTTTGACATTCCTGCCCAGAAGAGAAATCTTTTTCTGGTGGTTCACTGTCTTAAAGAGCTTATTCCACCAGGCTGCCTCTCAGCCTGCCCAGCTTTGAGTTGTTTCTGAACAAAGGTCATTTCAAGGCTTTTATAGCAAAAAGCAGGCAGGTGCAATGTGACTAAAGGAAGGCAATGTTGTGGGTTCTCCAGGCCTGGTTTCTTTTTTCTCTTGGTGTACACAGCCATACTACATTTCCCAGGCTCTCTTACAGATTAGCATGGCTATAGGGCAGTGATCTGGCCAATGGAATGTGGGTAGAAATGATGTACACCAGTGCTTCTCACAATTTAATATATGCGAATCACCTGAGAATCTTGTTAAAATGCAGATTCAGATTCAGTGCTTCTAGGATGAAACCTGGGAGTCTGCATTTCTATGAGCTCCTGAGTGAAGCTGACATTGCTGGCTTATGGCCTACACATTGAGTAGCACTGATGGGCATCATTTCCAGGCCTAGCCTGACCCAGAGGCACATCCTCGTCCCCCTCCCTGCTTGCTGGCTGGAGGCAGAGTTTTCTGTGGAGTACTCTAGGCCCTAAGGGATGGCTGAGGTCCTAGGTAGAAGGAGCCTGGTTGCCTGAATGATTGTATGGAGTAGAGCTTCTCTGCAGACCCACCTGGGACTAAGATGATGTGGACCCTTATGAACCTAGATTTGGCAATTGTTATAGCAGTTAGCTTTCCCAGTAAACACAGTGATCTTTAAGATAACTAGTCAAAATTAGAGCAAAGAAGAAGTTCGAGTATTAAAGTGGGCTACATTCTAGAATTTATTTCTTCAAGGGATTTCATTGATCTCGTATTAATTGACCCCATGACATGTAAAGAACTAATAAGATGCTTGGCACATTTAAGTTAGCCTGTAACCTTGGATCTTATGGCAAATACTGAGAATCAGTCATTTATAACATCCTTTTTTTTGCTTCCTCAATGAAAGAGGTTGGAAACCTAAAACATTCACCATTCCAGACTTCTCAGTTAGAAACATCCACGGGCCCAAGTTCTAGCCAATAAGATGTTACCAAAGTGACTGGGTGCAGCTCTGGGAAAGTTTTATTTTTTTAAAGGGACATAGGTGGCTGACATATTTTATCCCTTTGTTGTTGCCCATCCCTTTTTGTTTCTAGCTGGAATGTGCAGTGCAATGCAAGAAGCACAGCAGCCGTATTGAGACCATGAGTTTTAATGTGTCAAGGATGAGGGAGTTAGAAAATAGAAGAAGCCTTGTCCGTGACACTGTGGAGCTCCTATGCCAGGCATTGACTGCCTATCCTGCCTCACACAGTGTGTGAGATCAGCTCTTGGATTAAGTCACCTGCTGTAGTTTGGTTAGTTGGACTTTCTTTAAATGTCATGTTGAAATTTGTTCCCCAGTGTTGGGGGTGGGGCCAAATAGGAGGTGTTTGGGTCATAGAGGCGGATCCCTCATGAATGTTTTGGTGCTGTCACCAAGGTAACGAGGGAGTTCTCACTCTATTAGTTTCTGCAAGAGCTGGTTGTTAAAAAGAGCCTGGCAGCTGCTGCTCCTCTCTCATGTTCCCCTCTCACACATGATTGCTGCACACACCAGCTCCCCCTTCACCTTCCACCATGACTAGAAGCAGCTTGAACCTTTCACCAGATGCCCAACTTCCAACCAGCAGAGTTGTGAACCAAATAAACCTTTATTGTTTATAAATTACCCAGCCTCAGGTATTCTTTTATAGCAACACAAACAGACGAAGACATCACCAATAGCAGATTCTCAGCTACTTGCAGTTGAACTCTGTCTTAACTGACATAGGGTTGATGAACTTCATTTGCCTCAGTGCCACAGGGTAAGGGAGAATGGGAACTCATGTTTATTGAGCCACTTCCACATGTCAGGTAATAGCCTCTTCATTAATCCCTGTAATGACTATACCACTTTCAATATTCTCGCTTTACAGGTGAAAGTGAGACACCAAGAAACTCACCCAAGGCCACATATCCAGTTTATGGAAGAACTAGGCTTTACACTGAGGCTTGCCTGGATCCCAATGTACATGACACCAAACCTTGATGTTGCATAAGAACCAAGATGCATGAGTGATTCAGGTTAAGAGAGATTCTTTAGAATTTACCAATGCTTGGCATGAGGTCTTTGATTAAATATTGACATCAACAACCATAAATTTCAATGATTTCTACTAACTCTTTGGCTTTGATTATCTATCACTGGGCATTACGGGGAAGCCCAACAGATGATGTCTCTTACTTCAAGACAAACTTCAAGCTTCCAGATGCATTTGCATTGGCCTGGGATTCCCTTGTGCACTCAAAGACATGAGGGAGCAGGAACCAAGCCAGAGAAAGTCGCTCAGCTGCTGCAGTTGGAAGAACCACTTCTGAGGACAAGTTCAAAACATTACTTCTCCACTTCAGAGCACCCAAAGTATACAGTTTAGAGTATTTTAATTGCATGACTTTATCACACTTTGTTTTAAAGGGTTTCTCATGCCTTGTGACATTCCTGGCTTAAACTGTAAAGTCCTTGAGAGCAGAAACTGAGACACTCATAGAGCCCACCCATTGCCTGGCATTGAGCTGCATAGATGTGGGGTGAATAAGAACCCAATGGTGATAGCTTCTGCCTGTGGAGTGCCCACTGTGACAGGGGACTGCATATCTGAGCCCACTTTCATCACCACAACAACCTGCAAGGGAGGGATTATTAACCTTGTTGTACAGATGAGAAAACTGGCAAGGATGATGATAGTGGAAGCCAACGTCTTCTTAAGTTCTTATCACGCATCAGTCACTGTGCTAAGCACATTATTTCACTTAATCCCCACAATAACCCTAGGAGTTATAAATTTTATGTATGTACATATTTATTTATTTATTTATTTTGAGACAGGGTCTTGCTCTGTCAGCCAGGCTGGAGTGCAGTGGCACGATCACGGGTTGCTGCAGTCTTGACCTCCTGGGCTCAAGTGATTCTCCCACCTCAGCCTCCCAGGTAGCTGGGATTACAGGTGTGTGCTACCATTCCTAGCTGACTTTTGTATTTTTCTTTTTGGTAAAGATGGGGTTCTGCCATGTTGCTCAGGCTCATCTTGAACACTTCAGCGCAAGAGAGCTTCCCACCTTGGCCTCCCAAAGTGCCGGGGGTTACAGGCATGAGACACCATGCCTGGCCTATAAATGTTATTAAATTCCCCATTTTACAGTCAAGTAAACAGAAGTTCAGAATGCTCAAGGTCACCAGCCCAAGGCCACCAGTCCAGTAAGTGGCAGAACTCAGCCTTTGAACGTAGGACTGTGAACCCCTGAAGCTGACCTTGTCACACTACATTGCACTGGTTGGACTAGAAATAAAAGGGAGTCTGTAAATGGTTCTGGTCAGAGGGCAGCACACAGAGAAGGGAGAAAGGGCTATCTCAGAACAACAGCAGAGAGGAGGAGCATAGGGGAGTGTGGGTGGAAGGGCAGCTTGGGAAGCAGGTGAAAACCAAGAAGGGAAAGGCGCCCTGCCTCCCCTGCCCTGCTTTTCCCTGGGACCTTAGGCTCTGCCTAGCCTCTGGGAACCTGGTGCTGGTCGGGCATGTCCTGGAAGCAGGCCTTGGGGACTGACACGGAGCCAGCCATTTTCCAGGAGTGGCTCTGAACACAGGATTCCAAATCCAGTGTTCACACCTGCGGTCTAATTCTCCAAATCCTGCCATATAGAATGTGGTACAACATGTGGTCTGTGGTCTCCACTTGTGCTGTGTGACCTTCGGCAAATTGCTGATCCTTTCTGAGTTTCTGTTTCCTCAACTATCAAATAGGGAGATGAATAGTACCCATCACACAGGGTTGTGAGGATCAAATGATGTCACATTTAATGAAGTGCTTAGGACAGTGCCTGGCACACCATGAATGCTCACTACGGGGAAGTTGTTACGAAAATCTCTTACATTCTGTCCCAGGGCATGGCTCGGTCCCAATGCCTCAGGAAGAAGCAGCCTGCTCTGTCCCCCAAAATGTCTGCTGATGCAAAATGTTCAAAGAACAAAAGTGGCCATGCAAATCTGACAGCAAAAGTGATGGTCTCGGCCGGGCACAGTGGCTCACGCCTGTAATCCCAGCAGTTTGGGAGGCCGAGGTGGGCAGATTACTTGAGGTCAGGAGTTCGAGACCAGCCTGGCCTATGTGGTGAAACCCTGTCTCTACTAAAAATACAAAAATTACAAAAGTTAGCTGGGTGTGGTGGCGGGTACCTGTGCTCCCATCTACTCGGATGTATGAGGCATGAGAATCGCTTGAACACAGGAGGTGGAGGTTGCAGTGAGCTGGGATTATGCCACTGCACTCCAGCCTAGGCAACAGAGCAAGGCCCTGTCTCAAAACAACAAAAAAGTGACCGTCTAAAAACTCCTGTCTCCAGAGCTTTCCCCAGGCTGCCATCATTTATTTCTCTCTAGTTGTGTTCCAGGAACTTATCACATCTCATTTAATCTTCACTATAATCCAGTGTGTCAGTAGGTTCACACCCATTTTACAGAGGAGAAAGACTGAGGCTCAGAATAATATAGACACCTGGGGTTAAAGCCTGGCTCCTCTTCAGTGGGACAGAGGAGCCACATACAAATCCAAGACTAGAGGGATGGCATAATATATTGTAATTTTCTTAACCTCCCTGGAGTATTCTCATCTGGAGATTGGAAATGATGCTGTCCTGGAGTATTCTCATCTGGAGATTGGAAATGATGCTGTCTATATATATTAAATATCTGTTTTAAATAATATGTGTTCTTATGTGTTTAGCAATATATAAAACTCTTCTGGTCCCCAGACACAAGGAGGCAGGCCTCATCCCATCTATCATCCATCACCCAGGATGGGGGCACTCACGGAAAAGCACCATGAGGAAGCGGGTCTGGTTCAGCATCTGGGTCAGGCCAGCGGGCGTTAGCACTAGGAGATTGCGTTCCTCCAGGATGTGCACAGGCTTGGTTATGTGGATGCTGGAAACACCGGCGTTAACCTCCGGTGAGCTGTGGACAGCAGAGACACAAGCGGCCACCAGCAGCAGAGGCATCCAGAGTAGGTCCATGGCTGTCCTGCAGGGGCCGGAGAAGGAACAGAGACCTTATCAACACAGGTGGTGGAGCCCCACGTCATGACCCCCACTTCCTTGTCCAGCCGGTCCATGTAGGGTGAATGTGGCCTGAGCATTGCCTCCCAGCAATGCCTGCAGCTTGGCAGCAGCCCTGGAGAAGTAGCAAAGTATTAGGTCGACCTCAGGCCCAGTAGTGACTGTATGGGGGAAGCTTAAAGCAGCAAGAACCCACTGGGAGCAGCTGGATGCTGAAGCAAACGCAGACCACTCAAGCCCACTGACTTCCCAGCCATGAGGTGAGACTTGTGCAGAGATAAGGTCCCATTTCAGAGTCCTAGGGTGAGCCTCTGGATCTCAGAGATAACTGGTTCAATCCCCCATCACAGCCCCCTAGGAATCCCCCTGCCTACAATGCCCCCGCTTCACCCTCCTCCAGCTCCTGCTTGAATGCCCCTGTGAAGGGAAGCTCACTACCTTGCAGTGTACCCTGTTTAATTTTTGAAAAAATTTTATCAAGTGTAAATATTTAAAAAGTCATAACTATAATATACACTTGTAAAAGTTTCAAGCAATACAATACAAATGTCAAGAAGAAAGTAAAAATCTCTCCCATTCTCTCACTGCTGAGAAAGTGACTCTTAGAAGTATGGAATGAATCCTTACAGATATTGAAAATACCTATGTAAACATACCTTTGAATATATCTATATCTATATCTATATCTATATCTTTCTATCTATCTATCTATCTATCTATCTATCTATCTATCTATCTATCTATCTGTCTATCTATCTATCTATCTACATTTTTTTTTGAGACGGAGTTTTGCTTTTGTCACCCGGGCTGGGGTGCAGTGGCACAGTCTCAGCTCACTGCGACCTCCACATCCCGGGTTCCAGAGGCTCACCCTAGTGATCCTCCCACCTCAGCCTCCCAAGTAGTTGAGATTACAGATGCCCACCACCACACGTGGCTAATTTTTGTATTTTTAGTAGAGATGGGGTTCCACCATGTTGGCCAGGCTGGTCTTGAACTCCTGACCTCAAGTGATCCGCCTGCCTCAGCCTCCTAATGTGCTGGGATTATAGGCATGATCCACTGCACCCAGCCTGAATGTATATTTTTAAATATAAATGGAATCAGATGATACTTTTTTTTTTTTTTTTCAGATTGATTAGCTCTTTTTAACCCTGGATACACATGAAAATCCTCTGGGGAGCTTTTAGGAGAATACTGACACTCAATCTCACTCCAGATTAATTAATTCAGAATTGCTCAGGATGGGGTCTGGATACCTACATGTTTCAAAAGCTCCCCAGATGATTCTTTTGTTTTATTTCAACTTCTATTTGGGAAATTTTGAACATGTACAAAGGTAGAGAGATGGTACAATGTACCCCCAAGGTACCCATCACTCAACTTCACTTATTGTCATGACCAGTGTTATTTTATTTATATTCTTGACTGTCTGCCTTGGATTATTTTGAATCCAGTTCTGGGAATCATGTAATTTCACCCATAAATATTTTATTATAAATATTTAAAAGATAAGGATTTTTCAAAACAACACAATAACCACAATACTATTATCATACTTAATGAAATGCACAATAATGTCATCATATCATCAAATATCTAGACAGTGTGTGAATTACCCTGATGGCCTCATAAATTTTAAGTCTGTTTAAATCAGGACTCAAATGAAATCCATGAATTGTCTCCTAAGCTTCTCCCAGGTAAATCTATCATTCAGTTTGTAGCTTAAGAAGCATGTGGTCAAATGAAACCAACAAAGGGCAAGTGGAGAAAAGGAAGAAGGGCAGGTGGATAACCTGATTTTCTGGACAGCTGAATGATAGAGACCATTTAAATCTGTGTCTCGGCCAAAGGGCTCATTACTGTCAGCCCAGCCTTGAGTCCCTGATGATCTCAAGGTCCCAGGATTCACCAGGTGTCATGCCACTTATCAGCCCGGACTGAGTCTGGTACAGCATGATGACTATTAGGTAGAACCCTTGTTCTTAGAAATAATTTACTTCCTTGTTTATTTGTTCACTGATTCACTTACCTGTGAGAGAAATGGCTGCCTAAGAATTCTTTGCCCAGCTGGAGACATCAAAGTACTAGAGAGTTAGTTTTTATTCTACAGAAAATCACTTGAATAACCCCTTCTTTGTGATATAAACGTAAGGTAGGGAGGGTCACCCAGAACCATACTAGGCCTGACAGTCCCTTCAAACCTTCCAAACCTCCTCGGTGCCCAGAATCCCTTGCCTGGCAGGAGGGGGCCAGATCTGCAAAAGCCTCAAGGGGCCTTCAGAAAAGAAACCTTGAAATTCAAGGTTGTGAGACCCTCTCTGAGGGGTCTGGATGGCACTTGCTGGAGGACAGAGGACACTGGGCCAGTGACCCTGAGTCAGCTGGACACCTTCAGGGTACAGAGCTGAACCATGGGCCCAGCTCAGCCACTGTGGAGGGCTGAGACTCTGAGCAAAAGCCAGGCAGGAGGAGCTACAGTGGGCTCGCTCTCATGCCCTCGCCTCCCAGGCCTTTGACAGAGTGTTCGCCCTGGGTTCCTGATCAAGGAAGGGGCAGTGGGAGGTGTCAGGTTTCCTGCTAACTTGGGCGGGCTGGATCATAAGCTTCAAATGTTTCCAGTGATTCCGGTCCAACAGGACGGAGATCAAGCCCCACTGGCTGGCAAGGAGAGCCCTCCACGGTTGGTCAGACTCTGGCCACCAGGCTTCCCTTTGGCTCCACGGAGCCAGCCACAGCTCCTCTTTACTCACTCGCTCACTCATTCATTCATCAAATATTTTTGAAGTCTTAAAACATGTTAAGTACCATTCTAGGTGCTAGAGATACAAACAATATTCCTTGCATCTTAGTAGTGGGAAACGCAGTGAGATAAATAGATGCAATCAATGATGTGTCAGATGATGGTAATGCAAAGGAGAAAAGGTGGATAAGAGAAGATTCAAAAGTGATGGAGTCAGGGAGGAGTGTTGATCTTTTCTTTTCTTTTCTTCTTTTCTTCTTTTCTTCTTGAGACAGGGTCTCGCTCTGTCACCCAGGCTGCAATGCAGTGGCGTGATCTCGGCTCTCTGCAACCTGCGCCTCCCTGGTTCAAAGGATTCTCCTGCCTCAGCCTCTGGAGTAGCTGGGATTATAGGTGCATGCCACCATGCCCGGCTAATTTTTGTATTTTTAGTAGAGAGAGGGTTTCGCCATGTTGGCCAGGCTGGTCTGGAACTCCTGGCCTCAGGTGATCCGCCCACCTCGGCCTCCCAAAGTGCTGGGATGACAGGCATGAGCCACTGTGCCTGGCTGATATTTTAATATAGGGTGACCATGGGAAAGCTTCATTTAGAAGTTGACATTTGACTAAGGGAAGCAAAGAAGTGAACTACTGTAATTGCATTTCTGGGAGCGTGGGAGAAATAGTCTTTCTCTGCCCTGCTCCTGTTTTTTCTCCCAATCTCTCCCACAATACCTGGCTCAGCTCTGCAGCATCCCAGGGCTCCCCTGAGACTGTAGCACCCACCCTGTCCAGCCCTGGGACTGTCCTCTCAGCCATCCTGCCAGCAGCCTGCCCTGACCTGCCCCTTTATTCTCTCAGCCTTGGCCCTTGGTTCTGCCGGCACCTGCCTTTCTAGCCTGACACCACTGTGGCTCCGCTGTGTCCCCCAGCCCAATCTCCCCAGCCTCACAAAGTCCAAGCTCAGCTCCAACATCAGCTCCCTACAGAGGAGAGTGGCTGTGATGGGAAACTTTTATTAATGAGAATAGCCAAAATCGAGGGGCTGGTCACCAGCCATATTGTGCTGAGTGTCAACTGTGTGCATTCCCTCCACCAGTATGCCGTGGAGAGACCCCATGTCCCAGCCACCGTGGTTTCCCGCCAAGAGGGTCTGGTAACCTCACTGATCCTGCCTCTGCTTCTACTCTTTGTGCTTCACCTCAACCCATTCCCCACACAACACTCAGACATTTCCTTTATTTTTATTTTTATTGTTTGAGACAGAGTTTTGCTCTTGTTGCCCAGGCTGGAGTGCAATTGCATGATCTTGGCTCACTGCAACCTCCACTTCCTGGGTTCAAGCGATTCTCCTGCTTCAGCCTCCCTAGTAGCTGAGATTACAGGCGCCCACCACCATGCCCAGCTAATTTTTGTATTTTTAGTAGAAACGAGAGTTCACCTTGTTGGCCAGGCTGGTCTCGAACTCCTGACCTCAGGTGATCCACCCGCCTGGGCCTCTCAAAGTGCTGAGATTACAGGCATGAGCCACCACGCCCGGCAGAGATTTCCTTTCGACACAGGAATTCCATCACACCACTCCGCCTATCAAAAGGTGCTCACTTTTATATAGTGTGCAAAAAAAGCTTCTGCCTCTTTTTTTTTTACAATCCATTCACAAAACCGCACACCAGCCAAACCGTTCTCTGTGGTCTACCAGGCCCCACTGGTTCTGGACCCATCTGACCTTATCGCCCTCATCTCTCTCTCTCCTCCTGCACTCTGGGGGAGTCACACTGGCCTCTTCCCTTTCCCAAGCACACCCTACCCGGGACCTTTGCCTCTCTCTGGGGCACCCTTCCTCCACATCGTCAGCCTTTGCTGGTTCTCTGGGTCCTGGCTCGAATCCACGCTCATCAGAAGGGTCTTACCAGGCTGCTCTGTCTCACCCCATCTCAGCTTTCAGCACTCTCTGCCATATCACCATTGTTTGCGTCACATTTTGTATTATTATTTCTGAGTGTACTTTGTTGTTGTCGTTTTGAACTTTTTAATGTAAATACCATTGTTCACAGCTGTTTTCTCCCCTCCAGAACAGTGCCTGTACCAGATTTGGAACTCAATGAATGTTTGTTGAATGAATGAATGAATGGCCTAATTTAACTCTTACAGCAAACCCCATTGGTTCATTTCAGTGGTTCTCAACCATGACTATGCTGAGAATCTCTTGGAGAGTTTAATAAATAATACTGACGTTCAAACCCAAACCCAGTAGGTTCTAATTTAATTGGTCTGGGGTTGGGTGAGTCTGGGCATTATTATTATTATTTTAAAGTCCTCAAGTTGATCCTAATGTGTAGCCATCTATACCAAAACCCACACTTAAAACTTAAACTGGTGACTCCTGGCAAAGAAAAGCCTCCCAAAGCAGGGCCCATCAGTCAGATTTCTCATTTTCACTGAAGCTCATACCTGCAGGAAGCCAAGGCCACTCCCAGGGTTACTGGGGCCAAGCTGGGGCTGTGCTGGGGGTGGGGCCACAAACTCTGTGGCCGTTAAGAAGGGAGGTTGTAGCCTGAAGAGGAGGCTCCTGGCTTCTCCTTGTGATCAGGGGAGGACCCGCAGATGGCTGGGCATTCTAAAGAAATCCACAGGCAGAAATGAAGACCCTTCCTGGGCACACAGAGGCCACAGCAGCCTCAGCAGCAAAGTTCTGAGTTCTGGGGTTCTAGAGGACCAGGGGTGACCCTGGAGAAGAATGGGCCATTGTTGAGTAAGAGGGGGCCCTGCCTGGCACCCCTTGCTGAGTTCGCTTGAAGGGCTAGAAACAAAACTCAGTGTGGGGTGCTGGGTATGGCCCAGGAGGGCTCTGAACTCAGTGCCTATAGATTGGAATTTGAATCCCAGCTCTGTCTTGAACAGCTGTATGTCTTTGAGAATATCACATACTCTTTCTGAGGTTCAGTTTACATGCCTTTCACAAGGCATCTAACTCATAGGGGTGTTGTAAGCAAAGTAAATTATGTGGAATTTAGAAGATAATTAATGATATGAAGAAAAATAAAACCTGGAAGGATGATGAGGAACGCTTGAGAGGGGGATGGGATAAAATAAGATGATTTATGCAAAATGAGCAGCTCAGTACCTAGAAGGCAGGAGCCCCCTCACCCATCACCACCCTGGCCTCATCTTCTAGGGGAGAAAGATCTCCACCCTGCTCCAGCCACACTGGTGTCCCTGCCAGTCCTCCAATACAATGTCAGGGCCTCTACACTTGTGGTTTCCCCTGTTAGGGAGGCTCTTCACCCAGGTGGACTCAGAGTTCACCCTCTTAGCTTGTTCCAGTCTTTGCCCAAATGTCACTTCCACAGTTGCGCCTTTCCTGGCCACTTTGTTTAAACTTGTAAGTGCCCCATCCCCCTCTCAGGCATTCCTCATCATCCTTCCAGGCTTTATTTTCCTTCATAGCATTAATTATCTTCTAAACTCCACATAATTTACTTTGTTTACCTGGTGATAGGTGCTCAATAAATATTTGTTGAATGAATAAAGAAAAGGCTGTTGATATTATTAGCATCGTTATTACTATCAGAGTTTGCAGCCTTTGGCTATCTGCTGCCCAACTGTTATTAAATACTGATGGAGATGACTAACAGTCATTTCACTAAATTTTAACATCTGTGGGTTTTAGTCCTAGCGCTTTGCCCTTCTCTTTCTTTTCTTTTTCTTTGAGACAGTGTAGTGGTGCGATCTCCACTCACTGTAGCCTTCACCTCCAGGGTTCAAGCGATTCTCTTGCCTCAGCCTCCTGAGTAGCTGGGACTAAAGGCATGTGCCACCACGTCTGGCTAAGTTTTGTATTTTTAGTAGAGACGGGGTTTCACCACGTTGGCCAGGTTGGTCTTAAATGCCTGACCTCAAATGATCTGCCCGCCTCGGCCTCCCAAAGCGCTGGGATTACAGGCATGAGCCACGGCACGCGGCCCCACTCTTCTCTTTCCATACTTAACTTCCATACTTTTGTTGGCTTGTTTAAATGCGTGAGTTCAAATATACCCCTTTATAAGTTACTCCCTCACTTACTCCCCAGGATTTGATCAATTGATTACATTTACTATTAAGACCGTTTTCCATCTGCCTATTAGAAAAGCTCTTTTTGGTTGAACCACACTCCTTAAATACCTGAATGTCTTAATTTGAACTCATCATGTCCCTTTCAACTTTTCTTGCCAATTATTCCTTTTCTGGATGCTGTGTTTGCAAATAATTCCTGGGATGTGTTTGACTCTTTTTTCTCACAGGCCCAAATCAACAATCTACTCTGGCATATATTATTTTGACATCTTTCACACTTGTCAACTGTTAGTCACAAACTAAAACACTTGGGTTATTATCCCAAATGTCCTTCATTCATTTTCCTTCATTCTTGCACACAGTTAGTTGTTTCTTGACATAACATAGGCACTTTTATGGTGATACTCATTTACCGATATAGCTGCTGCTGCTTTTTTTTTTTTTTTTTTTGACAGAGTCTCGCTCTTTTGCCCAGGCTGGGGTGCAGTGGTGCAATCTTGGCTCACTGCAACCTCTGCCTCCTCAGTTCAAGTAATTCTCCTGCCTCAGCCTCCCGAATAACTCGGATTACAGGCATGAGCCACCACGGCCAGCTAATTTTTATATTTTTAGTAGAGACGAGGTTTCACCATGTTGGCCAAACTGGTCTCAAACTCCTGACCTCAGGTGATCCACCCACCTCGGCCTCCCAAAGTGCTGGGATTACAGGCGTGAGCCACTGTGCCCGGCTTAAAGCTTCTTTTTATAAAATAACATTAATTTCTATCTGATTAGAAAAGAACAGGATTTAATTTCTAAAACAGAACATACAGAAAAAATGAGTTAATTAAAATCATACATCATCTTACTTAGAGAAACATTCATTCGTATTTTGTTACGTATGGGATTAATATATACTTTTTAAAAATAAAATTGTGATTATATTGTCTATAAAGTGTATCCAGTTCTTTCATTGAACATTTATGAAATATTTGTCATGTCTTATGATTATATATTCTTCTAAAAAGTACTGATGGAGAGTAACGATATTGAGATAGACTGCCAGAAAAATAATGTCCAACAGTCCGTCCACCCCTCTGAGGGTAGAGATTGTATCTTTAGATCTGGCTGCAGATTCAGAGATGAGGTTGTGTCCTGGGTCGCAGTAGAGGACTGAATGCTGAGCAAGTGGACATTGAGGGCTCAGAAGATGGTTCCCTGTGGCCAAGCTTGGCGGCAAGGGAGAGGAGCTGCCTGCGTGGAAATGGGCCAAACTGGCCAGGCCAGCAAATGAGACAGAGTCACTGGGGAACAACATACAGTGATGGATAAAAATCCAGGGTGATGTTGAATCACTGCAAAGATAGGCAGTTAATGGCTCAGCATCCTCTCTATAGGACACCCGTAACCCTGTCATTTGCAACAACATGGATGGAACTGGAAGTCATTACATTTAGGGAAGTAAGCCAGGCATAGAAAGCAAACATTGCGCGTTCTCACTTACCTGTGGGAGCTAAACAGGAAAACAAGTGAACTCATGGAGACAGCAGAAGGACGGTTACCAGAGGCTGGAAAGTGTTGCAGGGAGTTGGAGGAGAAGTGGGGATGGTTAATGGGTACAAAAAAGTAGTAAGAATGAATGAATAAGGCCTAGTATTTGCTAGCACAATAGGATAACTATCGTCAAAAATAATGTAACCATACACTTAAAATAACTACAATAGTATAATTGAATTGTTCGTAACACAAAGGATAAATGTTTGAGGTGATGGACACCCCATTTACCCTGATGTGATTCTAACGCATTGCATGCCTGTATCAAAATATCTCATGTAACCCATAAATGTATATACCTACTATGTACCCACAAAAATTAAAACTAATTTAAAAAGAACTTCAGAGAACAAACAACAAAAAGACCAGTGTGGCTGCAGCAGAGTGAGACAGGAGGTTTGAGGAGAAAGGCGCGCAGGAGTTCCTGCGCGACCCTGTAGGCGATTGTCAGGGCTTTTTTATTTTTTTTTGAGACGGAGTCTCACTCTGTCTCCCAGGCTGGAGTGCAGTGGCGCGATCTCGGCTCACTGCAACCTCTGCCTCCCAGGTTCATGCCATTCTCCTGCCTCAGCCTCCCGAGTAGCTGGGACTACAGGCGCCCGCCAGAGTAGCTGGGACTACAGGCGCCCGCCAGAGTAGCTGGGACTACAGGCGCCCGCCAGAGTAGCTGGGACTACAGGCGCCCGCCAGAGTAGCTGGGACTACAGGCGCCCGCCAGAGTAGCTGGGACTACAGGCGCCCGCCAGAGTAGCTGGGACTACAGGCGCCCGCCAGAGTAGCTGGGACTACAGGCGCCCGCCAGAGTAGCTGGGACTACAGGCGCCCGCCAGAGTAGCTGGGACTACAGGCGCCCGCCAGAGTAGCTGGGACTACAGGCGCCCGCCAGAGTAGCTGGGACTACAGGCGCCCGCCAGAGTAGCTGGGACTACAGGCGCCCGCCAGAGTAGCTGGGACTACAGGCGCCCGCCAGAGTAGCTGGGACTACAGGCCCCCGCCAGAGTAGCTGGGACTACAGGCCCCCGCCAGAGTAGCTGGGACTACAGGCGCCACCACGCCTGGCTAATTTTTGTATTTTTAGTAGAGACGGGGTTTCGCCGTGTTAGGCAGGATGGTCTCAATCTTCAAACCTCCTGATCTGTCCGCCTTGGCCTCCCAAAGTGCTGGGATTACAGGCGTAAACCATCCTACCCGGCAATTGTCAGGACTTTGGCTTGGACTGTGAGTGAGATAGGGAGCTGTAGGAGGCTTTTTCAAAAAACCACCTTTGGGCCAGGTGCAGTGGCTCCCACCTATAATCCCAGCACTTTGGGAGGCCAAAGCAGGCAGATCACTTAAGGTCAGGAATTTGAGACCAACCTGGCCAACATGTTGAAACCCCATCTCTACCAAAAAATACAAAAATTAGCCAGGCGTGGTGGTGTGTGCCTATAGTCCCAGCTACTCGGGAGGCTGAGGTGGGAGGATCGCTTGAACCCGGGAGGTGGAGGTTGCAGTGAGTCAAGATTGCGCCACTGCACTCCAGCCTGGGCGACCGAGCGAGAGCCTGTCTCCAAAAACGAACAAACAAACAAACCCAAAAAACTTCTTTTGGCAGTGTACAATTATTATTACTATTTTTTGTAGTAAATGTACAGAGTTGTGCAGTCATGACCATAATCCAAATTTAGAACAATTCTATGACTTCAAAGGGATGCCTTAGAGCCATTCCCTGGAACCACTCCTCTGTTCTCTCTGTATCTACTGGAGGGTTCTAAGCAGAAAAGAAACAAAGTCTGACTTATATTATTATCACTATTGCACCTTTTCTGTTAAAGCATCATAATCTTCCTCTTGCTTTTTCCGATTAGATGGCGACTTGAATTTTTAGGGAATACATCCACCAGTTTGGGCGCACCCACCAGGCACGACAGTTGAGGTCTGATCTTCCAGCCACTGTGAGTACTGAGAGAACTTGGCAGGGGGCCACTCTCACTGGCTCAACGCACCCTGACCAGTTGAAGCCACTGTGTCAGCTGCTGGGTTCTGGCTCTGCCCACTCTTGGCTGCATTTGGGGCCCAAGTTCCCTGTGGGAGGCTGTTTTCTGAGGGAGCCGAGTGTTTACAGGCACTCAGGCCTGCTCCGCTCAGCTGAAGCAGAAAACAGAGACCTTTTGCATTACTTTGGTTCAAGAGCAAGGTAATTGGGAAAGAAATTTTTCAGATGAAGGTGTCAGCTGCCTCTGAGGCCTTTGCTGATTAAACCAAGAAGTGACATCTGAAATGGTGTCGGGGAATGGGAAGGAGGCCTGGGGATTCTAAATTATCAGCTGTTTAGGTGCCTGAGGAATCCAGGGGTGGGAGACTGAGGAAAAGGACTGGGGCAGAGCTCAGTTCAGGAGAGGTGAGGGGCGGGAGAGGTGGGTCAGAGAAAGGAAGTCTCTGAGGCTGCAGGCCTAGGCCTGGTGGCCACTGCAGAGGCTGGGGCCTATGTTTTTCCAGGAAGTGAAACCTGAAAGTCACTTTTCCCCTTTAAGCCTCACTTTCTTTATCTGTAAATGGAGAAAATAACATTTACAGCATAGAGTTGTTATAAAGATTTAACGAAATAATGCCTCTAAGCACTTTTAAAATGCTTGGTACACAGTAGGCCTTCGATAGACTGAAGCTGTTATGGTTTTTCTTGTTGTGCCACGTTATTATTGTTGGTTGTTATTACCATATTTTGTTATTATTATTACTAAGAGGAATTTAATGCAAGGAAACTGAAACTGAGGTCACACGCAGCTCCCGGGCCAGTGTCTCTCAAACTTTAACGAGCATATGACTCATCTGAAGATCCCGTTAACTTGCAGATTCTAATTCTACATGTGTAGGGTGGGGTCCCATCTGCTGGTCCCAAGATCACACTTTGAGTAGCAAGACACTAAAACTGGGCTGGGCACAGTGGCTCACATCTGTAATCCCAGCACTTGGGAGGCCGAGTTGGGAGGATCACTTGAGGCCAGGGGTTCAAGCCCTGTCTGGGCAACATAATGAGATCCTGTTTCTACAAAAAAACTTTTTAAAAGTTAGCCACACATGGTGGCTAGTGCCTGTAGTCCCAGCTACTAGGAAGCCTGGGGTGGAAGGACTGCTTGAGTTTGAGGCTGCAGTGAGCTATGATGGCACCACCGTACTCTAGCCTGGGCAACAGAGTGAGACTCTGTCTCAAAAACAACAATAATAAAAATTGTAAAAATAATAAAATTAAATAAAAAAATTAAAAAGACACTAAAAGCACATCATGCCATACAGCAGCCACTTGTGGCTTTTGAGCACTTGAAGTGTGGCTAGTCCAAATTGACATGTGTTTGTAAGGGTAAAATCTATTTCAGATTGTGAGGACCCAGTACCAAAAAGCAAAAAATAAATAAAAGTAGGTAAACCTTTTCTTTAACAATTTATTCTTCTATTGACTATGCATTGAAATGGTCATACTTTGGCTCTATCTGGTTAAATAAAATGTATTATTATAATAAATCTCACCTGTTTCTACTTTTCTTAATGGAAGTACTAGAACACTGTAAATTGCACAGGTGGCTCACATTCTATTTCTATTGGTCAGTGCTGCCCTAGAGCTGTCTTCAGCTTTGCAAGTCAGTTCAGGATTGGCCAAAGGCTTTTTGAGGGATTCCCTTTGAAGTATTGAGCCTTGAGAAGTGGGCTCTGAGTTCTGACCTCAGACCCAGAGACCCACAAGTCAGTGAGAGGTCAAAAGGATGGACCTCGGGCTCAGAGGAGAGAAATGACCATCACACAGCAGAACGGAGACTGAAGGTAGAGAGTTTGTTCTACAAGTCAGTAGGGACCACAGTCACCATCAGCACTGACCACAGGTTTCTCCTAACCTCTGTGTTTAGGAGAGAGGTTAGGAGCCCTCTCTCCTAATCTCAGAATTTATGACAAAGCCCAGAATTTATGACAATGCCCTCTTTCCTCTCTTTGGTGACAGACAGGAGGCGACCGCATGAGACCATGGCTGAGACACCTAGTCCTCCAGGCACTGAGGAACTCCAGGGCATTCTGTGGGTCTCGCAGGCAGCCAGCACCTCTACCTGTTCCTCAGAAGATCGTGGCCACCTGGGAAGCCATCAGCCTGGGAAGGCAGCCGGTGCCTGAGTACTTCAACTTTGCCCATGATGTGCTGGATGTGTGGAGTCGGCTGGAAGAGGTGAAGCCTGTTCTGTCCTAGAGTCCATCTGGGGCATCTGAGGCTGCCCTCATGTACCACAATGAGACTCAAGGCTCTAAGACATGTTGATGAGGAAATTTGGACCTGGGAATTTTGCTAGTTCTAAAATGTAAACTGTTGGCATTTGAGACTTAAGAAAAAAATTCTGAGTCAGTGTTGTGAGCCTTAGACATGCTCGTTCCTTCTCTGAAGTGTCCTGCATTCTTGAGCCCAAATCACACAGTGAGACAGTTATGTCCCTTCCGATTCCCTTCCAGTTGTTCATCAACTGAAGGAAGAAGTTTTGTTTTGCGGCTACTCTGTCTTTGATGTCTCCCTCTCACTGTCATGCCCTTCTCTTCTAAATAAGGAAAGAAGGCCGGGCGCGGTGGCTCATGCCCATAATCCCAGCGCTTTGGGACACCGAGAAGGGCAGATCACCTGAGGTCAGGAGTTTGAGACCAGCCTCGCCAACATGGTGAAACTCTCTCTCTACTAAAAATACAAAAAAAAAAAAATTACCCAGGCATGGTGGCGCACACCTGTAGTCCCAGCTACTTTGGAGGCTGAAGCATGAGAATTGCTTGAACTCAGGAGGCAGAGGTTGCAGTGAGCCAAGATCATGGCACTGCACGCCAGCCTAGACAACAGAGCGAGACTCAGCCTCAAAAAATAAAATAAAATACAACAAAACAAAATAAAATAAGGAAAGAATGGGGCTCAAGCTCAAAGCTTTTTGCAGATCATAACAGATACATGGAAATGAATAAGATAACCCTTATTTCTTTGTGTGTCTCTGTGCATCTGCTTTCTTCTTTATTTTCCCTTATACCTGTGTCTGTTGGGTCTCTCTATTTCGTGGTTAACTTTTATTTGTGTTACATGATACTAACTTTTCATTTATAAGAGGAAGACCTACTTGTAAAACTGTATTTCAACCAATGTGAAGCTTAACCAACGAGAAAAGCCTTTTCCCTAGGGGTTTTTGTCCAAAACAATTACAGACAAATGTTTAACTTCATTGTTGCCTAAGGTGATGGATAACAGTAGGGACAAACAATAGACTCACCAAAAAGTGAAAAAAGAACAGCTGGAGAATACAAAACTGGAAATATAAAATTTAATTCAAAGAATTGTATTCATGTTAATTATAAGAAGAGATTGTTTAAAGAAAAAATATGAAGTAAATGGCATTGTTAGTAGATACAATAAAATTAACTGTCAGCAGATGTAGTGAAACTTATGAAGGTGGTATGAGGATGACTGAGACTTAAACGCAGGATTTGCAGTCAGATAGACGTTGTTCATCCATGTACATGAAGTGTGACCTTGGACAAGTGCCCTAAGTTCTTTAGATCTCAACTTTCTCATCTGTAAAATGGTAGTCAGACCATATGCTACTTAGAGTAATAGTGAGAATTAAATGAGAATTGCATGTAAGAGATGAAGCCAGGATGCTCTATTCCTGATGGCCTACAAAAATCTAAGTTCTTTTTGCAACACTAGGGGCATCCTTAGAAGACTTCTCCTAATGATAAAAACAAGCAAGCAGGATTAGGTCAGGAAAAAAAATGGTAGAATAAGGACTTTCCAGCTATGTGGTAGCCTTGAAAAGTAACAGCCCCCATTTCTGGTGCATCATGGCAACCATTAGAGGGGCCAGAATGGAGTTGGAGTTTTTTCAAAGCTTCACTTATGAAGAACTGTTATTATTTGAGCTGCCCATTAGTTCTTTGGAAGACCCTACTTGTAAAACTGTATTTGAATCAACTTGAAGCTCAACCAGTGAGAAAAGCATTTTCCCTGGGGGTTTTTGTCCAAAACAATTACAGACAAATGTTTTAGCTTTATTGTTGCCTAAGGTGATGGATAACAGTGGGACAAACAATAGATTCACCAAAGAGTGAAAAAAGAAAAGCTGCAGAATCCAATGTCTATGGGAGCTTTAAAAAATTCTATTGTATTCCTGGAAATCTAGAAATCAACACACCTAAATAAGGCTGTGTGCTTTCCCAGGGCTTTGCACATGCTTAGGAAAGAGCTGAGGAAACTCTAAGCTCGCACTTCTGGCAGACTGAGAGTTTGAGCATGCAGGAAATTAAGACTAAGGCAGGATTGTTAATTGCCTGGCTGAGTGCTAAAGGTGTGCCCCAACACCCACCCAAAGACTGGGAGATTTATTGGTTTCAGGCATTTAAAGAAATTTCTGTCTAATCATAAGATGACTATTAAGCTAACCAAGTAGACATCTCAGTGGCCACACAGAACAAATAATGCAGACTTCACAGAAATGGTTCACAAAAATCACTAAACAAACGACAACAAGCAGCAACAGCAAACCAGACTCTGGGGAGTTGTGGGGTCTGATTTCCTGAGTAATCACATGATGTAATTTTAAATGTATAGTTTTCAACAAAAATTTACAAGATATGCAAAGAAACTAGAAAGAGCATGGCTATGGTTATCAAAATAATGCACCCCTTCCCCAAGATTTTTATATCTTAATTCCTGAAACCTGTGAATATGTTATCTTACATGGCAAAAGAGACTTTGCAAACATGATTATACTAAAGATATTCATATGAGGAGATTATTCTGGATTATCTGGATGAGCCTAATATAATCATAAGGTACCCTATGAGAAGGCAGGAAGGTCAGAGTCAGAGAAGGAGATGTGACAATGAAAACAGAAGTGGGAGTGATGTGGGGCCATGATCCAAGGGATATGAAATGCCTCTAAAAACTAGAAAATGCAAGAACACAGGTTCTCCACTAAGGCATCCAGTAGGAAAAAAATTCTTCTGACACCTTGATGTTAGTCCACTAAGACTGATTTTGAACTGTTTATCTCCAGAACTATAAGGCTGTATATTTGTGTTGTTTTATGCAATTAAGTTTGTGATAATTTATTACAGCAGCAATAGATGGGATTATTCAAAACCAGTACAGATTTTGGCACCAAGAGTAGTAATGAGAGCTGTAATAAATACCAAAGGATGTGAAAGTAGGTTTGGAATTAGGTGATGGGTAGAGGCTGGAAGAATTTTGAGGAGCACAGAAAAAAGCCTAGACTGCCTTGAGCAGACTGTTAGTAGAAATGCAGATATTAATGATTTTGCTAGTGAGACCTCAAAAAGAAAGGAGGAGTATGATAGATGAGACTGTATTGTTTTAAAGAATCTTGAAGACTGTTAGTAGAAATATGAACATTAAAGGCACAGATGACAAAAACTCAGAAGGAAATGAAAAATGTAATATCAGAAACTGAAGGAAAGTGGATCCTTATTATGTAGTAGCAGAAATTTTGGCTGAATGGCCTCCTACAGCTATATGGATAGAATAACTTATAAGGGATAAGCTTGGATATTTAGCTAAGGAGATTTCCCAGCCAAGTGTTGAAGATGTGGCCTGATTTCTTCTTGCTGGTTATATTACAATGCTAAAGGAAAGAAATAGATAGAGGAAAGAATTGTTAAGCAAAACTAGAGCCAGAACCTCATGGTGTGAACAATTCTCAGCCTTCCTATATTATAAAAGACATTAAAGTTAGGATATTCACTGTCAGAAAAGTATGCTGCAAAGGGAAATCCAAGAGTGTGGTTGGACAATCTTTTGCTAGCAATTCGAGTATCAAAAAGTCACAGAGAGCTTTTTGAAGAGATTAGACAAAGTTCCTCAGTTCCTTCAGCCATGGAGGCAGAAACCAGCAATAGAGATGGGATTATCTGGAAAAGATCTGTGGAGGAGCCACTTCCCTAATGGGGTGAATCACTGAGACATACACGAGAGAACCACTAGTTTCTTGAGAATGTTTTATCAGCAGAAACACTGCCATCTTGTACTGGACAGAGAGAGGAAAATATAAAAGAAGGCTGTTGGACTCCCCAAATTCTACAGGCAGGAAACAGGTGGTTAAATCTGCTTAGCTGCAAACATGTGTTACCCTTCTTGTAAAAGAAAAGATGATTTAGGGCAGAGTTAATCAAGAATGTGGAATTGGGAGCCCAGAGGGTGGAGCTGAGCAACTAGAAAGCAAAGCCACAACCACAGAGGATTAAGGGCTTTGAAACATAATAGAGTTTTCTCAGTTGGATTCAGAGTTGCTTGGGATTGGTGACTCATTGTTTTCCTTTTATTTTAATTCATTGTTTGAATGGATATGTCTGTGACTGTTATGGTATCCCTACTTCTTCATTGTGTTTTAAGAGCAGAAAACTTAATACTCAATACTCAAGTAAGGAACAATAAAAAATGAAGTTAAGAAATGATTTCATTTACTAATAGCGTCAAAAAGAATGAAATACATATAAATAAATTTAACCAAAGAAGTATAAGGCTTGTACATGGAAAATGACAAAACATTACTGAAATAAACTGGAAGAGGTGTAAACAAATAGAAATACACCCCATGCTCATGGATTAAAAGAATTAATATTGTGAATATGAAAATACACCCCAAATTGAGCTGCACATTTAATGCAAACTTTATCAAAATCTTAGGAGACTTGTTTACAGAAATAGACAATCTGATTCAAAAACTCCTATGGAAATGCAAGGGACCCATAGGGACCAAAACAACCTTGGAAAAAAAAAAAAGACTCACACTTTTCTATTTCAAGTCTACTGCAAAGTTACAGTAACCAAGACAGTGTGGCACTAGCCTAAGGATAGACTTGGATAAATAGGTATGAATTCAGAGTCTAGAAATAAATCCACAAATCTATGATCAATTGATTTTCAACAAGGGTACCAAGACAATTAAATGGGTGAAATAATTGTCTTTCCAACTAATGATGCTGGCACAACTGGGTGTTCACATGCCAAAGAATTAATTGAGTCTCCTACCTGACACTAAATACAAAAATTAACTCAAAATGTATCAAAGACCTAAATGAAGAAACAAAAAGTATAAGAAAATTTTTAGAAGAAAACATAGGAGTATATCTTTGTGATCTCTGATTAGGCAATGGTTTCTAAAGCAAAAGCAACAAAATAAAAAATAGATTAATTGCACTTCATGAAAATTAATAGTATTTATATATCACAGTAAAAAGCTCACAGAATAGGAGAAAATATCTGAAAAATCACATATTGGTTAAGGGCCTAGTATCCACCATACATAAAGAACTCAAACTAGACAGTGAAAAAGACAAATAACCCAATTAAAGTATGGGCTAAGAATCTGAAGAGACATTTCTTTAAGGAATATAAACAAATGGCCAATAGACACATGAAAAGATGCTTAACACCTTTATTCACTAGGGAAATGCAAATTCTAGCCACAAGGAGATACCACTTCATAACCAGTGGCATGGCAAAAAAAAAAAAAAAAAAAAAAAAAAAAAAGGTACAATAACAACTGTTGGAGATGATGCACAGTTAGAACCCTCCGACATGGCTGGATGGAAATGTAAAATGGTGCAGTGCTGTGGAAAACAGTTTGGCAGTTCCTCTGAAAGTTAACATAGAGTTATTATAATACTGACCCAGGAATTGTACTCCTAAGTATATATCCAAGACAATAGAAAACATGTGCTCACAGAAAAACTTGTACATAAATCCTCATAGCAATGTTATTTATTATAGCCAAAAAGTGGAACCAACTCTAATGTCTATCAACTGATGAATGGATAAACAAAATGTGGTCTATCCATACAGTGGAATATTATTCAGCCATCAAAATAATGTAATGCCAATTCATGCTGTGACATAGATAAATCTTGAAAGCATTGTACAAAGTGAAAGAAACCAAACATAAAGCTACATATCATATGATTCCATTCATATGAAATATCCAGAAGATGCAAATCCATAGAGACAGAAAGCAGATAAGCGGTAGCCAGGAGCTGGAGGAGGAGGGAAGGAGAAGGAACTGCTAATTTGTACAGTGTTTCTTTTTAGGGCAATAAAAATGTTTTGGAATTAGAGAATGGTGATGGTTACACAACCTTGTGAATATACTAAGAACCAGTGAGTTGTGCACTTTAAAATGGTGATTTTTATGGTACCTGAATTATATTTCAATAAAAAAGGGAAAAACAGAAAACAGTGCAAATCATGTGCTACCTTTTGCATCAAAAAGATAGTAGAAAAAAATATATGCTTGTGTTTGCCTAAAGAAACTATGGAAGGATATGCAAAAAACGAATAAAATTAGTTACTTAGTGAGGCAGAGGAAGTGGAAAACAGGGCAGGTAGGTACAAGGAGGGGAGCAAGCCTTTTCAATGTATGTCTTTCCATATTGCTTTGCTTTTTGAACCCTGTGAATTTTATATTAACTATTATAAAACATTAAACAACAGCAACAAGCAAACAAAAATTCTCAATAAATTGCTTCTTTTTTTTTCTGCCTGTACTACCATCTAGGCTGGACACCGCCCCCCAAATCCTGCCTTCTGGTGGGTCAGTGGCACAGGAGCAGAGGTCAAGTGGAGCTTTGAGGAGCTGGGGAAGCAGTCCAGGAAAGCAGCCAATGTGCTGGGGGGTGCATGCGGCCTGCAGCCTGGGGACAGAATGATGCTGGTACTCCCACGGCTCCCGGAGTGGTGGCTGGTCAGTGTGGCTTGTATGCGGACAGGTCAGTAAGCAGGGCTGGGAATTTTAGCTAGGGGCAGATACAACCTGCCAGAGCTTTGCAGTGTCCACAGGGTCTTGAAGATGGAGCAAAAATAAACCCTATGTGGAGTTGTGTTTACTTCCTATTTGCCCAACAATCACAGACTTGATTGTATAATAGGGGCCAGACAATGATGTAATTGATAAAAGCAGGCCAGCGTAAGGCAGTAGGGAGTGGTAAGGACTGCGGCAAACTGGAGATCACATGGTGTATCAAATGGGGTCGCTGCTTCTCAACTCCAACCAAATGTTCCCATGACAGAATGAATACCAGTGTTATCAGAACTTCTGATTTGTAATGGGAAAACTCTGGATTTTTATGAAAAATCCTCCTGTCTTTTAATGTTGGCATCTATCATTTTAAAAAGTCCTGACTGGGACAAATCAAGCATATTTTCTGCTGGTTGTGGTTTGGGAGCCTTGCTTTAGTTGCTAGAATTTTACCCGAACAATGCAGTTATAGATGAGGGATGCTTATAACCAATCTATGTTAGTTTCACTCTTAGACTTTATGATTCTCATTATCACAGCATCATCCAGCTCCCAAAGGAAGGAAGATAAAGATGAAATAAAAGAACCAGTGATATTATCCCTTGCAGGAGTTTAGGGGGACAGGTCCTCCTGTTGTCATGAATGTCCAGGGCAGTGAAACATTATCTTCTTAGAATGGTTCCTTCAGCATAGAAACAGAGGAGGAAAGAGGCCACAGTGAGCCTAGCAAGCCTCCGCTGATGCTGAGTGAATAAGTGATCACGCATTATTCAGAAGGCTGGGTTTTTAGGCTGTTATTATTATTATTGTTACCTCTTCCAGCTCAGGCATTCCAACCTTCCCCAGTCTCTTCCTGCCCTCATCTCTTACCTCTGTACCCAAGGCCTTCCCCGCTATCCAGT
Source organism: Pongo pygmaeus (assembly GCF_028885625.2). Lineage (NCBI taxonomy): Eukaryota > Metazoa > Chordata > Mammalia > Primates > Hominidae > Pongo > Pongo pygmaeus. The sequence goes on from NC_072391.2 coordinate 22,391,160, forward strand.
CAACATCCCCTTCTGTTTTATGCCAGGGACTGTGATGATTCCGGGTGTCACTCAGCTGACGGAGAAAGACCTCAAGTACCGGCTGCAGGCGTCCAGGGCCAAGTCCATTATCACCAGTGACTCCCTAGCTCCAAGGGTGGATGCCATCAGCGCCGAATGCCCCTCCCTCCAGACCAAGCTGCTGGTGTCAGACAGCAGTCGGCCAGGCTGGTTGAACTTCAGGGAACTCCTCCGGTGAATTGGGGCTTTCCAGGAGAACAGCAGAAAAATGAAGTCATTTCCCCTTTAAGCCACAAAAGATGAAATGCATTGCTGATTTCACACATAGAGAGCGAATCAGAGAGGAACACTCCCATTGGCAGCCAGACTGACCTGAGCATAATCCTGGTCCCTACCTTAATGTTCAAGGTCCCTCATTCAGTCAGTGCTGGATTTATCAACAGCTTTTCTGTGCTTTATTTGCTTCTGTAATTGCGGTAGTATTTATTAGAGCTACCATTCAGAGTACGTGAAATAACAAATATGGTGCATTTAGCACATAGCAGGTGGTCAATTAATAATAAACTAGTGGCCATGTATTGGGTATTTAGTGTATTGCTAGATACTGTGCTATGTAAGCCTTCACCTTCATTCATTCATGCAGCAAAGATTTAATGAATATCTATTTCACGACAAGCAGAACACCATAATGGATAAAACATCATCTTATTTAATCCCTGAAAAGGACATTATGATGGGCCCTTTAGCCCAGTTTTACAGGTGAGGAAACTGAGACTTGGAAAACTAAAGTGACTTGCCCAAGGTGCTAAAAAGTAGTCAAGTCAAGAGTGGGCAGAGCTGAGACCATATTTGCCTTGGAGCAAGGGCCTGGTGGAAACCCATCTCAGAATTTGAGACTTTGTCCTGATTGGAAGCTAGAACCCAAAAGGAGCCTCTCAGGGGCCTGAACCATTGAGTCACGAATGCTCACCCCACAGACCAGCTGCATCAGATTCACCTGGGTGCTGTTTTGAATACAGATGACAAGGCCTCACATCTGACCTACTTAACCAGACATAGCTGAGCCAGAGCCCTGGGGATCTTTTTTAAAAAATCAGCCCATAGGGCCGGGCGCCGTGGCTCACGCCTGTAATCCCAGCACTTTTGGAGGCTGAGGCAGGCCGATCACCCGAGGTCGGGAGTTTGAGACCAGCCTGACCAACATGGAGAAACCCTGTCTCTGCTAAAAATACAAAATTAGCTGGGCGTGGTGGCGCATGCCTATAATCCCAGCTATTCGGGAGGCTGAGGCAGGAGAATCACTTGAACCCGGGAGGCAGAGGTTGCAGTGAGCCAAGATCACGTCATTGCACTCCAGCCTGGGCAACAAGAGCGAAACACCATCTCAAAAAAAAAAAAAAAAATCAGCTCATATGATTTTTGAGAGCTGTCAGGTGGGCCTAGATCAGTGGTTCTTGATTTTGGCTGTTACTAGAATTACTGAGAAGCATTTAAGAAAACATCAAAGATTCTGATTTTATTTTGTTCAGGGTGGATACAGACAAGTTTCTTCCAAAAATTTACCAGGGGACTTCACAGTGCAGCCAGGGATGAGAGCCAGTGGATTAGCTGATCATCCAGATCACAGAACTTTGGGAATTACCTAGATCTCAAAACCCCATATTGGGGGAAACCTTTAGAAAAGAGTTCTAAATTATTAGAAATTGGGATGGGGGTGGAAGCTGTGCCTAAATGTGCAGAATTGTAGACATGGACATGTGTGTGTTCTACCAGAAAGTCCTCATATCTTGGTAAGAAAGCATGGGCTCTTTTGAGTGAGTTATTTAACCATTTCGAGCCTCAGTTTCCTCATCTGCAAAAGGGTTATAATGATGGTACCTACCCCATGAGGTGGTTGCAGATTACCCAAGCCAGAGCTTTCAGCACAGCACCTCACACGTGGTATTTATGAAATGGTAGTCATATTGTTCTTATACATATTATTGGTGCTACTAACTGTTTTTACTATGGTGGTGCCACCTAGTGTTTTTACGTTTTACAGGGAGGCATCTACAGAGCACAACTGCGTGAGGACAAAGAGTCGAGACCCGCTGGCCGTCTACTTCACCAGCGGAACCACCGGGGCCCCCAAGATGGTCGAGCACTCCCAGAGCAGCTATGGACTGGGTTTTGTGGCCAGCGGAAGGTACCAGAGCAGCTTGTCTAGAGGATCCAAGAACAGAAAGTGGGGAGTGGCCTGGAGGGGGTGGTGTGAGGGGAAAGGTGTCAGGAGCTGAGGTCAGAGAGCCAACAGAATTACTGAGAAGCCAATAGGAGCAGCTTAGGAAGGATCTTGATGGTTCTGGATTTTACTCTGAGTGAAGTGAAAAGCCACAGGAGGTTTCTTTTTAAATCGTGGCTCTATATATATAATATATATATATACACACACACATATATATACACATACACATATAAACATATATATACATATATCATAAATGTACCCTTTTAACCATTTTAAGTGTACAGTTTAATGTCATTAAATACATTCACATTGTTGTGCAACCACGATCACCATCCATTGCCAGAATTTACTTTATCTTTCCAAATGAGAACTATGCCCCCATTACCCAATAACACCCCATTACCCTCTCCCCTCACCCTGGTAACCTCTATTTTACTTTTCATCACTGTGAATTTGATACTCTAGGTATTTCGTGTGATTGGCATCATGCAGTCTGTCCTTCTGTTTTGCAATTTGGCTTCTTTCACTTAGCATAATGTCTTCAAGGTTCATCCATGTCATAGCATGTGTCAAAATTTCTTTCCCTTTTAAGACAGAAAAATATTCCATTGTATGGATAGACCACATTTTATTTATTTTTTATTTTATTTTATTTTTATTTTTTTGAGACAGAGTTTTGCTCTTTTGCCCAGGCTGGAGTGCAGTGGTGCGATCTCCGCTCACTGCAACCTCTGCCTTCCGGTTTCAAGCGATTCTCCTGCCTCAGCCTCCCAGGTAGCTGGGATTACAGGTGCCCGCCACCACATCCGGCTAATTTTTGTATTTTTAGTAGAGATGGGGTTTCACCATGTTGGCCAGGCTGGTCTTGAACTCCTGACCTCGTGATCCTCCCGCCTTGGCCTCTCAAAGTGCTGGGATTACAGGCATGAGACACTGCGCCCGGCCTCAACCACATTTTAAATAATCCATTCACCTGTTGATAGACACTTGGGTAGCTTCCACATTTTGGCTATTGTTGATAATGTTGCTATAAACACTGGCATACGAGTATCTGTTAGAGTCTCTGCTTTTACTTCTTTTGGGTATACATGCAGAAATGAAATTGCTGGATCATATGGTAATTCTATGTTTAATTTTTTTTGAGAAGCGTTGGATATTTTGAGCAGAGGAGTGACATAATCTAATATTTTTTTAAAGGCTCACTCAGGATGTTGGGTTGACAATGAAACTGTAGGGGAAACAGGTAAAGAAAATGACCGGTGCATTAAGAGGCAAGCATGGTAGCTTGCCCCGGGGGCAGTAGTGGGAGAAGAGATGAGATTCTGAATGTATTTTCAACCTAGACCCAATAAGACTTGCTGACAGAATCAGTGTGGAATGAGAAAGAGGAGTCAAGGATGGCTCTAAGAGGAATGGCCTGAACAACTGGAAGCACTAAATGATTGGGGAAGAACTGTGGGATGAGCTGTCTGGTGGGAAGAAAACAGTTTGTTTACGGAGTTGTCAATTCGAGAGTCTTAGACATCTCCATCCCCTTGTTAAAAGTGGAGATGTTGGGTGGGCATTTGGATACACATGTCTGAAGTTAATGAGAAAGATTCATGCTGACCTTATCAGTGTAAAGATGGTATTTAATACCATGAGATGGGATGAGATCAGCAAAGTGCAATATAAACTGAAAAGACAATGGGTCTCAGGACTGAGTGCCGGAGGCATTTCTGCACTGAAGGGGAAGACCAGGAGGACTCAGCAGAGGAGACTGAGAAGGGAACAGCCAGTGAAAGGGGGAGAACGAGGAGTGCGTGTGTCCAGGATTCAAGTGCATGACCGCTTTTCTGTCTTCCATGTTTGCAGACACTGTTTCCCATTCCTGGAATGCTCCTGCTTCTCTGCCTCACCTATATAATCCCTATGTACTGTTTATGTCTAACTCAAGTGTCACCTTCTCTACCAGAGCATTTCTCAGAAACCCATGTCCATCATTGCTCTGGGTTAGGTGCCTATTCTCTATAACCGCACAAGGCTTTGTGTTTAGCTCTATTAAAACATGCTCTCCAGGGGCTTCCTAGATATTTATACTTCCTAAACTATAAGGCCCTCAAAGCAAGACTAATCGTTCATTTCTATGCCCCTAGTGCTAAGTCCAGACTAAATGCTAAATAAATGTTGGCTAAATAAAGTGACCTTAGCACAGAGTATTGAGGTTAATTTTTTTCCCTTATATATCACATCGACTGGACTGCGAACTTTCTGGAAACATTTTTTGCTTCTGTATTCTTAGCCTAGGACATAGGTACAGGGAAGATGCTCAATAAATGCTGGTTGAAACAATAGTTGACTTGATGGTTCTTGTTCAGGTTTCACAAGTATAAGTGAGTACCCACTGAGCAGGGCTCCAAATGTGGTGATATAGATAATGCAATCCTTTTTAAAGGTAGAGTCATTGCCAAGGGTACTGACATTCTCTAATTTTTGGCAGACGGTGGGTGGCCTTGACCGAATCGGACGTCTTCTGGAACACGACTGACACTGGCTGGGTGAAGGCGGCCTGGACTCTCTTCTCTGCCTGGCCTAATGGTTCTTGCATTTTTGTGCATGAGCTGCCCCGAGTTGATGCCAAAGTTATCCTGAATGTAAGAGGAAAAACCAACAATACCCCATATGTGTTGGGTACAAATGAGATGAGTGGGATATAGATTTCAGGCTGCAGGAGAAAACACATGAATCAGTGAATTTAAGGCTTCTTTGGTGTGGCTCCCTGGCCTTCCATAATCTGATTCCTGACCACCTGGTTCCCTTCAATCATTGCCTATGCTCTAGCTAGATTCCTAGATGTAAGACTATTTTGTTGCTATTTCTCCTGCATGGGGTGCCCTTGTCTCCACCACGTTCTTCCCAATGCTCCTGCCAAAACCCTAGGTATTTGTCAAACCCTTAGGCAAAATCAGTCTATGCCTCAACTCCAAATGCTACTGTCCATGGTGCTTAACATGAGTAGTTGGCCCAACTAGAGAGTCCTGGTGACTCCTGCTCAGCCTCCCAGGGTCTTCTCATGGGGAGGGAGGAGATTGGTGGCCCCAGTCAAGACACAGGTCACCTTTCTTCCACCCCCCCACATCCTAACTGTCATTCCTTAAAACGTCAGAGGTTCCTTCTACTCATATTATTTGTACTGAGATAAGCTGTATCACATGGTAGCTAACTGCACAGGCTGTGCCATCAGTCAAAGAGTCAGACCTGGACTCTGAACCTACACCTTTGATTTGCTAGCTGTGTGGCCTTGGGGAAGTTGCCTAACCTCCCTGAGCTGCAGTTTCAGCCTCATCTGTAAGAAAGGGATAACATATCTCTATAATAGAGTTTCTGCGAGAATGAAATGATACAAGGCAAAGGGGCCAGCACATTGTAGGTTCTTTTTTGAAATAATTTTTAAGTTTTGTGGGTACATAGTAGGTGTATATATTTATGGGGTACATGAGATGTTTTGATATAGGCATGCAATGCGTGAAAATCACATCATTGATAATAGGGTATCCATCCCCTCAAAGCATTTATCTTTTGTGTTACAATCTAATTATACACTTTCAGTCATTTTAAAATGTACAATTAAGTTTTTATTGACTATAGTCACCCTGATGTAATTTAAAATAATAGGTCTTATTCATTCATTCTATTATTTTGGTACTAACTAACCATCCCCACCTTTCTTCCAGCCCCCGACTACCCTTCCCAGCCTCTGGTAATCATCCTTCTAATCTCTATTTCCATGAGTTCAATTGTTTTGACTTTTAAATCTCACAAATAAGTGAGCATATGTGAAGTTAGTCTTTCCGTGCCTGGCTTATTTCACTTAACATGATGATCTCCAGTTCCACCCATGTTTTTTTTTTTTTTGGATCCATTGTTTATATGCACATTTTCTTTATCCATTTATCTGTTGATGGACACTTAGGTTGCTTCAAAACATAGTAGATTCTTTTTTTTAAAAAAAAATTATTTTCATAGGTTATTGGAGAACAGGTGGTGTTTGGTTACATGAGTAAGTTCTTTAGTGGTGATTTGTAAAGTTTTGGTGCACCCATCACCTGAGCAGTATACACTGCACCCAATTTGTAGTCTTTTATCCCTCACCCCCTTCCCACCCTTTCCCCCAAGTCCCCAAAGTCCATTGTGTCATTCTTACACCTTTGCATCCTCATAGCTTGGCTCCCACTTGTGAGGGAGAACATAAAATGTTTGGTTTTCCATTCCTGAGTTACTTTACTTAGAATAATAGTCTACAATCTCATCCAGGTCCCTGCGAATGCCATTAATTCATTCCCTTTTATGGCTGAGTTGTATTCCATTATATATATTTATATACCACACTTTCTTTGTCCACTTGTTGATTTATGGGCATTTGGGTTGGTTCCACATTTTTGCAATTGCAAACTGTGCTGCTATAAACATGTATGTGCAAGTATCTTTTTCACATGACATCTTTTCTTCTGGGTAGATACCCAGTAGTGGGATTGCTGGATCAAATGGTAGTTCTACTTTTAGTTCTTTAAGGAATCTCCACACTGTTTTCCACAGTGGTTGTACTGGTTTACATTCCTACCAGCAATGTAGAAGTGTTCCTTGTTCACTGCATTCATGCCAACGTCTATTATTTTTTGATTTTTTGATTATGGCCATTCTTGCAGGAGTAAGCTGGTATCACATGGTGGACCAAATATAGTAGATTCTTAACCCATACTGATGGTTATCATCATGATCAAACTCATCACCACCATTATCCATGTGGTGCTTGATCAGTCAATGTATGGACCTTCTTCTTGCACTGCCCCCAGCTCTTATATAGTGTTTTCATTATCTATTGCTATGTAATAAATTATACCCAAACTTAGCACTTTAAAACACAAGCATTTGTCTCACAGTTTCTGATGGTCAGGAAGCTGGAGGCAGCTTAATGAGGGTGTTTGGGAGCAGGGTCTCTCATGAGGTTGCAATCAAGAGGTCAGCAAGGTACGTTCATGTTCATAGCAGCATTAACAATAACTAAAAGGTGAAAGCAACACAAGTGCCATCCACAGATGAATGAATAAACAAAATGTGGTGTATATGTACAATGGAATATTACCCAGCCTTAAAAAGGAAGGACATCTTGTTGTATGATATAACGTGGATAACCCTTGAGGACATTATGCTAAGTGAAACATGCCAGTCATACAAGGACAAATACTGTATGATTCCACTTATATGAGATTCCAAGAGTAGTCAAATTCATAGAGACAGAAAGTACAATGGTGTTTACCAGGAGTTAGGGGAGAGAGTAATGGGAAATTATTGTGTAATGGGTACAGAGTTTAAGTTTGAGAAGATAAAAATAGTTCTGGAGGTGGATGGTAGCAATGGTTGCACAACACTATGGAAATATTTAATGCCACTGGACTATACACTTAAAAACTGTTCCAATGGGCAAATTCTATGTTGTGTGTGTTTTACCACAATAATTTTAAAGAAGATATTTGCTAGGACTGCAATCATCTTAAGGATTGACTGAAGCTGGAAAATTGCTTAAAAATTCACTGGTGGCCGGGTGCAGTGGTTCATACCTGTAATCCCAGCACTTTGGGAGGCCAAGGCAGGTGAATCATGAGGTCAGGAGTTCAAGACCAGCCTGGCCAAGATGGTGAAACCCCGTTTCTACTAAAAATACAAAAATTAGCCGGGCCTGGTGGCGGGCACCTGTAATCCTAGCTACTCAGGAGTCTGAGGCAGAGAATTGCTTGAACCCGGGAGGCAGAGGTTGCAGTGAGCTGAGATCTTGCCACTGCACTCCAGCCTCGGTGACAGAGCGAGACTCCATCTCAAAAACCAAAACAAAAAACGAAACAAAAACCTCACTGGTGATTTTTAGTAGACTTCAATTTCTCACTGGGTGTTTGCTAGTCTCCAGTTTCTCACCATGTGCACCTGTCCATAGGATGGCTTGAGCGTACTCAAAACATGGTGGCTTGCTTCCCCCAGAACAAGGGATCCAAGAAAGGGAGAGAGAAAGAACATCCAAGACAGAAGCCATAGTCTTTGTATAACTGAATCTTGAAAGTGGTATTTATCACCTTGGCAGTATGCCATTGCTGTCACAGACCCACTTTGGTATGAGGTGAGAGGGGATTCCTGCACAGGTACAAATGCCAGGAAGTAGGGGTCACTGGGCACCATCTTGGCTGCTGGATTCCACACATAGTTTTCAGTTTCTCTGCTTTGGTACTGAGACTATAAAGATGCATTTGGCTCCATCTTCATGGTCCCACCCCAGTGATTCCTTTCACCCTTTGTTTTTGTTTAGACTCTCTCCACATTCCCGGTAACCACCCTCTGCTGTGTCCCAACCATCTTTCGGCTGCTTGTGCAGGAGGATCTGACCAGGTACAGCCCATCTATTTGGTACTTTGAGGGCCTAAGTATGTGAGTATACAGCATGGGTATCCACACACACAACTACCCTCTCATTCCAACTCTCTCTCTTTCTCTGTCTCTCTCTCTATATATATTTTTCTGCCTCTCTCTTTGTCTCTTTCTCGCACACACCTTTATACACATACACATTGACAAGTCAACATACCTGTAAATCTCACAGATGCCTCTCAAGAACAAGCTTCTGGTCCCCAAAAATTTGCATCCAGATGGAACTAAATAGATTTAAGGCAGACTGAAATTTTAGCACCTGAGATAGGCTTCTCCTCACACCACACACCCATGGGCTATTCTCTCAGCAGTGTGTCTGCTACTTCTGTGAGGCGAGAGAAATGAATGGACAATTGTTAGCCACCTATGGAGTGGGGTTTGTGGCCAGGGCCCTCAGGTCTGGTGAAACTAACAAGCCCGCACCACAGTAGATGCCCCAACTCTCAGCCTCAAACTAACCCCAGCCAATTGTTCTCTGAGCGCATGCCATTGGGCAGCCAAGAGAAAGGGACGAGGCACTGATGGTGGCTCCATTCTGGGTGAAGCCAAAGTAACATCTTCTGGCAGAACAGGGCTAGTTGCTGGGGTATATGGAGAGAGGCCCACCGTCCTTCAGTATCCACCAACCCTGACCTGTTCTCCCTCTTTTGTCCTCCCCCAAGTCATGAGGAGTCATCCTCTCATCTTTCGTAATCACATGAATCTACCCACCAAGTGTCCAAAAGAGGGAGTTCTTACATGCTTCTGAAAGTGAATTCTTCTCCAGTGTAAGAAAATCACCCCATTCGTTGATCTGATGTGTGCATCTCCACATGATGATTTTGGCTGAAAGCAAGCTCCAAGTATCTTGTTAAGAACAATGTCGTTGAATGCTATTTGGTAATACTAAGTAACTTAATCATGTCAATTTGATCTCCCCTCTCCTCCAAGATTGAAAATGTACTTGCAATTACTGATTTTTTTTTTTTATATAGTTTGGATGATTTGTTGAACAGAGAGGGCGTTTTGCAACATAATTAATATCTGTAGGAATTTTTGGGATTCTTAGGGGGCTAATTTTTATCTTTTCAATTTTCTTTTCTTTCCTTTCTTTTCCTTTTTCTTTTATTTTTATTTATTTATTTATTTTAGAGACAGAGTCTCACTCTGTCACCCAGGCTGGAGTGCAGTGGCATGATCTTGGCTCACTGCAACATCCGCCTCCCAGGTTCCAGCTTTCCTCCCACCTCAACCTTCCAAGTAGCTGGGACTACAGGCATGTGCCACCATACCCGGCTAATTTTTAGTATTTTTTGGTAGAGATGGGGTTTTACCACGTTGACCAGGCTGGTCTTCAACTCCTGAGATCAAACAATCTGCCCACCTAGGCCTCCCAAAGTGCTAGGACTACAGGTGTGAGCCATGGTGCCTGGCGTATCTTTTCAATTTCTAATTGATCTATCCTTTTCAATCAGATTATTGTCCTAACCAATTTATTATCAATCAGTTTTTTTCCAACTAAATTATTTTGGCCAAGTTACCTGGAACTCACCATATTATGCGAAAACCTATTATATGAGCTTCTGATTTTATCCCAAACTCAGATAGGATGGATCTTTTAAAAATTATCTGTCCATGAGGAGCATGGTTGCAAAGCCAGTGGATGGACTCACTTAGAGCAGATTAAAAAGCAGGGGCATCTACCCTCTAGTGCCTGTGGTGTTTGCATCTGGGCAGTGGCACCAGAGGGCAGGGTGGTATGAAGATCCTGACATAGGTGGCCTTGTTTTCCTGCCTGAGAAAGGTACCAGTTTCAGAGCCTGAGGCACTGTCTGACCGGAGGAGAGGCCCTCAACCCTGACGTGAGGGAGAAGTGGAAACGCCAGACCAGTGTGGAGCTGTACGAAGGCTATGGCCAGTCTGAAACGGTGAGTGCTGGAGGGGCCAGGTCCCTGCCCCCCAGGTCCCCTCGAGAGCTTCCTGCCTCTCTGGCTGTCACCTCCCTAAAGCTTCTCAAGGACCACCCTGCCCCCAGGGGAGAAGCTGATAACAAAATTCCATCAGCTTTCCTTCCCTTTTGATTTCCATATGTTCTCACTTATAAGTGGGAGCTAAGCTATGAGGATGCAAAGACATACAGAGTGGCATAAAAGACTTCGGAGACTCAGAAGGAGGAAGGTGGGAGGAGGGGCGTGAGGGTAAAAAAAACTACATATTCGGTATAATGTACACTACTCAGGTGACAGATGCACTAAAATCTCAGGATTCACCACTGTAGAATTCATCCATGTTACAAAAAAAACACTTGTACCCAAAAAGCTATTGAAATACACACACACACACACACACACACACACACTCTTCTTAAAAATTAAAAAAAGGTAATTTAAAGTACTTTTACAATTATACCATGACCAGCAAACCAGCCCTCACTGCTGAAGGCATTATTTGTCTCCACCAAGACAGTCTACATCTGCCACTGTTCCGAGTCCAAGATTCTAAGCAGTGTCCTCTACAGTCATCTAGGAAGGGATCTGGGGATCAACTGAGTCTTTTGGCTTAGAGATGGGTTAAGTTCTTTATGTTTGAGTGCCCACTGGAGTGCCCCATAGTTGTTTGTTAACTATGGAAAGAAAAGAAGAAAGACAGGGAAGAAAGAGGGAAGAAAATAGGAAGAAAATGAAGAAGGAAGGGAAGGAGGAAATAAAGGAAAGAGAAAGGAAAGGAAGGAAGAAAGGAAGGGGAAAAAGATGAAAGGAAGGAAGGAAATAGGGAACAAAGACGAAGGGAGGAGAGAGGAAAATGGAGAATGAAATAACCGGGAAAGGAATGAAAAAAGGAGGAAAGAAAATGAAAGAGGGAAGGAAGAAAACAGGAAAGGGGAAAGAAAGGAAACAAAGAGGAAAAGAAAGAAGGAAAGGAAGGAGTGAGGGAGGAAGAAAAAAGAAAAGAAAGAAGGGAGGAAGAAAGGAGAGAAATGGAGAGAGGAGAAGGGAAAGAAAGAAGAAAGTAAGGGAGGAGAAAAAAGAGGATGAGAGAAAGAGTTATCAGGCAGGGTGAGAGAAAGGCATGGCCCAGGAAAGAAGCTAAGTGGAAAGGCTCTTCTTTATCTGTACTGCATTCTCCCCAGGTTGTCATCTGTGCCAATCCAAAAGGCACGAAAATCAAGTCTGGATCCATGGGGAAGGCGTCCCCACCCTACGATGTGCAGGTAGCAGCCTCCCCCAACTTCTGGCAAGGCCTGGCTTGGAGAGGAGAGAGACACACAGGCCTAGCTGGCATGGGCTGCTGGGCTGCTGGAGGGGCCCAGGGTGTAGACACTCATATATGCACCTCTGTGATGATCTCCTTGCCAGATTGTGGATGATGAGGGCAACGTCCTGCCTCCTGGAGAAGAGGGGAATGTTGCCATCCGTATCAGACCCACCCGGCCCTTCTGTTTCTTCAATTGCTATTTGGTAAGAGACGGGGAACAGCCGTTCTCATGCCAGTGACTGTGTGCTAAGCGTTGTGCACCACACTTTGTAAATATCTATTTGTTGAATCCTTACAATGACTGCATGAGGTAGGTTGCTACTATTATTAATAAATTTCTGTTATTGATAAGGAAGACTATTATTGATAAGGAAGCTACTACAAAGGGGAAGTGACTTATCCAGCACCATGCAACTAGTACAGGCATGACATGGGATTTAAACGTGGGTGTGTCTGAAAGCATAAACATATGACATGAGGGCAGCACCGTTGTTTTAATGAGGAGAAAATCGAGGTGCAGTAAAGGAAAGGAGCTTCTGAAGGTCAAACTGCAGCCGGTTGCGGTGGCTCACACCTGTAATCCCAGCACTTTGGGAGGCCGAGGAAGGTGGATCGCCTGAGGTCAGGAGTTCAACACCAGCCTGGTCAACACAGTGAAACCCCGTCTCTACCAAAAATACAAAAATTAGCCAGGCAAGGTAGTGCATGCCTCTATTCCCAGCTACTTGGGAGGCTGAGGCAGGAGAATCGCTTGAACCGGGGAGGAGGAGGTTGCAGTGAGCCAAGATCGCGCCACCGCACTCCAGCCTGGGTGAGAGAATGAGACTGCATCTCAAATAATAATAATAATAATAATAAAATAAATAAATAAATACATAAAGGTCAAACTGCACTATTGTGTCAGAGCTGTCTTCAGGATTCTCTTTGTGGTTTGCCAGCAGGGCACAAACCTGGGATTTCAGTCCAAGTTTCTGGGATAATTCGGTAACCGCTTCTCTTTTGTATTCATCTTGGCTGGTGTTTATGTTGGGCTTTCTTTTCTTCACAGCTTTCTCTATAAAACTCTCAAACCTGGCTGTGCATTAGAAACACTTGGCAAGCCTCAGTTATTGCTGATGCTTGAGCCCCATCTCAGCTTAATTAAAATCAACATTTCTGATGGTGTGGATCAGTTTACCAGGCGATTCGAATGTCAAGCCTGAGAGCCACTGCTTAATAGAAATGCCATCTCATGTGTCTACTAAGCTGTCAATCAGCTACAGAATTAGGAGAAGCAGAAATAAATCAGTCCATTTCTTTTCAAAATGTTGCATTTTAGTGGTTTTTCTGTCACTAGAAGAGAAATAATCTTCTACTTTATTTTGTTTAAAATCACAGAAACTTACAAAAACCCACAACATAGTAATCATGCCAAGCTGAGATCATGTTAACATTTTAATGTATTTTCTGCTAATCAGTCCTGGAAACATTAGTAAATCTTTGATCCCACTGTAAAAATGTATTCATTCATTATTTATTGTCGACTTCGTGCCGCTCGGTGTGGAGCAGGACTCTGGTACTTAGTGTGGAGCAGGACTCTGGTACTTACTGCACTTGTACACTTTCTTTCTGGTTGTGAGATTGTTCCACTGAGTGTACTAAAGTAATTTGAAAAGTTATTTGCTAGACAAGAATCTTTGGTTTTTTTTGACTGTTTCTTTTCATCACCTGTACCAACAGTTAGTTTTCTTTCCAGATCATTCTTTTTTTTTTTTTTGTGTGTGTGTGTGTGTGTGTGTGTGTGTGTGTGTGTGTGTGTGACAGTGTCTTCTCACTCTGTTGCCCAGGCTGGAGTACAGTGGTGCGATCTTGGCTCTCTGCACTTCCGCATCCTGGGCTCAAGCAACTCTCGCGCTCCAGTCTCCCGAGTAACTGGGACTACAGGCACACACCACGTCACAGGAGTAATTTTGGTATTTTTAGTAGAGACAGGGTTTCGCCACCTTGGCCAGACTGGTCTGGAATTTCTGCACCTCGGCCTCCCAAAGTGCTGGGATTACAGGCATCAGCCACAGTGCCCGGCCCAGCTCATTCTTAATTAAGAGAAAAATATTAAATCTCTTCGTGAGAATCAGGAAACGTGAAAATTATTATAGAGGATTTCAGACCAAAATTGTTCCGTGAGTTTTGGTAAGCTAAGCTCATTCTTCACCTACAATAAACATAAACATTTCAAATTCACGTTGGTCATTCCCATTTAGCTGAAATTGCACATGTCAGTTAAATGAATATGCCCATGTCAACTTTATATCCCACATAAGGAACGTGCTTATTTTCCTAGGGAAACAAATTGTCAAATGCACAAATATTTGTTATAGTGCTGGCTGTTTATAACAGATAAAAAAGGTGGAGGGAGTATCTAAATTTCTAATGTCAGAAATTAGTTATGTAAAGGATTATATTATATTATAGCATTGTGAACAAAAGCAAAAGAAAGAAAAGGAGAAAAAGAAGAGAGAAAACATTTTAAAAAAAAGAACCCAGGAATTTGTTCAAATACATAATATCACTACCACACAGAAATATTATGCAACTATTTAATACAATTTTTTTTGGAAGCAGGGTCTCATTCTGTCACCAAGGCTGGAGTGCAGTGGCACAATCATGGCCACTGCAGCTTTGACTTCTCGGGCTCAGGTGATCCTCCCACCTCAGCCTCCCGAGTAGCTGGAACTACAGGCACATGCCACCACACCTGGCTAATTTTTTTTTTTTTTTTTGTAAAGATGGGGTTTCACCATGTTGCCTAGGCTAGTTTTGAATTCCTGGGCTCAAGTGATCCACCTGCCTCAGCCCACCAAAATGCTAGGATTACAGGCATGAACCACCACTCCCAGCCTATAGGAGTTCTTAATATATTCTTGATATCGGTCCTTTGTTTGTTTTAAGAGTTGCTAACATCTTCCTCCCCGGTTGTAGCTTATCTTTTCACTTTCTTTCACTTTCTTTAAGCTATTTTTGTTGAACAGAAGCGTTTATTTCCATGTCGTCAAATCATTAAGTTTTTTAAATGTTATGGATAGTGCTTTTTGTGTCTTATAAAATCATTTTCAACTTTGGGGTAGAAAATACACATATTCAATAGTTTCTTCCAATAGTTTTATAATTCTGCTTTTGACATTTAAGTTTATAATCCATCTGTGGTTGACGTATGAATGGTATGGGATAGGGGTCTATTTTATTTTTTTCTATATGAAAAGCCAATTTGTTGAATAAATCCTCCTTTTCCCAGTTACCTGTCATGCTAATTTTGTCAGATATAAAAGTTTAATATAGGCCAGGTGTGGTTGCTCACGCCTATAATCCCAGCACTTTGGGAGGCCAAGGCTGGTGGATCACCTGAGGTCAGGAGTTTGAGACCAGCCTGACCAATATGGTGAAACCCCCTCTCTACTAAAAATACAAAAATCAGCTGGGTGTGGTGGTGGGCACCTGTAGTCCCAGCTACTTGGGAGGCTGAGACAGGAGAATTGCTTGAACCCGGGAGGCAGAGGTTGCAGTGAGCTGAGATCACACCACTGCACTCCAGCCTGGGCGATAGAGTGGGACTCCATCTCAAATAAATAAATAATTTTTTAAAAGTTTGATCTAGTCATACATAGGTTTTGGCACTTTCTTGTATTTCGTTGATCACTTACTCTGTCTCTGTAATGATACCATAAAGTCTTATCCACAAAAGCATTACCATAAGTCTTCATATGTGGGAGAACAACTCTAACCTTGTTATTCAACTTATTTAGAAGTGTTTTACCTATTCTTAGCCCTTTGCTCATTCATTTATATTTTAGAATCAACTTGTCAAGTTCCTTGGAAAATGTTTACTAGCATTTTGATTAGAATTGTATTGTCTATAAAACAACTTAGGGATAACTGACATCTCAATTAAGTCTTTTTGGTTTTGTTTTGAGACAGAGTCTTGCTCTGTCACCCAGGCTGGAGTGCAGGGGTGTGATCTTGGCTCACTGCAGCCTCCACCTCCCTGGTTCAAGTGATTCTCCTACCTCAGCCTCCCAAGTAGCTGGGATTACAGGCGCCCGCCGCCACACCTGGCTAATTTTTGTATTTTTCGTAGAGATGGGGTTTCTCCATATTGGCCAGGCTGGTCTTGAACTCCTGACCTCAGGTCATCCGCCCGCCTTGGCCTCCCGAAGTGCTGGGATTACAGGCATGAGCCACTGCACCAGGCCAATTAAGTCTTTCTTTCACTTTATTTATATCTTCTTTAATGTTGTGTGGAGTTTTAAGTTTTCTCCATACACATCTCAGAGATTTTGTGTTAGATGTATTTTTAGGTATTGGTAGCTTATATTTTTTCTTTTTTCTCAGAAGGTCCTTGTTGAATTGAGATATAATTTACCTACAGTAAAATTCACCCATGTTAAGTGTGTAAGTCGATGACTTTTAACACATGCACGCCCCTGTGTAACTGCCACCACAGTCGAACGTGGAACGTTTTCCACTCCCTTGACAGGCAATCTTCTCCACTCCAGACCCAGCAATTGATAAATTATTTGTCGTCAGTATATAATCATTTTGCATTTTAAAAAAAGAACTTCATATAAATGGAATCACAAACTATTCCAGTTTGTCTGTCTGGGTTCTTTTACTGAGTATGCTGTTTCTGCAAGTCATCCGTGTGGTTTCATGTATTTTTATTGCTGAGTAGTAGCTTTTTCTTTGAAACTTTGAAAATCAGAGTTTGATTGTTTTTCTCTTTCCTCTACTCTTGCCCCACACCAATGAGCTTTTTGGTAAGCCCTTCTCCCTCCCTCCCTCCCTCTCTTTCTTTCTTTCTTTCCTTCCTTCCTTCTTCTTTCTTCCTACCTTCCTTTCTTCTTTCTTTCTTTTCCTTCCTTCTTTTTTCTTTCTTCCTTCCTTTTTTCTCTCTCTTTCTTTTCTTTCTCTTTCTTTCTTTCCTTTTTCTTTTCCTTCCTCCCTCCCTCCCTTCCTCCTTTCCTCCTTCCCTTTTCTTCTCTTCCTTTTCTCCGTTCTCTTCCCTTCTCTTCCCTTCCCTTCCCCCCTCCCCTCTCCTCCCCTCCCCTCCCCTCCCCTCCCCTTCCTATCCTTTCCTTTCCTTTGTTTCCTACTTGGAGTCTTGCCCTGTAGCCCAGGCTGGAGTGCAGTGGCACAATCTTGCAATCTCGTCCTGTAGCCCAGGCTGGAGTGCAGTGGTGCAATCTCGCAACTCGCCCTATAGCCCAGGCTGGAGTGCAGTGGCACAATCTCAGCTCACTGCAACCTCTGCCTCCCAGGTTTAAGCAATTCTCCTGCCTCAGCCTCCCGAGTAGCTGGGATTACAGGCATGCACCACCACACCCAGCTAATTTTTTTATTTTTAGTAGAGACAGGGTTTCACTATGTTGGCCAGCTGGTCTCGAATTCCAGACCTCAAGTGATCCACCCACCTCAGCCTCCCACAGTGCTGGGATTACAGGCATGAGCCACCACACCCGGCCTAGCCCTTCACTTTCTACCCTCAGTGATTCCTGAATGCAAAGAGTATTCATGTGTTCTCTTGTCCTAAAAAACACAGCCAGTGGCCCTGTGCCCACCCTCCTACTTTCAGCTATGCTTTCCAGACTCCCTTCTAAGGATGGTGGTGGGTGGCTGCCCTTAACCATTCACTGGCAGCTTGATTCCAATCAAAAGAGGGAAATCCCACAACTAAACAGGGCCATAGCTCCCTGTCCATTGGGGAACTCTGTGCAGCCAGGACTTTAGGAACTGCTGAACTTTCTGTTGAGTGGTCTCCAGCTTCCTACAGGGGGCTACTGGGGCAGTAACTGGCCTTAGTGGTTGTTCCCAGAGGTCCTTCACGGGTTGTCTTTGTCTTTCAGGACAATCCTGAGAAGACAGCTGCATCAGAACAAGGGGACTTTTACATCACAGGGGACCGAGCTCGCATGGACAAGGATGGCTACTTTTGGTTCATGGGAAGAAACGACGATGTGATCAATTCTTCAAGGTCAAGCTGTCTGCACTTTCCTCCTCCCTTTGAAGTTTCATGGGGGTTGAGGGAAGCCCACTTGGAAGAGTTTGTTTTTCCCTTCCAGCTACCGGATCGGGCCTGTTGAAGTGGAAAGTGCCTTGGCAGAGCATCCTGCTGTCCTGGAGTCGGCTGTGGTCAGCAGCCCAGACCCCATCAGGGGAGAGGTAACCAGTGCACCCAAGAACATGGCCTTCTGCTTCTGTACCTATTAGCACCCAGCAGAACAAGCAGGAAGGCTCAGATTGTCCTGTATTTCACCTCCATCCATGGGCCACAAAGTTGAAATGCCACCATCAGACACACGTTGCCTTCATGTCTTTAGAGATACAATTACTCTCTAAAGGGACATAATGGGAAAACACCAACACTTTGCTTTTAAATGGATACAACTGCGTCCCAAA
This sequence comes from Pongo pygmaeus, assembly GCF_028885625.2. Taxonomy (NCBI): domain Eukaryota; kingdom Metazoa; phylum Chordata; class Mammalia; order Primates; family Hominidae; genus Pongo; species Pongo pygmaeus. Next base: position 22,409,503 of record NC_072391.2, read on the forward strand.
GAGGCTGGCTATGGGGCAGGAGATCTTAGCGGGAGGTGCAGGCTCTGTTATCCATCCTGTCTAATAAAAAGTCATTTTCTATTTGCAGATGAGGACATAGCGAGCACACCAGTAATAGTTGCTGATGGCTGTGACCTGAGAGGGATAGAATATGTATCCAAAATGACCTTGATATACCAGAAAGATGGGCCAAATTTAATAAGCTGGGCTTTCATAGGATAAATCTTTTTTTTTTTTTTTTTTGAGATGGAGTCTTGCTCTGTTGTCCAGGCTGAAGTGCAGTGGCATGATCTTGGCTCACTGCAACCTCCACCTCCCAGGTTCAAGTGATCTTCCTGCCTCAGCACCCCCTAGTAGCTGGGATTACAGGCACATGTCACCACACCTGGCTAATTTTTGTATTTTTAGTAGAGACAGGGTTTCGTCTTGTTGGCCAGGCTGGAGGTCTTAAACTTCTGACCTCGGGTGATCCACCCACCCCGGCCTCCCAAAGTGCTGGGATTACAGGCGTGAGTCACCATGCCCAGCCAGGAGAAATCTTTCTGTGTGTCCCAGAGGAATGGATATTATGGGAAAGATCAGCTTACAGGCAGACTTAGGTACTGTTCACTGGCTTACATCCAACATAATCCTAAAGCACAACAGTTACCTTTTGAAAGTTAGTGCAACATCAGCCTGCATTCTCAGAAGCATCAGGACCACAGGAGAGATTCTCAAAGTCTGGTTCTTGGACTGCTTGCAACTGTATCATCTGAGATTCTTGTTTAAAATATAGATTTGCAGACCTAAAGTCAGACTTACCAAATCATAATGACTGGGAATGCAGCCCAGAGAATCTGCATTTTAGCCAGCCATTCTTGGCCAAGTGATTCCCCTCTAAAATCCAAAGACATTAATGTAGAATAAGGGAGGTGTGGAGTCCCATTGATGTGCTGAAGAAATCATACCTCAAACGTATGCCTAGTTCTGCATGCTGTGAGTTAATTGGGACTGTGACAAATGGCTGTGTGCTCAAACTTAATCCATGTATAGTGCTTAGAACTGAGTCTGGAGTGTAGAAAGTGCCCAACAAATGAGCCGGACACGGTGGCTCACGTCTGTAATCCCAGCATTTTGGGAGGCTGAGGCGGGCAGATCACGAGGTCAGGAAATCGAGACCATCCTGGCTAACATCGTGAAACCCGGTCTCTACTAAAAATACTAAAAATTAGCCGGGTGTGGCAGTGGGCGCCTATAGTCCCAGCTACTCGGGAGGCTGAGGCAGGAGAATGACGTGAACCCAGGAGGCAGAGCTTGCAGTGAGCCGAGAACGCACCACTGAGCTCCAGCCTGGGATACAGGGTGAGACTCCGTCTCAAAAAAAAAAAAAAAAAAAAAGTGTCCAACAAATGTTTAGTAGTTACAGTAGTAAGAGGAAGCTCTTTCTAAAAGCATATCTGTGTGAACATGAAATGATAGTGGCCTTCCTCCCTGTGGGAAGTATGCAAGGACAGTGAGCTACCCCTTTAATAGAATACTGTTAACAGATAGGAATGCTGGAATTAATAAGCATTCAAGTGACCTGCCATTCCTAACAGAAACTATGTTTGTTGTGCTTGAGTCTGGGACACTTCCTCCTCGTTGGCGTAAGACAGCCTGCGGGAAAGTTGTGGGCAGAGAGACCCAAGGTGCAGAATATCCCTTGGGATGTCTGGAACAGAAGTGGTGCAGTTCAGGGTCTGCTGATTGCAAATGTTCATCCATGCAGACCCCCAAAGACCTAGTTCCCCTTGAAAGTGACTGCATTTTCCTCAATCCCACCTGTTCAAACTCATGCCTACCTACCTTTCTCATTAGGAAAATCTGGAAGAAAATGGCCCTAGGAGTTTATGAACCTCTTTTCTCCAAAATATTTTCTTCTTAAGAGAAGCGATGTTGGCTTCAAATGGTGTCATTCCAAGTATGGGGAGTAATTTGAGAAATAGGTAGGAGTTTGAAATCATCCCAGAAAGGTCAATGCTCCTAATAGTCACACCTGGAAGGGCCAGCAAAAGAAAAATTGGTGGTGTTTGTGTCACTGGCTGTGCCCAAAAACAACTAGTAGAACTTTCATGGTGCAAAGGTAAATGTAGGCCCTTATTCAAGGCTCACTTAAGGAGAAAAGAGTCGTTATATGAGGCCTGATCTTTTCTGGGTATTTTGCTTTCCTGCAGGTGGTAAAGGCATTTATAGTCCTTACTCCAGCCTACTTCTCTCATGACCCAGAGGTACTAATGCGGGAACTCCAGGAGCATGTGAAAAGGGTGACTGCTCCATACAAATACCCCAGGAAGGTAAACATCAGGGTTTCCAGGGCACAGTGATCTGGGAATCAGATGGGCACACTCTGCCTGGGCTCCCACTCAGGGCCAGGCCCTGTGCCAGGCACTGGGGATATGGAGAAACTTGTAACCCTGGCTGCTGCTTCAGCTTTTTTCTGTATTTCTTCACTTGGGTTCTCTCCAAAGCACATTTTGTTTCTGCTCTAAGAACAGCCTGATCCCTACCACAAATCAGATACAAGAGGTAGTGCTCAAATGCTGTCAAAATGATCCTGTGCTCCAGGCTCCAGCTGTTTTGCTTCTGGCCATTTAGGGGGAAACCCTGAATCAGGGGCTTTCCAAGGACAGGCAGACAGTATTGTCTCTTTCAAAACAAAAGTCTTTTCGAGAAATGATGATTTCCAAGTGTTTTTTGTTTTGTGTTTGGTCACTAGGTGGCCTTTGTTTCAGAACTGCCAAAGACGGTTTCTGGAAAGATCCAAAGGAGTAAATTGCGAAGTCAGGAGTGGGGGAAATGAGGTGCAACCCCAGGAAGGCCCCGTAGACCTCCGAAGACTCCATGAGAAACGAATGGATCACTGGCCAACCCCCATGGGGAGCATCATCTCTTCAACCCTAAAGATGTCAAAGGCATGCAGCTTCCAAACGGCATCCCCAGGATCACTGGGCAATGCTGGAAAGTGCAAAAGAATATCATT